>NC_051064.1:115573270-115932020 GCF_004664715.2 Peromyscus leucopus | reverse complement strand
ATGGTGTCACTCTTGGTGACTTTGGAAGGAGCTACCATGTGTGAGCCTATTCCAGTCATCTTGGTTTTGGGGTGGCTGATGAGCATGTGGGTCAGCAGAGACTGGTTCTTTTCCACAAAAAATGGTACTTGGGAAAGTTGGGGGACCATTTTAGCATCCTGAGGACCCAGCTGGGACCCCTTTTTCATGACTTCAGCCAATATTAGAAAGATAGTAAGACAAGACCATTGACTTTGGAATCATATTGACTAGGTTGAATCCCAGCTCTGCCCCAGATTGTCGTATGACTATAGGTAAGCCACTTACATCATGGTCTCAATGTTTTCATCTCATCCTATCTTGCAAAGTCTAGTTATGATTAGAACAATAGCTAGTCTATACAAGGGGACTGATAAATAGCAGAAGATCAAATAAATAATAGATATATCAGTCAGCTTACCACTAGATTCTACCCTGTCTTAGGTTTGGAGGAAGAGACTGTGTGTAGTTATGAGATAGGTAGGGAGAGAGAAAAAGGGAACTTGTTCTCTGTATGGTTCACTCTCTTCCCTCCCATTCCTTTCATATACCAACCATCACCTTTTTAAAAAAAAAAAAATATAGGAAGCTCTTGCTCCTCTATGGGTCTTTGCTACTCATTTGGATATATTTAAGGGTATTTCCAGTGTTGAAGACTGTGCGGACCAAGGTTTAAGACCAAGTTTACTCCTATTTCTTCCCATGGATAGGTGCATAGGTTAGACATATTAGCTGTGCAAAGATATCTTAGCTGTTTGGCTTTGTCGACTGCTAGTCAGCCAGACCCAGAAAAATGATGGAGGCTTGTTTGTTGCACTCAAGGCCAGCTGTGTGGGAAGGATGATGATATTGCATGTAACTGTCATACAGAATAAACTAGATGCACAGGAATATAATCAAGACACATCTTCCACCAGTTATCCTGCTGGATTGCTTTTTTCTCTTTCCTAAAACCTGAGACTTATCTCACAACCCTTCCATTTTCTCTTGGGCACCAAAGTTATTCATTCATGTTATATCATAAAACATTTCTATTAATACTCAGCACATTTTCATTTGGATGCTATGAGTACTGTTTGTTCTGATTTGTTTCCTGCTACTGGAACAGAATACCCAAGATTGGATAATTTATAAGGAGTAAAAATGTATTCCGTACCATTCTACAGTCCATGAATTCCAAGGTTCAGTGGATGAGACCTGGTGAGGACTATCCTGTTGTATCGCCTATGGCAGAAGTCAAAGAGAGGGCAAGGGATGGCAAGAGATTAAAAAGATTAAATTTACAGCCCCAAGCTGTTGTATTTGTTTATTTTTGTGGTGTTGGGGATTGAGCACATATGCTTATACATGCTAGGCAAGTGGTCTTCCAATGAGCCATCCCTAGACAAAACACTTTTGTAATTAGTACAATTCATTCTTGAGGTGGAGCCCTCATGGCCTGATCACTTAATTATTATGATTTTTCTTTATTCTTGAGAATTTCAAACATATATACAATGAAATGTGTATAATATCAATATCCATTTCATTCTCTATCCCACTCAGTGTTCCCCCAATGTGTTCCCCTTCAAACTCCATGTCATTTGTTTTTGATAACCCCAAGATAGCTGCCCATATGTATACAGCCATGGGGCAATCCACTGGAACATGGGAAATCTACCAGTGGGAACACTCTCAAAAAAGTAGATGATTTCTACACCCATGCACATATTGGCAGCACACAGTGGACTCAGTGGGTTTTATAAAAGAGTATATGACATTGAAAATGAAAAGTGATGGTTGATATTTGGGAGGAGTAGGAGAAAATAGAATATGGGTAGATTTGATCAAAACACATTATATACATGTATGAAATTCTTTTTTTTTAGCATTCTTCACTAACATCCTTTACTGAATGCTCTTTTTCTTTTATTCATCCCATTGTTTATTGTGTTTCATAATTTTGACAGTTGTATGTATACATCATTTGTTTTTTTTTTTAATTTATTTTACAACACCATTTAGTTCAACATAATATCCACAGATTCCCGTGTTCTCCCCCTCTCGCCCCCCTCCCCCTCCCCTCAGCCCACCCCCCATTCCCACCTCCTCCAGATCAAGGTCTCCCCCGAGGACCGGGGTCGACCTGGTAGACTCAGTCCAGGCAGGTCCAGTCCCCCGCTCCCAGACCGAGCCAAGCGTCCCTGCATAAGTCCCAGGATTCAAACAGCCAACTCATGCAACGAGCCCAGGACCCGGCACCAACGCACAGCTGCCTCCCAAACAGATCAAGCCAAATGACTGTCTCACCTATTCATGGGGCCTGATCCAGTTGGGGGCCCCTCAGTCTTTGGTTCATAGATCCTGTGCACATGCATGAAATTCTTAAAACAATAAACTTAAAAAGAAAGATTGTCTCTCCCACAGTAGCTATCAACTGCCAATAGCTCCCCAGTAAGGACCTGGAGATTATCACCTCCAACCATGCCAGAACTTTTGTTGGCTTCACCTCCTGTGAGTCTTGTGCAGGTAACTACAGTAGTTGTGGTTCATGAGTGCAATGACCCTGTGATGTCCAGAAGACACTGAGTTGCAATACTCCTCCCCTTCCTTTGGATTTAAATTCTATCTATCTCCTCTTTCTTGATGCTCCATGAGTTTTGTTAGAGGGTGATCTGAGTGCCCAGTCTCTTATTCTCAGTACTCTAGCCAATATTCATCTCTGCAATGACTGCTTTCCAATGCAGAAAGAAGTTTCTCTGGTCACATCTGAAAGCAGACCAGGTCTATAGGTATAAACATAAATATGTAGAAGGGAATGTGACAACATGGTTATTTAGCAAAATAACAATAGCAGGTTCTACTCTAGGATCTATGACATCCCCAGTCATGGGCTTTGGAGCAGGATCACTAGACTAGGCATAAAATTCCATACTATGGAGCAGGCCTCAAATTCTATTAGAAAGTGGTTAGTTAACCTATAATAGGCATGGCACTCTTGCACCAGTGGATACATCTTGCTTGAAAGGTAGATATTGTCTCATGCAAGGACCAGCTCCGGGCAAAACTATTGATGTCTTTTCTCCCCCACCAGCTTACATAGCACCTTTTGGAACTATGACAGCTAGCCAACAGGGAAGAAGTTTCCCAGTTGGTCTGAGGTTGATGTCTCTATGTCCCACAGCCAAAAATGTGTAGTGTCTTAAGCAATAAGGTCTTCTATGGTAGGTGAACAAGGTCAATGACAACAATCTGTGTTGTTTTGGAGACATCTGGGGGCTTTTTGATTAATAACTCAGGAAACATCCCACGCCTTGCCCTGGGATTTTTATTTAACTATCCATGTCTTCTGGGAGCAGAACTGTCCACCCGTGTAGGATGATTCTGTTCAAACTCGTTGTAAAGCTACATTTTGAAAATAGCTCACTAATAAGTGGGTTTCCACAATACTTTTTCATATACATTTAGTTTTGGTTAGCCCACCTACTATCCTCTACTTTTCCTGAACCCCTTTTCCCCATTCCTGCTTAATCCTGTAGTCCCCAGTATTTCCCTCTCCTCTTTAATATCACATGTATTCTGATAACCCTCCAATTATATTTTTAGTTAAGTTATGACATAGTAAGCTTTCATATGGCTTTTTATACATCTACCTTTTGGGTTAGCCTGCCCCATATCTCCTGATCCCCCTCCTCATATTACTACAGAGTAATATGAGTCTTTCCATGCCAGTATTCCATCTCTCTAGTTTTGATGTAATCTACTATCTGCCCCCAATCATTTTTTTTTTTTTTGTTATTCTCTGCCATGAAACAATGTTGAGGTGCAAATGAAGTGTCCAGCCTGTGCATTCAGGGGACACAATCAAATAAAATAACATTACTATTAGCAGTAATAACAGCAGTAAACTTTAGAATGTATTTGAACACAACGCTTTTCCTTGCTATTTGCCGGTCCCAGCGCTGCTACTGGCCAGTCTCCTGTGGTGAGAAGGGGCATCAGTTTCTGCTTGTTCTCTTACAAAGAACAAGTTCTTAATCTATTTTCAAACTACTGTGGATTAAAAAAAAAAAACAACCTTTGCATTGGTGGGGATAGTAGGACAGGGAAAGTGAAGGTGGACAGGAGAGTTCTTATAAGTCAGTGTAGACTATGTAGAACCAAGGTCTGTCTGTGCCTGACAGGCATTGACTCTCACTTGTTCTTTGCTGGGTGTTTTTGTGATTTTGGAGCACTACACTCCCACCCCATTCAGGTGCTCTCCTGATGTGGGCAAACATTATTCTACTTGCTGAGTGTTGTAGACTCCTTCCCAGCTGCTAGGCATCTCCTAGCACCACCGGCCCCTTTCTGCTGAGGGCCCTCAGCCTCTCATGGTCCTTTGTCAGAGGTCTAGCAAGTCTGAGAGCATCTCCTTCTCTGTGTGGTCCAGATTTTTGAGAAAACACCTCTGTATTCTCTTCCTTGGTGAACTCTGAGAGTGCAGGTTGTCCCCTCTGCAGCAACCTCCCTTTACTCTGAAGTTAGAACATCTGGCCAGCTACCCGCTAACCTCTCCTATTTACCAGTGGGAGTCAGATTCCTGTCCACCATATTTCCTGAATATAGAGAAAACATCGAGTTCTCCAAAGATCCCATTACAGCTACTTTCCTTAGGCTAGAGTTAAGGGAGGGAGAAGATGAAGATACACAAAGTACTTACAGGTCTTTCCAGAAATACAGTGTCTAACTCTGCACTCAGTGTTGGCTTCTTCTGCTTCCTTTACATGCCGGAGGTGGGTGGTCAGCAAAGAACCACAAAAGCAGTTTTCTTTTTTTTTTTTTTTTGGTTTTTTCGAGACAGGGTTTCTTTGTGTAGCTTTGCGCCTTTCCTGGAACTCACTTGGTAGACCAGGCTGGCCTCGAACTCACAGAGATCCGCCTGCCTCTGCCTCCCGAGTGCTGGGATTAAAGGCGTGCGCCACCACGCCCGGCTAAAAGCAGTTTTCAACACCACCTTTGGCAGTCCTTGCATGGTGGTCTTCCATTCTGCTTGGGGACGTGTTATCCATTATCTTGGGACCTTGCATGAAATCTGGACTAATGTGGTTAAGTTGTAAAGTTATCTTTGCATTTTTTTCAGGAAAAAACCTTGAGGCAGGTACTACTGTTTCCATTTAATTGATGAGAAAAGAGGTCCAGAGAGGCTAACATGTTGTTTCTATGCATGCCACTAGGATTAAAAACCTGGTTACTCAGATTCTCAAACTTCAGGGTTTTTCCCCCTTTCTTCCTCTTCCCTCCCTCCTTCCCTCCCTCCCTCCCTCCCTCCCTCCCTCCCTCCCTCCCTCCCTCCCTCCCTCCCTCCTTTCTTTCTTTCTTTCTTTCTTTCTTTCTTTCTTTCTTTCTTTCTTTCTTTCTTTCTCTCTATCCCAGTGTATGACTGAGGCTTTGCCTCTGCAGTTGTTAGATAATGTTCACAGGCCTATCACACAGTTGAGAATGAACATCAATACTCAGTCTGTGTGTTTGCTGCTTATTAGAACATGTTCCTATCCAAGAACTCATTTGTTAGGATGCCATCCAGAGCAAAAGCCGTCCTTGTTCCCATGAACTGCTTTCGAAGAACCTAGCAGCTAGACATATCCTTTTGTGCTTGGCTTCAGCATTATCTCTATCCCAGCTTCTGTCCAAAGATTTTATTTATTTTTTTTTCTGTCTTGTTTGGTCATGCTGGTTATTATATTGGATAGAGATCTTTATCATCACCAACAACACACATTTTAAAAGGGTGAATTTGTTTTGGGCATCTGCCTTTAGTATGTTCATCTCTGTGTTTGCAGTGGTTCTTAGTAAATATCATTTTGCAGTAGAGGTTAGCTGAATTGACTCATTGGCTGAGAAAAGTTAATTCGAGGTTGGGTTAGGCACCAAGGGAAGGAATGAGAAGGGGAATGTGTACCTATAGAAGCTGTAACATCAGCTAACAATGGCTCATTTTCTCCATTCCCTGGGTGACCCTGCATGAGTCACCCTCTGTCAGCTTCAATTTTCTCCTCTGGCCAATGAGGATGAGGGTCCCCATCCTGCCAGCCTCACCGGGAGTGTAAGATGAACCTCTGACAAGATCTTAGATGTGGAAAGAATTGACGAAGTATCAAACATGTGGGTTTGGTCTGGGAAAACAAAGCTTGTGAGTCAGCTTGGGTCCCTGCAGACAGTAGGCTGGGAGGACTAGAGAGCCACCCAGCCTGTGTGAGTGGCAAACAGAGGTCTCTACTTTCTGGGATAAATTATCAACCAGGCAGAGGCGTCAGGGCTGCCGCTCTCTGTCTGGCCTCTTTGGCCATCCTGCTCCATGAGACATAAATCCCCTAGACTCCCCAGTCACTTCCAATCTTCATCAGTGTTTAGTTTTTTAGCTTTGTCCCCCCTTTCTTTCCTGCTTGCTATTTTATAGGGCTGTGGGTCAGGGGGGCAGGATCCAGCTACAAATCTCTCAGATCTTCCTCTCCCTGGGACAGAGGGTGTGAGTTTCAGTGGTCTGAGGCAGAAAGTCCTGAGGCAGGGCCAGAAGGATTACCTTGGAGGCAGTAGACAGGATTTACCATTTGTTCTCCTGGTGTGCCCAGAACTGAGAAAGACCAAAAAGGAGCCAATGTGAAGAGACTGTCAGGAATGGTATGGGACTCATCTCCATCACATTGATCTGGCTACCAGTGACTAGGTTTGCTAATGGCACCTAGTTTCACTTTTCTGTTCTTTTCTTTTCTTTTTTTTTTTTCTTTTCTTTTCTTTTCTTTTAATTTATGAGACTCCTAAGGTCATTGTGAGGCTCAACCAGGGTGTCCTAGGCCAACATGTCTGTATATGACACATCTGTATGTAGTTTCCTCCTCTTTTCATCATCCAGGATGGAAGAATTTGTCATCTGGTCCTCCCTGCCATACTCTCTAACAGAAGATTAAGCAGAAACTTTGGCTTATGCACCCTAAACCCTCAGCAGCAGTATGATGCTTGACTCTTTGTGCTCATCAAGGACAGGCTGGGAGATGAAGCCTAGTTCTTTGGTACAGAGATGTTTCTGTATTACAGAAGATTGCCACAGTGGTATACAGACATACAACATGAGAAAGGGCTTCAGAACAAATTGCAGCTCAATGTCTCCTCTGTTGAGAAGAAAAACAAGTTCAGGGAGGAAAGGAAACATGTCTGGGCTCACCCTAGGAGTTAAGGCAGAGCCAGGGATAAGACCAAGTCTCCTGATGCAACCTTCATGTCTCTATGGCAGAAGAGAGAATTAAGAGTTGGAAAAAAAAAAGACCAACTTAAGAAAAGTGGAAGCTAGAAGAATGGAAGCATTTGTGTTTAAGTCCAGTATGAGAGAAAGAGGAAGGTAGACAGATAGACAGAGGAATAGAGAGAGATGTTCAGGATTAGAACTCATAATGATTTTAATCCAAAATAGGAGACAAACATGACCAGCAGTCTATTTCTTCATCACACTGTGTTATCTACCCCTATTCCATTATTCAGCCTTGGACTTGACCTCTGTCCATGCCAGTCACAGGATAAAGCATCATTGGTGGAATGGGGTGACCTTGACTTCCTCTGGAAGCTATCCTGCATTGCCTGGCTAGCTGGACTTTCCTTTCATTATAATGCACACAGTGATGCTAGCATGACCCCACAACCCTGGCTACTCTTTCTAGTGTCTCTACAACTACAGATTTAGTTAATTTTGATGAGCTCATGATGAGCTATGAGCCACATACTATGAGCTCGTTACTGTTTTGTATCCTAGTTTGAGAACTCAGCCCTCACAGTGACTCTCATTGCACAGAGAAGAATCATGGGGTTAGGTAGCTGGCCTCTAGTCATGTGTGAGTGAGGGGAGGACTGAGCAGTGCAAAGCCTGGATATCTCGCTGGGACCAGACCTCAGCACCATCAGTGCTTACACAACTCTATACCTTTCCCTGGTATTTTAGATGTCACTTTGTGTTCACTGATCTGAACAGATACATCGACTTTACTCAGATATGTGTCCTACTCCTCCAAGTCTGCAGATAGCCCGAATGCATTTCTGATCCAGGCTTTGTGAAAGGACCAGGGTTACTGATTTGAGGAGTGTAGCCTAGTGGGGGCCTGACATTAGAGTGGAATGTTCTAAGATGGCGCTTTAAGTATGAAAGAGAAGCATGGCTCTCTCTTATGAGTAGGTAGAGCAGGACTCCTAATGGAGGGAGGACATTTGCACTGTGCCCTAACTTTGAGTGATGTCAGAAGCAGGAAAGGGCATTGCAGTCGAGGGAACAGAGTATGCTGACTCAAAGGGCTGGTGAGATATGGGATACTGGAGGAGGCAGAGGGGTTTACAAAGAAAAGAGTCAAAGTGACCGTGGAAGAGTTGTACCAGACATAAAGACTAAATTGATGATTGGCTTTATCCTGGGTAGACTCTTCCCACAAAAGACCCTCTTGTCCCCCACATTGGCTGCTGAATTTGGGCGGATGCCCAGCAAAACCAGATAGTTGGCTAATAATGGGCTTGGCCGAACTAACTAACACTGTAGCCCTTTCTAGCAAGAGCCCAGCCCTGCTGCACAGAGAACTCTTTTCTACCTTCAATTTACCCAAGCTGAGATTTTGCTGCTTCTGGCTGCAGAAGGAGATCCTGGTTCTGGGGTGTGTTCAGCCCAGACTTTCTGTGAGTCTCCATGGGCTTCTTACAAAATCTGAGATTCAGGCCAGGCCCCAGTTTCCCAACACATGTCTAAATCACTTCCACGGCTTTGAGGCTTATTACACCTTCCCACTTCTCACCACAGCCAGAGCAATCTGTAGCTAAGTTGGGAAGAATCAAACACCCCAGACTCCAACCCTGGGAGATGTGGGGCTTGGGCCCTGCCTACAAGAGGTGAGAGAGCTCACCCCCAGTCCCGGGTGGGGGAAGAACTGCCCAAATGTATAGCCATAAACAGCTTTAATAACTCTGGACATAAAGTCTCAGTTTTATTTTTCTATTTATAGTCACTTGTAAAGTAAGTTACACACTTGATTAGAGGCTATTAAACCTGTCCTCACTGCTTGCCAGGGGCCAGGGAAGCCTGTAGGGTGTGGCTGCTCTTGGTGTTCTACAAAATATTGTTTGATTTCTCTTCCTCTCACCCTCGGACTACAACTCTCTTGCCATACAGCCATGTTCACACCTGAAACCCATCACTCCCTCCGGCAGGCTTTGCTCACAGCCAGGCCTCCCTGAATTCTTTCATCCTGATCCTTCGATAACAGTTACTCTGACATTGTCCATTGTCTTGGAATCACAGTGTTTCGGAATCTAAAACTGATCAGTCTGGACTATTAATGTCTAAAATCATAAACAGTGAGACACTCAGAATTCTCCATTGTCTGAGAGTTGGCAATGAGGAGAATTAAGATATTGAATGATAAAAATACTAAGAAGTGAGGAAATCAGTGTGCATGAGGCCTCTGCAGTGAGAGTCAGATCAGGCTGAGCACATTCTGTTAACTGGTGTGGGGAAGGGGAGTGACTGAGTGATGATTGACAGTAGTGGCAGTCAGAACTCCCAGCAGAAGGGTGGGGAGAGGAACAGAAGATGCTGTGCCTTAGCTGGCCAAGCATGCTCATGTCACCTGTCATATCTTTGAGTCTCTTGGGCACAGGGACCAATGAAAATTTGAATTACTGCTATTATACAAACAGACAAGTTATAACTACAGTTCTGGACTCCCACCTTTAAAATTTAAGATTTCTAGAATTTTAGGCTACCAAGTATTTAGGTGAGAACCTAGAGTATTATAGATTATCAGAATAATGAAATCTAAGAATTATAGGCTATAATTACTGAAAGTACCATGACTGTGTTTAGTTGAGATTTTCCCCTAGTGGAATGAATAGGTTGAGGTTTGGGGAAAGTCTGGGTTTCAGAAGCATGCTGGAGGCCACTGCATCTTTTACATATTGCAATATCTGAAGTTCTAGCTGGATGTGTCAAGAGGCATGGAAGGAGAAGCCACAGCACATAGGTGCCATTGAGTGTACCAACAGCATCTCAAATGAATGCTTCTCAGTGCAGCTACTATAATATTAAGAGATGCCCATTGTGATGTTCTTACTTTTCACATAAACTTATTTAGTTTATGGTTCTGAAGGCTGAAAAGTATGAGAACACCGATGTGTGATAAGGGCTTTATATTTCATCATTTTATGGAGGAGGGTAGAAGGACAAGAGAGGTAGTAGGAGACAGCAAGAAACCAAGACAGTCAGACTTACTTACATAAGTCAGAATCAGTAGTCCACTTCTGTAATAATGACATTAATCCATCTTTAAAGCAAAGCTCTTATGATCTGGCTACCTGTTATTAGGTTTCACTACCCAGCTCTTTTGTTTTAGGGATTAAGTTCTCAACACATGAATTTGAGGGACACACTGAAGCTATAACATCATGTTATGTTGAGGGATCACAGACCTGGAGAAGGTAAGAGATTTGCCCAGTTTGGAATAACCAATAAATGACAGATCAAACCTGAACCCATCCATATTGCTCAACTTGCATCCAGTGTTTTCTCTTCTCCTGGTGTCGTTCCTGGACTGAGACTCTTATCTCATTGTCCTGACAGTTTAATGGGAAAAAAAAAATCTATCACTTAATGTAAATGCAAAGGACAATGAAGAAAGGAAAAGAACTATGTGATGAGAGCTCTGTACAGAATTCATGGGGAGGCCAGGGCTGGGGAGTGTATATTTCTCTAACCCAGTTCTGCTTTTTTGCCACACACCATATTCACATGTTCTCCAGAGGCTGACATAAAGGATTTTGCACAAAGCAAGCCTTCAGTGGAGCCGCAGACTAACCCTTGACCTTGCCCAAAGACTGAGTCGCAGGCTCAATAACAGAACAAGTTAAAACAATTAACAAGAGAAGGGCAACAACAGATGTATTTTGTAGGCTATAGGCCATTTTCTCTACTGAGCCAAACCTTGTGGTGTGAGTAAAGGACAATAGGTGCTGATGTCCCCCACAGCAGAGAATTCTGGCTTAATGGGGAGAGGGTGTGCAAGAAAAAAAATGCATTTAAGATTTCTCTGCCATGGTAGATGAAAAGTAACTTAGGTGACTGATAATTTGAGGTGTAATTTGGGGCCATATATAGCACATTCTGATATTTTCTTTACCTTAAGGCCTATCTCCTGACAGGAAATTCTGAACCTACTTTCTTCTGTGACTTTTTGCTAGTTAGCAAAGGAGGCCTCTGCTCCAAATCCTCTCTGCCTGGTTGGATAAATGTTTACTTATGGGGATAATAGTCACACTATATCAGTCAACACAGACTAACTTTTGAACAAACAGCTCACAAATTGCAGTAAAGTTAATTTCTTCCTTATGCCACTGACAAATGTGGAATGTGCTCTTCCACACAGTCATTCAGAACCCAAGTTCCTTCCATTATGTGGCTCTGAAATCTTCCACAGCAAATGATTTTCAACCAGGATGGTTACTCTCTCCCTACCTCAACCAGGGATGATCTGGAAATTTCTACAGACATTTTCATGTTACTTCTACCATGAGTGGAGACACTATTGGCATCTAGTATGGAGAGACCAGATGTAGCTGAAATTTTCCTGGCCATGCCCATCTCCTGCAGCCCCACAGTCCCTCAGCCACTCAAGTAAACACACATAGGTTTATATTAATTAAAACTGCTCAGCCATTAGCTCAGGCCTACCACTGACTAGCTCTTACACTTAAACTCAGCCAATTTCTGTTAATTTATATGTTGCCACGTGTTCCGTGGTTTTACCTGTGTGCCATTACATGCTGCTCCCTGGACAGCGGGCAGGTGTCTTCTCACTCAGCCTTCCTCTTCCCAGAATTCTCCTTGTCTGTTTATCCCACCTATACTTCCTGCCTGGCTACTGGCCAGTCAGCTTTTTATTTATCAACCAATCAGAGCAACACATTCACAGTATACAGAATATCCCACAGCAACCAGAGATGCTGCCTGACACTCTATAGTGTAATGAACAGCTTCCAGTGAAGAGTTATCTATCTCAAAGGTCAATGGTGTTGAGGATGAAAAGTTTGAGGTATGGTCTTCTGGGCTCATTCAATAAAAAGACAAAGGAATGTGAAAACTGGAGAACTATATGTGACAGAGTATGCTGGCTAGTTTAATGTCAACTTAACACAAGGTATAATCATTTGTGAAGAAGGAATCTTATCTGAGAAAAAGCCCCACCAGACTGTGAGAGAGTCTGTGATTGACGATTGATTTGGAGGGCCCAGCTTTCTGCAGTCAGCATCTGACTGACCTGGTGGTCTTGTGTGCTGTAAGGCATGAGGAACAATCCAGTAAGCAGCACTCCTCTATAGCCTCTGCATTAGTTCCTGCCTCCAGGATCCTCCAGAGATGATAGACTTCCAGCTAAAAGATGAAATAAATCCTTTCTTCCATAAATTGCTTTTGGTTTTATCACAACAATAGAAACACTAACTAACCCAGAAGGTTTTATGGATCTTCACAGAAAGTGGAGTACAGCCCTTGAGTCTCCCTTCCACTGGAATAAGCCAGGCTGAGCAATGCATTGTAGCTGGTGATGAGAGGAAGCAGGCTTGCTGGGATCTATCCGGGCTCTACCGTAAGGCTACAAGTCTCTAACTCTAATCTATAAAGGTACTATTTTGGCCTGCCTCTGTATTCTCTCTCATTTCTCAGATAACTCAGGTTTGATTAGCTATGGACTCTAGCACTGGATAAGTCAAACTGCTTCAGTGCTCTGTTTCTCCATGTGCTGTTCTAGAACAGTGTTAATAAACTTGACCTCACAAGGGTCACTAGGAGGGCTACTTCTGCTCTGCTTTTACCTATATTATGAACTCTTTTCAATTAGACTAAGACTCTCAGTTTTCTGTTCCAGAAAAAGGAAATTTAATACTCATCATGGACCTCAGTTCTCCAAGAGAGGAAAAGAAAGTCTTTGCAAGGGGCTTTAATTTCTGGGATTGGCACAACTAGGAAATTGAGAACTCCTTGGTTACAGAGAAACTCCCCCAGACCATGAAAATGGCTGCAGAAAAGGACCTTTGATTAAGAGGAGAGACACTCGACGTCAGATTTGGGTCCTGCTTCTCAATGGTTGTGTTCACCTTGGATGCAGTCTCTCTCAGGATCGTAGGGCCCTTGTTACAAAGTAGGCAAGGTGACTTTCCTGTCAACTCTAGGCGACAGTGGCTTACCTTCTGCTTACTTCTCTCTCCCCAAACCTCTCCACCTATGAGTTAATCTCCTTTTTCTTGGCATCAGCATCCCCTTAAAGAATGGGGTCTTATTTGCAAGGGAAGGCTACAGTGGAGGTGGGTGGTTTAATGACCATCTCCTCGCCTGGGGAGCCCAGTTGGCAGAGGGAAGCACTCAGGAGTTTGTCATAAATAAGTAGGTCCTTGTTCTCACTCTGTCAGGAAGAAGCCTGGGCTGTGATTGATGTGGCCCATTTGGGCAGGAATGGGAGCCCGGAAGAATGCTCACTGGCAGATGTGCTTGTAAAGATTCACATAAACCCCAGCCTGGCTGGGAGCCAGGGTCTTGGTCATCCTTACAAGGCTTGCTCAGGAGTCTCTACGAGGAGAGAGCATTTTTTTTTTTTTTTTTGGCCAGGTGAGAAGTGAGAGGCTGATCTGTGGGGGATGCACAGGGAAGAATAGGCTCTGGATAACGGTACAGAGAGAAACTACCAGAATTTTCTGTGAAACTCTTACAAGGCTTGCTTCCTCTTTCCTCCTTGTCAGTACATCCGGGTGTGCATTCAGCCTACCCAAGGCACTGTGAAAATCTGCTTGAACTGGCACGAACTGAACAGGAGTTGCATATTTAACTTGTTTTTGGTCAAAGCTAAACAATTGTGTGTTAAAAATTCTGTTTGCCCTGGAAAAACATTGCACATATGAGAACAGTCTGTATCTCTCTAGTCAGTAACAGTGGATGTTGAAAGGAAGAAGAAAAAAGGGAGGAAGGATGCGGGGGAAGAGCCCAAGACAAAACTCTGCTGACTTCAAGATCTGGCTGACCCAGCTCTTAATTCCCTCAAGGGAGAAGTCATTAAAGATTTGTTAACGTAGCTCAAGATACAGCTTGAAGCTTTTTGGGCCCATGGCCCACCCTACCCACTCTCCACTTGTGGCTTGAGTCCATCAGCAAGTCCCCTCTCCTCTACCAGTCTTTTTTTGTCTAACTGAGCTGGAGGTGGTCTTGCAACTGTCAGCAAGTGGGCCCTGAAACTTCCCGGGGAGGGGAGTAAATGTTGCAGCCACGCCTAATGTTTACCACAGCATTCAAGCACCCCACCTCAACATCTGTACAAGCAGACAAGCCAGGGGAGCTAGGGAGATGTGCCATAGTCTTCAAAGGAACTACAAATGTTCCAGGAGAGAATAACTCTCCTGATATTTCCTAACTTGATCTGTGAGAGGTGAAGGAGGGGGAAGGAGAGGGAGAGAAAGAGGGACAGGGAAAGAGGCTAGAAGCACCAAGAGGGAGGGGGCACCTAGAAGAAGGGGCCAGAGAGAAGTTCACTCCTGGGTCAGAAGCTTCTGGTATGCTGAACCACATGGCCATCCTAGACCTGTGAGTGCAGCATAATAAAATTCAGGGGACTTCTTGAAAGAGCTCACCTCCTATTGACTGGGGTTTGAAGGTGTACATGAATCCAAGATTGGTAGTTGCTGTGGCTTATTTAAAAAGAAATCAACTTTATGGAGTAGAATTGATTTATTACACACATTTAGTGTCCAGTTTTACAAGTGATAACACTGTCTACAGTCATGAAACTGTTGCCTCAGTGGAGAGATAGTGAATAGATCCATCACTCCTCTAATACTTCTGTGAGATTTTTTTTTAATTTAGATTTTTTTATTTTAGTGAGCTGTCCATGCATGAGAACTGTATTTATGTCATCTCCACGTCTTTGTGTCCTCCTTCAACTTCTCCCACGTCCCCTTCTTTTATAAAAATTGCCCATGACTCATCACTACCCATCTATCATCAAAAAATACTTTTTTTTGTCTGACTTCTTTTGTCCAGCAGGAACATTCAGAGATTTATCCATGCTGCTTGTGTATCACTAACTTATTTCTTTCTGGTATAGGACTCTATAATACATTTATACAACAATTTATCTACTCACCCATTGGTGGTCCTTTGTGTTATATATGGACTGAAATTATTACAAATGAAGTTGGGTTTGGCCATCCATACCTAAGCCATTGTAGGGACCTTCCTATATCCTCAGTGGACTAGTTACTAAATTATTCCTTGAAGTGGTTCTTCTATTTCATGCTCCCCTCAGTAGTATACAGGAATTCAGTTCCTCCAATATTTGTTAAAAATTAATATTTTTAATTATAGCCATTTTAATATATGTGTAATTTTCCCAGTTTTAAAATCACTAATTATGACAAACACATGTTTATATGCATATTTGCTATCCATATGTAATTTTCATGAAATGTCTGTTCAAATGTTCTTCCCATTTTTACTTTTTATTGTTAGAGAATTTCATAAGTGAACATAATGCATTTTGGCCAAATTTATCCAACATTCTCTCCCATCTAATTTTTCCCCTATCTGCTACTAGCTTTTCCTCCCAGCTTTATGTAACCTAATATTTTTGTAAGCCCAATGAGTCCACTTAGTACTGCCTGTATGGACATGGGTGTCTGTCCATCTACTAGAGCATGGGTAGCCTATCAGGAACCATATCACTGAAGAAAACTGACTTTCTCTCAATAATAACCAATTGCCAATATATCATAAGCAAGAGAATGGGACTTGATGAGTCTGTTCCCACTCATGATGGGAGTTTTCCCAGCTTGATCTTATGAAGATCTTATGCATGTAGTCATCAATATAGTGAGTTCATGTGTGCAGTGACATTGTTATAGCTGAAAAATACCATTTCCTTTGGCTCTCACAATCATTTCACTCCCTCTTCCAAAATGATCCAAAATGAGTACTAGGGGGAAGGGTGTGATATAGGTGCCCCATTTAGAGCTGGTCTCTTACTCTCTGCACATTGACCAGTGAGTCTCTGTATTAATTATCATCTACTACAAAAAAGAGATTCTTCAGCATTGTTTGTAATAGCCAAAACCTGGAAACAACCTAGATGCCCTTCAACTGAAGAATGGATAAATAAATTGTGGCACATATACACAATGGAATACTACTCAGCAGAGAAAAACAATGACATCATGCGGTTTGCAGGCAAATGGATGGATCTAGAAAAAATCATCCTGAGTGAGGCAACCCAGACTCAGAAAGACAAATATGGTATGTACTCACTCATAGGAAGATGCTAGATGTGGAACAAGGATGACTGGATTACTACTCACATCACCAGTGAGGCTACCTGGAAAACGGGACCCCAAAAAAGACACGGAGAAATGGATGAGATCAACATGAACATCCTGGTCATGAGTGGGAACAATGAAGGGCGACGGTCGAGGGAAAGAGAGTGGGAGATCCTAGCTGGATCAAGAAAAGAGAGGGAGAACAAGGAATAGGAGACCATGGTAAATGAAGACCACATGAGAAGGGGAGGAAGCAGAGAGCTAGGGAGGCCCATGGAGATCCACAAAGATACCCCCGCAAAAGACTGCTGGCAATGGTCGAGAGACGGCAGGAACTGACCTACTCTGATGATGGGATGGCCAAACACCCTGATAGTTGTGCCATAAACTGTTGCATGAATCTTAAAAGTTCTTATTAATAAAATCAAACCTGAGGCCAGTTATTGGGGTCCATGCTGGTAGATCAGAGAGACAGAGCAAGCCACAGCTATCTCACCTCACTGGATCTTCAGCTGGTTTTGTCTCCTCAGACTGGAAGCCTCTCTGTCCTCATCCAGAATGAATCTCAGCTGAACTGTGTTGCTCCAAAGCCTGAATGCTTAACCAGCCACATGCTTAACCAGCCAAATTCCTAACCAGCCAAAATGCTTCTAGTTTCTCACCCTCACGCCTTATATATCTTCCTGCTTTCTACCACCACTCCCTGGGATTAAAGGCTGGCTTTCTGGGATTAAAGGCGTGTCACCATGCTTGGCTATTTCCAATGTGGCCTTGAACTCACAGAGATCCAGAGGGATTTCTATCTCTGGGATGCTAGGATTAAAGGTGTGAGTGCCACCATTTTCTAGCCTTTGTATCTAGTGGCTGTCTGTTCTCTGACCCCAGATATTTTTATTAGAGTACACAATATTTTGGTGAACACAATACCCCCACATCTCCTCTCTTTTTGTCTAAAATTAAAAAAAGCTTATAACTAATACAAGAAAAACTATCCAATAAGCATATACAATATATACAGCCAAAAATTACATTAATGATGTCTAGTCCATTAACATTTGACAGATTCAGATAAAAACTCCATTATATATATTAACAATGTCCAGTCCAGTAACATCTGAAAAACTCAGACCAAAAAATTTTCATTACTTATCTTATTTAAAACAAGTAGTTCCTTTTTAAAAGTAGATTCCATAATCTCCCTTTTTATCTTATCATATCCATATTCTCTCTTTTTTCTTTTCATAATACATTCAGTAGTCTACCTTTTGTCATTTTTATATCTTCCCCTTTTTCTTCAGTGTAGATTCAATGATCTACCTATTTATCCTATTATTTCTTTATCTTTTTCCTCAGAGTAGATTCGATGATCTATCTCATATCTATATTCTCTTTTTCTTTTTGCTTTCCTGGGGTGAAGATATCTTTAGGGAATCTTGAAAAGAAAATTTTTGGGTTAATCGTCAAGTCCTGTATCATTTGTCCATTCTCTGCATAAAAGGAAAGTTCAGGGCTTGTTTCAAGTCCTTGTTCGAGTAGTCTGTTAGGCTGTATCATCTCAGCTAGTCCTCTCGAAATTGTCCTGACCAGTTTGTAGTCCAAAGTTGATTTTTCCACAGTGTTAATCGGCTTAATGGCTTTATCATAGTCCATGTGGAATCATCATCATTGTAGGATCTTGTCATCTTTTTGAAGATTTCAAAGTCACTGTTAGACACAGTCATGGTTTCCTGCGGCTTTTTTTTTTTTTTTTTTTTTTTTTTTTTTGCCTCCTCTGAGAAGGAGCTGGCAACGTGGAGCAGTATCCACTGCTTCCATGGTCCCACCACTGTTTGTGGCTCAGTCCGGGCCAAAGCTTCTCCCAAGCCTCCTAGGCTGGCTCAAACTCGGGATCTTCCTGCCTCTGTCTCCTTCATCAAATCCTACTGCTGTGCGCCACCACCACCGGTGGAGTGTAACTTGGGCCTGAGCTGGGGCTCACAAAGCCACAGGCAAACAGCTTTCATGAATTCGTAACACGAACGTTGGGCGCCAATAAACCCCATCCAAGGACTGAGGAATCTGGATGCAGACATCCATGGCTGGGCCCCTGGTGGAGCACTGGGAGTCTAATTAGTGAGAAAGAGGAGGGTTTATATGAGCAAGAATTGTTGAAGCCAAAGTTGGATAAAGTACAGGGACAAATAACCAAATGAATGGAAGCACATGAACTATGAACCAAAGGCTGAGGGGCCCCCAACTGGATCAGGCCCTCTGAATGGGTGAGACAGTCATTTGGCTTGATCTGTTTGGGAGGCAGCTGTACGGTGGTGCCGGGTCCTGGGCTTGTGGCATGAGTCGGCTGTTTGAATCCTGGGACTTATGCAGGGACGCTTGGCTCCGTCTGGGAGGGGGGGACTGGACCTGCCTGGACTGAGTGTATCAGGTCGATCCCGGTCCTCGGGGGAGACCTTGATCTGGAGGAGGTGGAAACAGGGGGTGGGCTGGGGGGAGGGGGAGGGGGCGAGAGGGGGAGAACAGGAGAATCTGTGGCTATTATGTGGAACTGAATGGTGTTGAAAAAAAAAGAGATTCTTTGATGAAAGTTTAGAGATGCACTAATTTATGACTGTGAAGATAAGGACTCAGGGAAGTTTAATACTATGCCTGTTTAGTACAACAACAATAGTATAAGGTTCTTCCTTAGAACCTATGACCTAGGCAGCCACTATCCCCCCCCCCCCAGTTGATTGTATGAGACATGAGTTCCAAATACAAGCATAAAGTAGTTGTTTACTTTCATAACATTCATGCCACTATTACCCTAGTGGGCATGTCTTGTCAGACATATCATTATTTGTAGTTCAACATGTTTATAGCTGGGTAAAGCTGTTGACTACTTTTCTCCTCTGACAATGGTACATAGAACCTTCCAGCATTGTGAAAGTTAGTCAAAAGGATGTAGCTTCCAGGTTGCTACCAGCTCAATTTTACCATATTCTACTATTCAAGTGTGTGGTGTCTTCAGCAATAAGGTCTTCCAACAACTTCTGAAGGGTAACCAAGATCATTCACAATAGGCAAGAGAAGGAAATTGAAGGGATAAAAAGGAAGGAAGTCAAACTACCCCTATTTGTAGTCTGAACCATTTTTAAATGTACTGCTCAACAGTTTTAAAGTGTATTCACATTGCCAAACAGCAGATCTCTTCAACATGCATTGATATTTGAATGTTATACTCACTCTACATTCTTTGGAAAATATCCACTTGGCCCTGATGTATTGTCCTTTTAATATATTGGATTTTTATTTGTTAAATTTTAATATGGATGTGATTTGCTAAAATTCTGACTTTGCATCTGTTTTTGGAAGACATTAGTTTGTAGTTTTCTGGTAATGTCATTATCTGGTTTCGGCATCAGAGAAATGCTGGCATTAGATAATGAGTTGGGAAGCATTTCTCCTTCAACTTTCTGTGTAGCAGTAGTATTGTTTTTTTTCTTTAATGTATGATAGAATTCAATAGTGAAGAAAGTTGAGTTTTCTCTGTGGAAAAATTTTAAGCTATAAATACTGTGTCACTGATAGATGCAGAGGTATTGAAGTTCTCATTATCTTAAGCTGAGCCTTAGTAGTTTGTGTCTTTTAAGGAGCTGGTCTAGTTTAATTATCCAACTAATAGAATACTTTTTAATATTTGAGGCATTTATAGAAATATCACACTTGTCTCATTCCAAAATTTGCAATTTGTGTCTTCCTGTCTTTTCCTGATTAACCAGGCTAGAGTTTGGTTAGTAATACTCATCCTCTTAAACACCTGCTCTAGGTTTCATGGGCCATTTCTTTTGTATCAGCACTGGGCAACCTATTGATGTGCTCTTTCCTGGGGAAGACCACTGCTCTGTTCCAAGTTTTCTTCAGTTGCCTTTAGTTCTTGTGCAGGGTTGAGGCCTCTTGGGATTTCCCTGGTCCACTTTGTCATGTCCACTGGTGTCATGCTTGTTTTGTACACATTTTGGGTAGTTATATTGGTGATTCTTTATGGGTGTAGCTTCTGACATTACTAAGAGACCCAATCTCACATCAAACCCCCTAATCTTCTGATTCTTACACTCTTTCTGCCGTGTTCCCTGAGCCTTCCATGTGGGAATGTTTTGGAAATGTATTCATTGAGACTGAACTCCATAGCTCTGTGTTTTGATTGGTTGTGGTTTTCTGTAATGGTCTCAGTTATTGCAAGGAGAGGCTTCTTTGATGAGGGGTAAAGACTACACTTATCTGTGGTTGTGAGGACAAATATTTAGAATATAGTTAGGGATTATGCACGTCTATGAAAGGGATGGCTGTGGGTTCTCCTCTAACATCCATAACTTCAGTAGCATTGGGCACTTATCTTTTGAACATGTAGAATATAGTTCTGTCAATTATTTTGACAGCCCAACTTGCTAATTATAAATCTGCCTCATTTCTTGAAGTGTTTTGAATGACTGTTCCATCTCTTTCTTGCTTCTTTGCATGCCTGGTAATCTTTGATTAGATGCCAGAAACTGTGACTTTTACCTTGTTGGGTGGTAGATTTCTTTTTATTCCTGTAAATCTCTTTTAGCTTTGTTCTGGGATATATTAAACTACTTAGAAACAGTTTGATCTTTTTGTGTCTTGCTTTTATGATTTGTTTGGCATGTCTGAGCAGCCTATGGGGAATTATTCCCCACCACTGAACAAGTACTGTGCCAATGAATTATGAGTCTTTTAGGTTTACTGGGGGAGGGGTGAGATCCAATATTCCTATCTAGGAACATCAATGTTCCCTAGTATTCTCAGATTTTTCATGTCCTTCACTGTACTCTCACATGCATGTTTATTCAGTACTTCAATAAAGGAGTCCCGTGCAGACCTTTCTACATGCAGCTCTTTAGTATTTGGTGCTACCAGCTCTAGCCACTTGACTTCCCCAATTCTTTAGCTTGCTCTTCCCAATTAAAGAGCCTCATATCTTCACTCAGATGTCCTTATGCTGCCATTGGCTTAAAAGTTTACTGGAGACAGCATGCTGCGTGGTCCTACTATGTACCTGATTTGTAGCTGCTCTCTGTGGGGTCACTAACTTTTGTTTTCTGATGGCCAGCATCTGGAAAATTGCCGTTTCTGATACCCTGTCTGTCTGCTGCTTGTTTATGGTAGGAAGGTAAATCTTGCCTTGTAAATTTCATCTCAGACAAAAGTGCAAATGTCCTGGTGTCACTTGTTTCCACAGATTTCTGCAGCCAGGAAGTGGTGCAGCAACCCACTAGTGAAAAGGACAGTAGGCACTCCAGTGAAATTCTCCAGGAAAGAAGAAAATGTTTTTATTTGTACCCAGTTCATCAACTTCCCTTCAGCCCCTGGTGAACATAGACGATGTTAATGATTGTCAAGACTCCTTTGCACAAAAGGAGAAGCCAAAGAAGCAGGTGGAAGCCTGGATTGCTCTGAACTATGTAAGGTGACATCTAGCCAGAGAGGAAGCCTATGGTAAACACTACTGATGGGACAAAGAAAGACATGGCCACTTTTCCCTATGGGGTCTGCAGTAAAGAGATGGGTAACATGAAGTTAAGCATCTGTGTCTAAATGCATAACTCTGTATGTCACATTATCTTAGAGGAGATTGACATATGGAAACCTCTAGCAGTAGAATGCTGTGTTGAAGGTGGGGATGGGTGAGTGAGCAGGGCTCTTCCTCCCACCACAAGCAGCCTCTTGTATAAGGTGAGTCCAACTTGGCCTCTTATTTCCTCTACTGTCTCAACCTGAAAGATACTGGGCTTAGATGAGTGAAAGACAAGACCATACCCCTTCTCACTAAGATCACACCCCTTCTCACTAAGACCACACTCCTCCTCATTAAGCCACACCCCCTTCTCATTCTTTCCACTTGAGTTGTTGGTTGGGCAAACAGGAGAGGAAATGCTGGGGAAATTAGATATGAGAATGGAATTGTAAACTGAGCTGGAATGGACTTTTGGTAATTGACAGGTAAATGGAGCCTGTCTGGAGATATTAGGAGATGAGACTGATAGATTGGACAGATCATGGTTAACTTTAGAAGCTAGAGGAACAAAACAAAACAAAACTGAACTATTTGTCTTTACCAATGAGTTAAGGCTTCCTAATAAGCTGGTCTCATATGATCTTCTACCAATAGCCTCTGAGTACAGAGGAAGCCTTGTGCTGAGCACATTTTACTCCTCATTGCTCTAAGCCTAGTGCTGTCATTAACTACCCCTTATTATGAATGAAAAAAGCCCCAATGAACCAAAACATGTTGCTTCCCCCTCTGTATCTTTATTGCCACTTTATCACCTCAAGAAGTATATCTTTGAGGAACAAGAACCACTTTTCTCATTCAGAAGAGAAAGAAAGGAAGGTTTTGTTGTTTTCTTTCTCATCTGGGAGAAAGCCCACACTTGACATGGGAAATCTATCCCAGTTTTTCTAAGAACACCTCTGGTTCCATTGCTGAAGAATGTCAGAGTGAAGATTTAAGCTCATGTTAGTCTGAGAGCAAGTTACCCAGAGGGGACACCAGCAACCTCTTCCACTCTTTGCAGGAAGTGTGAACCTTTAGTACACCCTGCAGTACTTTTTGTGTGCACCAGGGGGCAGGTGCTGCATCTGAAATGAGGAGAGGCAGCTACACAACTTCTTCTATCAGTGGCTCTGAAGCCAGCTCACCTGGGAGAGCTATAACACAAATGTCCAGGCTCTGTCCTGAGATTCTGACTCCATGGGTTAGGTGTGGGACCCAGGCATGTGCATTTTTAACTATGCAGGGTACTATGAGTAAGCTTGTCTCCTTGTATTCTTGCTTGAGCATTCCAGAGAGCAGCAGCCATCTGCAAATGTGAAGCCTGGAAATGCAGCACAGCTCACTGTGCTGACTTCCTACAACCCAGAGGGGGGGATTTCGCAGCACATCAGAGCCCGGAAAGAATCCCAAACTGTGTGGAACATGTTTTTGCTTGAATCAGGATTCACAGCCAGGCAGCTTGTCTCCAGAGGCCATGCTTCGATGGTCCTGCAATGTGGCCTTCCTGTTGTCATATCATCTGAATGCTTCCCCCTGAATTCCAGAACTGATGCATTTCTGTGCCCTGTGTTCCTCTTTCTCACAGTCCTTGGACAAATCAAAACTTCTTGGTCCTGTTAATCCCCTTAGATGTCAAAGAAAACTAGAGTTAGACAAAAGTCAAAATGGTGATGGCAAATTTTGTTTCAAAAGTGAAGAGTAAGTTTCCAAAGGTTCCAGAATAGAATTGGGCTCCATTTTGAATGCATCAGGGATAAGAGGGGCTGCAGAGCCAATGAGTAGGGGACCTAGGTATAGAAAACATTGTGAAGAAGAGTCAAGCCCCCCCCCCCCCTCTCTCTCTCCTTACACCCCGTGTATGTGTGTATGTGGTTCTTCTGTGTGTGGTATGGGATTCTGGCAGAATCAACCTACCAGGATTCTTTGGATGAGTCATCCAAGGTAATCAATGCACAACCTTGAGTGAGGAATGAGGATTTTAAATAAGACATTGAAGGCGATCAGGGAATAAAGGTGGAAGATTCTTACTAAACTGCCTTGGCAGCATTATTTACTAAAATTGGATTTCACAAGGCAGTGCACACATGGGTCTAGGAGAAGGTTCAGAAGTCTCACTAAAGTTTAGCCAAGCTGAGAAAGTCAGCGAGGTGAGGCAACAGTTGCAGGACTCTATGTACAGCACTTCTGTGTGGAATGACAAGGAGAGCATATCTTTTCTCTGTGTCTTTTTTTTATACTACTTTCACAGAGGCCAAGGACTTCCACAAACCTTACAGCTTAAACATGTATTGTATAGAAAGGCAGAGTGGGCTCAGTGTTTGTCACAGAGAGTCACTGGGGAAGGTGTGTCTTCCAGTTGCCTGATTTCCAGCCTCTGCATTTCTATCCACATCACACCCACACAGTGGGAGCTTCTTCCACGAAGCCTCTTCCTGGCGTCTTTCTAAACAGCCCTGGCTGCCAGCCGCTTGTTTCCCCTCTTTCTCCTTTCATTGCATCAGCATTTAGTAGCACTGGTCTTGCTATGGGGCATTAAGTTTCTGTTAGAGAACTTTATCAATGGTTAATATGATTTAATTTTTACACAATCACAATTATTTACATGTCTAACACAATCAAAATAGTTCATGTGTTTAGCAACAAACAACTGCTCTGTGCTAAACCATTTCAGTGTCTCTACAAGGAAATCAAGAGAAGTGACATGAACCACAGTGCCCCCATGAAGTTGACAGAGTTTGGGTAGGGCAGGAGGATGGGGAGAGTCTGCACACACACACACACACACACACACACACACACACACACACACACACGATGCATAATGGGGCACTCAGGCACAGTGCTCAGCACCACTCTCCACACCACAGTGGCAGGGGTGCATAGACTTGGCTCGGGTGCAGGCAGACCTCCAGATCTCGGCTTCTGTTGTTGGTTTTCTGCCAACTTCAATGACTGCACTTTTTCAGTCCAACCCCTTTATTCTCCTTTGGATCCCCAGTGTAACAGGCCCCTCAGGCCTCTATTTCAGACCTTCTCTTCTCACTCTGCGGGGTCATTTTTCTGCCTCTGTGATTATTATTATTATTATTATTATTATTATGATGATGATGATGATGATGATGATGATTTTAAGCCTGTATTTCAGAGGGATGTATATGTCTCTTTTCCCTCTGAATATCTCAGTTGGATAGTTCTCCCAACTTTCATTTCCAACCAAGGTTCCCTCCAATCTGCTTCTTCTTCTTGATTTCCGTCACTTAACTGGGAACCATAAGCCTCATTCTCTCTTCCTAGCTCCTCCAACATCCCAGGAAACACTATGGCCTTTGAACTGTAGAATCTCAGAACTGTAAACATCCTTATCACAGATTCCATACTCCGAAATTTAACTTTTCTATGGTCAGATTTCTGGTGTGACAGAGACTCATCTGGATTACCACAGGAACTTTTCACCTAACTAATCTTCTGACCATGGCTTATGCCCACCGGTGAGTCTTCCATATTAGACCCACATATTAGACTAGACCACAAGTATTCTACCATGTACAGCTTTCACTGTGTTCCCTCTGCTCTCAGAGTGAGCTTCACACTTCTGAAGGTGGCCTCCAGAATCATGGACTAAATCATGTCTCCCCCAAAGGCATGTGGAATCCCTAACTCTCGGTACCTCAGAAAGCAGTTTTACTTAAGAAGGGGGTTACTGAAATGTGACTAGTTAGGGTAAGGCTAATCAGGATTGGGATGGAGCTTGATCCTGAGTGACTGGTATAAGAGGTAATTTGGACACAGACAAGGAATAAAGGGAGGATGATCTTGCAAAGTAGAGGTAGACTGAGGCATAATTGCACAAATCAAGGTATGTCTGGGGCTCTTAGATGATCTGGAAGAGGAAAGAAAGGATCATTCCTAGAGGCTTTGGAAGGGCATGACCCTGACAGTGCTTTGATTTTGGATATTAGCTTCTAGAACCCGAGACATTCCATTTTTGTAGAATTTGTTATGGGAGTTTGTGGTAATTGGCACGGTAGCTTCAGTAATATGATCTGTTATGATCTTCATCTGTTATCAAATGCCTCAGTTTCTCCTCATGTCTCAGACTAATGACAGTGGATTCAGTATTACTCTGAATCCCAATTCTCCTGGCTCTGTGCATACTGGCTCCATTGCTCCTTCTGCATCTGCCTGACTCCTCCCCAGATTTCTTCCTTCTGTTCCCACAGAACCTTCAGGTGAACCTATATGCTCCCAATTTGTTGATGGCCTGCTTCTCTTCCCAACCTTCAGCACTTAGCCCTGACGCTGACCCATGAGGCTGGAAGAACTTGAGTTTGCTCACGTGTTCTCCCGCAGTTTATGATGCTGGTGAGTGATGATATTCAAAATGCTCCTTTCTACCTTCTCAGTATGGTAGCAGAGAGGATGTTGACTTGAAGTCATCAGCTAAATGGTTTTTCTAGGGAACCACCTCGAAACTTCCAAATACAGCTCATGGTTTGCCCAGGCTGCTAACATGTCTGAGGGATGGTAACCCAGAAAAAGAGGTCTCCTATGTTTCTCTGAAGCCACCATCTAATTGCTGTCCCTCTTCAGATGAAAAATGGGAAAAGCACTACCTAACTGTTGTTTAGCGACCCTGGCCCCCACCCCTTTGAAACAAACACTCTTTTCAATTAGGAATATTTGTCACTAGGGACACTAATTCTGTGTCCTACCAAAACAAACACAGTTGTAATTAGTTTTATCCAAGAAGAAAATTAACTCTGTTTATCTTGGCATAATTAATCATTGACCTCTTTCTGTCCCGGCAGCTTGGGGGAGGGCAGGGAGTTGGGGGGTTGTGATCTATATAGCAAGGGGGCATTCCAGGACCCATCTATTTCTTCTTGTAGTCACACAGTTGTCAGCATGAGTTATTTGAAATAATATTCCTAGCCAAGAGTAGTGGAGCTGCCTCTGAGCTGGGATGGGAGGCACACCGAATAAAGCTGTGGTTTTATGGGTTCTGTCTAGAGAGGTTTGTATGAGAATGAATCAGATAGGCTTGAAAGCATGTGGATCCCAAGTTGGGCTTGGAGTTTTATGCCTTTCACCTTGACTTTCAGGAGTCCTGAACACTGGGAAAGAAACCCTGGGGAGGAAGTAAGTTTTTTGTTGTGGAGGAGGCTATTGCTCTGGGATTATGGATATTTGTTTCAGTCCTGATTTTGACATCCTCTTATGTGGATGTTGTGTGACCTTGGGCAAGACATTCTGAAATAGCCACCTTCCAAGTTTAAAAACAAATCAGGAAAACCCAGCCAAACAAAAGGCCATGGCATGGGATCAGGGTTGCTGTAGTTCTTACCTGCAGAGATGAAATAGGCTTCAGAAGGGAGGTGTGCCATGCCCTTAGTGCAGGGCCTGGCGCTGACTAGTCATTTCATAACTACTGGCAATTTTTGTGAGTTTTGTCTGAACAGACTGAAGGTTCAGGGGTAGCAGTCTGTTCTCTTCATTTTACTAGACCTCACTTCTCAGAGTCTCTACTGTGTGTCCAACTTTTCTGTGTCCTCTCAGTACACGGAGACATTGATTAACCATGATTCTTGTCCTCACAAAGCACATGCCTAGAGGGGAAGATGGAGGAAAAGAGGGAGAAAAGGAAGGATTGAGATAGGTAGGTGACAGATGATAGACAGACAGACAGACAGACCTAGATATTCTCAGTGTGTTACAGAACATGGGGAGCCTGTGTGAGACTCCCTGGTAGAGATGCAGTTTAGAGAATGCAGAGCTTGTTTATCTGAGCTCTGGACTTTTCAGTGGATACTTTAGTAATACTTCACTTAATCCTCATGATAAGTCTAAAAATAGGCATGAAGGCGGGGGACCAGGGACAGAGTAATTGAGGTTCACAGATGGTAAGTCATTAGACTTCAACTGCATGGCTAAAAGGTGGTGCGCCTGGGATGGGAACCAGGCTCTGGCAATGGATACGGAAGTCTGTGCTTTGTCAGCTTCGCCTCAGAGGTGCTGGTGGAGATTTAATGGCTGGTGTCCTGCCCCAAAGATCCTGAATCAGAGCATTAAAGCACTAGAGTCCCCAGGGCCAGAATTAGGAGTTTCCAGAGTTCACAATGGCTCTTCCGAATCAGGACCTCTTGCAGAGGGATAATTTCAAACAACTAGTCAGGCTGTTTCTTACGTCCTCTCCATCTGTTAGAGTCATAAAAGGCTGCCTTTGCTGTGGTACTGAGGCAACTCCTTGCAGACAAGAGCTGTGGTGGAGAAGGAGCTTGTCCTCAGGTTGATAGAAGAGAGGTTTCGAGACCAAGGAGGCCACATCTGAAGCTGAGACTCTTTGGAAGGAGCTCAAAGGGCTTGCACTGGCCAGAGGGGTAGGCAGGCAAGGTAGAGTGAGCATCCAGGTTTAAGCACAGGTTTTTTTTTTTCCTGTCCTTGGTCATAAGCAATGGGCTTCTGCAGCAGTGGGCACCTGTGAGGGTAACTCCTTGGAGCAGGAAGGAGATCAAGGCTGTAGACAGCTCCTTCTGCCCACTCGTAGGGAGGAGCAAGGAGGCTTTACCAGCACTGGCAGGATGTTGGGCTTCTCCTCCCCGTAACCAGACAGGGAACTGGTGGCCAGGAGAGTTGGACTCGGTACAAAGAGCTCTGGAAAACCAGGCACCCACAGATTCTGAGGACCCCGAGACCAGTTTGTCCTTGCCACAGTGACAGAGCTGTAAGAATGGGCACTCAGGTGACGGTGGACGCCGCGTGTTCTGAGAAGCAGTAGAAGTGGATATATCAGACAAACTTGTAACCTGTGTTCCAACTTTGCCACTGGCAAACTGGACAGACTTCCTCTCGAACGCCTCAGCAGCCTCCTCTGTAAGATGGGGTAGCCATATCTAGCTAGTGGACTTTAGGAAGGCTCAATAATGGCATCTAACCTTCATTGGAACCTTTGAAATAGGAATCCTGTTATTCTCAAACTGATGTTTGAATGAGAGTGAGGGTTTCAGGTGACTTGCCAGGATAACCCAGTTTCCTGCCTGGCAGAATCCAGCAACAAGCCCAGGTTAGTGTGATTCTGGCTGTATCCCAGAGAGAAGTGGTCGCAGCACTCGGGTTCTAGATGCAGTATGGGTTCTAGATGCAGTCTAGGCTTTGTGGGAAAGGAACGGAGGAGGGTCGCAGAGATATTTGCACAGTGTAAAGCCTTCCTGTTAGAACTTTATACAGAGGATTTAATCAGCAGGAAATCCAGACAGAACTCATTTTTCCCATGTCTGCTCAAAGCAGCTGCCTGGGCTGGCTCCCCTGTGGCTCACATCAGTTCAGCAAACATTTATTGAGCACACACACTGGGTGGTAGGCATTGTGCTTTGGATTCATTATCTGTACCCAGGGGAGTTGTTAGCTGTCTGATAGAGGGTGTGTGTCCATGTGTGCCTCTCAGTCTCTCTGTCTGTCTCTGTCTCTCTCTCTGTCTCTGTCTCTCTCTCTGTCTCTCTCTCTCTCTCTCTCTCTCTCTCTCTCTCTGTCTGTCT
The DNA here is from genome assembly GCF_004664715.2 of Peromyscus leucopus. Classification (NCBI taxonomy): domain Eukaryota; kingdom Metazoa; phylum Chordata; class Mammalia; order Rodentia; family Cricetidae; genus Peromyscus; species Peromyscus leucopus. Next base: position 115,902,593 of record NC_051064.1, on the reverse strand, counting down.
CTCTGTTTTTGCTTGTGTTGCGGCTGTGTGTGTGTGTGTGTGTGTGCGTCTTGTGTATATAGTATATCTTTGTCTTCCTGTGTTTGTGTGGTGTCTTGTTTGCATGTGTATGTCTTCAAGTATGTCTGTGTATATATCTGTGCAAATGAATGTCTTCACATCTATATGCATTGGGAGGGACGATGGGAGGGGCAGCTTGGATGCATTAGCATGAAAGGTTGCCAATTCTCACTCTCAGCTTCAAGAGGAATCAGCCCCTACTATGGTCAATGGCAACTGGTGGAGAGGAGATGAAAATGAGATTTTGATTACTTCGCACTTCCTTGGAGAAAATCGAGAGCTAGATTCTAAACAGTTTTGCGAGAAGAGAGTTGAACTTTAGGACAGTTAAAAAGTAGAGATACTCCAGCCTGTTTATGGGGAGTGGGATAGGGCAGAGGAAGAGCAAACGGGAGCCTAGAAGGGGCTGCGGTAGGTGGTCTGGCTTTGGGCCCATATCAACTTTAAATATCTAGTCTTGGGAAATTCAATGTTTTCTCTATCCACAAGAAACCAACCGGGTACCACGGGGCGGCACCAGTGGGCAGACAGCAAAGGGCGGGCTGTCTGTGTGAGAGAGCACACTGGATTCAGACAATGGCATCTGAGCGTCCCCTTGCTTCAGCCCTGGATGCCACACTGAATCAGTCATCTTCATGAGTGGAGACCACAAACTGAGAATATCTTGCCAGGTTGGGGAGAGATAGTTTGTTAAGGTCAAAAGTAGAGAAATCGACACCTCTGATAAGCCAGGGGCAGAAGCATCACATAGACAGATTTTTACTTTCAGATGTGGATGGGTTCTTGACAGAATGTGCTCTTGTAAGACGGCGAAGTTCAGACTTGGGAGTGTTCACCAGAGTCTGGGATGGCTCATCAGTGAGGCTGAACTATCAACAAGAGTTGTGGAAAGTCCAGGAGATGGAATATTTTGTGGGATGGGTTTCCTGCCTCAACTTCCTGAGTAGAGGACCGTTTGAAGCAACGATCATCTTACAGTTGGAGTATGCCACTTTAAGGGTTTAAAGCAGATGGGATGTTTTCTGCAGGGAAGGCTATACAATGCAGTGCTACCTTCCCTGGAGGTGTGGGATGGAGGTGGGAAGCTCTGGGCTGAGGCTTTCCCCGTGTTAAGCAGCTTGTTGGGAAAAGGGATGATAATTGATGAACATGCGAGAAAGGGGTGAGAGAGAGAGGAGGTTGTGGACTTCACAGATGCATGCACTAGGCTCTCGCTATTCCAGGCGCACTGTGTACTTGCCTGCACTCAGTCCACATACTACCTTCTCATGATTTACTGATGATAGTTGAAGATAAACTCAGCCTAGTGAGGCCCAGGTATACCTGCTTGTGGTGCCAGCTCTGTTTGAAGAGTTTTATGACCTTCTTCAGGGCAACTAACAGTGTCTCAGGCCTGAAAGGTTACTTGGGGGACATGTCTAATGACCCTCACTAAGCAAGCTGGCAGGCTGGCTTCCTCCTCGTTCCGTGCTTGATTTCTCCAACCCATGGGCTTATTAAAAAGGAGTGAAGTGTTTGGCTCCCTCTGGTGGTCAGAAAAGTATTAAAAAAACTAAAACTAAAAAGTTTGCCAGAGTTATTGTAAATATTTATGACTGTAGTGTGATGCATGACACATGCATGCATATTTCATGATCATATCTGAGGAATTTGCATGTCTACTCCCTCATACCTTTATTTCAATTAGAATTGTTCAGAGCACAGAGGGTGGGAGTGTTAAAAATCCTCTTACCTAGCTGTTTTGGAATGTGTAACTCATTACCATTAAATGCTGTAACCCTTCTGTGCAGTTTCTTAGTAAATAGTAATTATTAATCTAGTCTGTTTGCAATGACTTTCAGTGATGGAAAAAAAAAATCACTGCGTGGGAAAGGTGTGGTAGATCCAAGAGGGAGAAGGGTGTTTTAGAAATGGGGTTTCTGGAATGCTATAGGTGCTCCACAGAACTCTGATGAATTAGTGGATGAAGCAGAGACCTTGAAGCTAGATGGAACCAAAGGGATAGGTGTGAATTAGACCCAGCACCACACAACACAACTGAGACGTGTGCACAAGTCACGATCAGCTGCGGGGCCTCAAAGCCTCTGCCTGTGTAATCATGGGGTTGGGCTATGCCGGCCCTGTTCATTCCAGGCTGCATTTATCAATCATCTGGGAGGTTTAAAAGTACTGACAACTGGATCCTGACTCAAGGGATACTGTCTCAACATGTCTGAAGTAGGGGTATGTACAACATTTTTTTTTTTTTTTTTTTTTTTACAAAACTTAGGGCCTGTGGCTGAGGCCCTGAGCTGGTAGGGGTGCCTGATGCCAAGTTTGAAGGCGTGAGTTCCATCCTGAGGACCCACATGGTGGAAAGAGAGAATTGACTTCTGACTAGTCCTTTGACCTTTTAGTCCTTTAACCTTCACATGAGCACCATGATATGCACAGCCCCTTCCCCCACACATGCACACACAAAAATAAATAAGTTAAAGTGTACCAGGATTTTCTTTTAAAAAGCTCCTTAGGTGGTTCCAGGTGGCAGGGAGGCTTAGAAACATCCAAGTTATTTTAGGGGAGACCCATCTGGCTGTTATTGCCTCTGATTCAGAGATTGTTTTTGAAGGATTTCACTACATGTAACCTGTGTTCTGTAGCAGATGATGCAATTTCACCGTCAGGACAATGGGCTGACATTCGTCACCCATAAACCCAGACATAGATGTCGATGTTTGCATCCATAAGGAGATCTCAGCAATAGGTCAAAGGGGTCTGATTTACTCTCCATGCCTGTAATGCAATTAAGTGTGCATTAGAAGGAAATCTACACTCTGGACATACAGAATAGCAGCGGCACGATGCTTTCAAATGGCCAGTTTGCTAAGGTTTCCATTGTGTTGTCTCAGCACACATTATGCATTGGAGCAAACATGGGTTCACTGGAGAGAGAGAGAGAGAGAGAGAGAGAGAGAGAGAGAGAGAGAGAGAGAGAGAGAGACCCCCAGGAGATGTTTCACAGCCTCAAGCACTATTACTACATCTCCTTCACTATTCCTTCTCTCTGTGTCTTTGCATGGAACTTAATACTGATGGGGAAAAGCAAAGAAAAGCCAAGCCACAATGCGGGCAGCTATTCTTGAGATAAGCAGAGCTGTTTAAAGCAAGCTGTGCCTGTTAGCGTCATTCAGAGGGCAGACACTGTTCTGAGGTGCTCTGGGAAGACCATGTGCAGAAAGAGGAAATGTGTGAGGCACATTTTAGACTTCTGCCCCGAGTCCCCCCGCACTCTCTCAGGTCACTGAGTAAGCATTCACACGAGATGGCTAACTGGGCCCAGATGGGGCTGTGTCCAGATGACATGAGCTCTGGATTAGATTAACAAGAAACCACACGGAACAATGTCAGCAGTAAGAAGCGCCCCTGATTGAGTGCTACCCAATGCCAGATGCCATGCTGCAGACACCTGAGCTTGAAAACAGGTTGCAGGCCTTTTTCTTTTTATTGCTTAAGGCTTACCTGCCTGTAATAGCTCCCCTCCCTGGCTTTTCCAAGAACACGGTGGGGCAGGAAGGGTTTGCAGTGCCCTCAAATGAACTCAGTCTGTCAGGGCCTGATCTGCATTATTGTCAGAGAACAAGAGGCAGGGTGGATCCCACACCAACTTAGCTTCCCCAGAGAAGGACACTGTGCAAAGGGCGCGTTTTGTTGGCCTCAAAGAATCCTGTTGTAATCATTTCACTCCTCCGCGTGCAGCCTGTGGTTGTTTGTGGTAACCAAAAGATACAGTCGTAGTGTTAGGAGCAAAATCAAAGGACTGTATCAAAGTCAGATTGAAGCCACAGAAAGGTTCTCTTGCTGGGAAAAAAATGTTAACTTCTATCTCACCTGACAGTTTATCATACCTGTGTACATAATTTAATATTTTGAAAAATAGATGAAATAACCTCATAGTTGGAATTGTCATAATAGGATGAGCTAGCATTTTTCTGAGTTCTTTATTTCAGGAATTGTACTAGGTTCTATGGAAATAATAAACACTACTGCTAATTCTTACCATATGACCATGAGGTGTGTTTTCTTATTCCATTTAACCAAGTGGGAATTCTGGTTCCAAAGTGGTTAAATGATTTGCCTAGGTGTCAGTAGTTTGTACACTTTATAAGTGTCAGAGCTGGGATTCAGCACACATCTTGTTGCCTTCCAGTGATTTCTACCACACAATAAACATGCAAATGTTCAAGTGGCCCAGCGACCTGGTTTTGAAAAGCATAGAGAGCACATTTCAGAGATGTTCAGGATACTCCTGTCCTGGGAAGGGAAAGGGAGGCTGATGGAGCAGGAGGCTTCCTTCTAGTCCAGGAAGTGCTTTGTGAAGCTGAATCAGCCAAGTCACATTAATAACCACAGACTAAGAATACACCAATATAGTATCTGTGAAGGAAAGAAGTTGCTTTGCATTGGCACTGATAAAGTTCTAAGGGAAATACACAGGGTTTGTTAGAGAGTGTAAAGTTACCATGCTTTGTGGTGATTAGGGAAATTGAGGCAGATTTTGACTCTGGCTGCACAAAATTTGCTTTCTGACAACCACTGGACATGAGTAGAAGCTGTCATGCTGTGCTGACAACCTTTCTGGGGAATACCTTTATCTGTAGGCCTTGGACCAGTAGTCTTTAAAATCCTGCAGGATCAATTTGACCTCCAGGGGGCACTCAGACACCTTTATAGCCTGCCGCTGCTGTTCAAAGGAACACAGCATGCAGTTCTGTCCAGCCCTGTCCAAATCTTCACTATGTGTTTCTCAGTCAGGCTATCCACTTATCCATCCATCCATCCATCCATCCATCCATCCATCCATCCATCCATCCATCCATCCATCCATCCAAACCTCTCACTTATACCTTCTCTCAGCCTAAACAGCTTTTGAATATACCCTAAAAGTCTGGTATTCTACATTATAGATATTTGAAGTAGGCTGCACAGTTGCTTTTGAGACACTTATTCAAAGTCCAAACAGTTCTCCTCCTCTTTGAATCCTTGAACAGAGTATCAGGCTTTGGACTAGATAGATTCTTGGCATAGTACTGCTTGGGAAAAGCACCAGTTTTATCTTTTATATGTGTAGAGGAAATTTATTTTCTTCAGTTATGTATTTATTGCTTTCTGTTTCTTATTCTAGTCTCCTGAAACCCAGAACACAGGCAGATATGATTTTTTAAAAAGGTAATGTGAAGATCACAATCATAATCATTGAGTTTGTGAATGTCATGAAAAACAGTACATCTGAAATGTACCCTAGAGGGGTGAAAATAAAAAAAGCTAGGCACACAGGAACTAGAGATGGGAAAAGGCTAGAGGAAGAGCAATCACACCATTCTGGATTTCCAGCCTTGGAAAAGGATGAATGAATCTGAGGGGAATTAGGACGAACTCTGAGGATGGTGCTGAGCCTTGGAGAGCTGCATTTTGAGCAGGATCTGAAGCATCTCTCCTCTCCATACCACACGAGTATGTCTTTACACATTTGAGCAGCTTTCATGTTAATATGCCTTGATAAAGGCACTGAATACAGTGCTATGAATACAACAGACAAAATTCCTGCTCACAAGCTTGTATTTTGGGGGAGAAAAATAAGTAACTCAATAACAAAATCATTCCAGATGAGGATAAATGTGAAGAGGATAATCACACAGGAAACTTCATCAGGGAATGGTCAAGATGTGGTTTATTTGGGTAGGATTGGCATAAACAAATTTTCTGGGGTGATATTGGATCTGAAACCAGAACAAGAAGCAACTGAATCTTTCTTAGCATTCTTTATTCTGAGGAAACAGCAGCTAGTGACAATCAACATCTCTGGTAAATTCTTAGAAAAATTTCACACTCTGTACATAGTCAACTCTGGGAATTAGAAGTAGGAGGGGAAAGAGGGAGATGGGGTGAGGTTTTGTATAGGCAATAATTGACTTGTGTGCCCACCCTTATGCACAGAATGACCTTTAGCTGGTATATACCTTGGCAAGGACCAGCCAACAATGCAACCTATAAACTTTATCTATCTATCTATCTATCTATCTATCTATCTATCTATCTATCTATCTATCTATCTATCTATCTACCTACCTACCTACCTATCTATCTACCTACCTATCTATCTAGTGTGCCTGTGTGTGTGTGTGTGTGTGTGTGTGTGTGTGTGTGTGTGTGTGTGCTGTATCCACACTTTAATACCTTCAACTTTGGGAACTGAGGGAGTCGTGAGGGTTTGGGAAAATTTTCTGTGTAGTGTCAACACAGTCTTTAAAGAACTGCTGAGGGTAGGTGTGTCCATACTCTCTGAGATCCCTGGAGTTCTTTTGGGAGCAGTGGAAGTGGGTGGCCAGACACAATTTGAAAAGGAAATTTGGTATCCCAATCTGGCTTGGTCCTGTGCAGACCCTGTGCATGCTGCCACAGTACCTGTGAGTTCATATGTGTGGAGTCCTCTTTTTTTCTAGAAGGACTTGTTTTCCATCCCCACTGGCTCTTACAATCTTTTTGCCTCCTCTTCCACAAATGTTCCTGCGCCCCAAGGAGAAGGGAACATCCTATTTAGGACTGAGTGTTTCAAGGTCTTCCACTCTCTACACATTGTCCAATTGTGTGTCTTTGTATTTTTCACATCTACTGTATGAGGGAGCTTCTCTGATAATGGCTGAGCAAGATTCTGATCTATGCATATAACCAAATGCCATTAGGAGTCATTATATTGCTGTTTCTTTATCAGAATAGCAGTATTTGGTTTTCCCCTTGGCCCATGGCCTATCTAGTCTCAGGTTCTTGGCCACCTGAGAAATGTCAGGCATAGTTCTTCTCTCATGGATGGACCTCAAATCCAATCAGATGGTGGTTGGTTACTCCCACATCTTTTGTACCACTATTGCACTAGTGTATCGTGCAGTTAGGTCATCATTGTAGATCACAGGGTTTAAAGCTGGGTGGGTGTTTACCCTTTCTCTCTGTTAGTGTGCAGAGTACCTTTGAGGATCATGAACACTAGTCAGTAGGGGTGAAGGCTTTAGGTAGGTATCAGCTCTGCTTTTCTTTATTCAAGGAGTTAACCTTGTTGTTGCCGTCTTCAGCAATAGGCCCTATCAGCTGTGGAGAGCAACCAATAACCTTAGCAATAACCTGGGTTGTTTGGGAATTTCCATGGGGTCCCTGGGCCAATGACTCAATTAGTTGTAACCCATTCCAGGCACTAGCTTGTGCCATTTTAAAGTCCTATTTAGTTTTTCAATCATGTATGAAGATTATGGAGGGTACTGTGTATGCAAGCTCCAAGTTAATTGTGCAAGAAGGAAAAACTTCTATGTAGCCTGAAATATGCACACCATAACCAACAAGCATTGATACCTTCTGCTGGGTTGAATGTCAGTAAATTCCACTTCTACATGTTCAGTTGTTCAGGACTCCTGCTTTTGTGTCAGTGTGGGGTCTTGGGTCCCTGCTTTGAGAAAGTTCCAACACATTGTAGACAGGCTTTGGTAGCTGGTTGGGTCAGTGTTGGCAGCCTTGGAACAACCAAATATTTTTTGTAACAATTCTTGTAGGAAAATTTCCTCCAGATAGGTCTCTTCCTGAGTCTTCCAGACTAGGCTGGAAGCTGTCATTTCTGAATTATTTACTTATTTATATCTGTGGTAAACATCCAGTCCACCTAATCAATTGTTAATTTTCTTTCTTTTGGCTTATATGGGGGAGTGGGCTCAGAAAGCACAGAAAATATACCTTCTCGGGGGCAGTGGGAGAGGACTGTGGGGTTGTCTTTGTGTACTTGATCTTGGGTTTGTGTGAGCCTGGCACTGTACCACTGTCACAACCCTGGGGCCCCCAATGGCTTCTAGGAGCTATGGGATTTGGGATCTGTTTTGAATTTCTTTGTGCAGTCAATCAGTCCTTTTTCTCAATATATTGCAGCTTTGAGTCTATTGATGTGAGAGACTATTCCCTCTGTTGAAGGCTCCAGCTTCCATCAGTAAAAAGTTCCATATCTGAATTGAGAAGTGGCTCATTCCTTAAGTCTGGCTATGAGGAGAAAAAAATCTCTTTTGTAATTTCTCTGCAATCATGGAGAGTCTCCCACTCCTCATCAGGCAACTATGTAGACAGATAACTAGATGCCATCCTCTTAGATGAGGAAGGGCATGTCATTTCCCTTAGTAGATACATTGGATCAGGCTGGTTCCTGGAATTCACCCAACTAGAGTCTGGCATAGGTCTATGGGGATTGCATCAATCAGATGCCTTTGGAGGGAGAAGGATCAGGTGGTCTTGTGACTGCTTCTCACTGGCAATTGGAGCTGCCAGTGAAGTACCATGATGGGCACAATTTTCTTCTCCAGGGAAGCTACTGGGAGAATGGTTACTTGGTGTCTTCAGGCTTAACAGTCTTTGCAGGACTATGTGGGTCTCACATCAGAACTGTGCAGACACCTATGATGAGATCAAGACCAGGGAAGAGATCAGTCATACAGAGTTGCTTCTTTAAAAGCAAAACTAACCAAGTGGAAAAGAGGGGAGACCTACCCAAATTAATAAAATTAGAGTTTGAAAAGGAGAGATTACCACAGATTCCAACAAAATACAAAGTATCATTCATTTTTGCCTTTTCAGTTACATTTTCTTTTTTAAGATATTTTTCTTTGAGGCAGTTGTGAATGAAGTCGTTTTTTTATGATTTTTCTCATTATATTTATTACTGGAACATTGAGTAGCTATTTTTGTATTTTAATTTAGTATTCTTCCAGTTTTCTGAAAGTGTTTCTCAGATCAAATAGTTTCTTTGTAGAGCCTCTAATGTCCAGTATATATAGAATCATATCTGTAAATAAGGTACTTTGACTTCTTCCTTTGCTATTCATATGCCTGTTATTGCCTTTTCTTTCCTTATTAGTCTAGCTAGGATTTCAAGTGCCATATTGAATAAGAGTAGAAAAAGTGCACAACCTTTTCTTGTTCTTGATTTTAGTGGAAATTCTTTGAGTTTTTTCTTTTTCTTATTTTGTATATCATTAGGTATTAGTTTGTCATAATAGCTTTCATTATGCAAAAACACTTTCCTTATAAGCTCCTTGTGAGTTTTATAATGAAGGAACACTGGATTTTTTTTAAAGGCCTTTCTGTATCCATTGGGATAATCATGGTGTCTGTTCATGAATCCGTTGTGTAGTGGATTGCATCTATTGGTTTATGTGTGTTAAACTATCCCTGCATCTCTGGAATGAAGCTAAGTTCATCATGGTAAATGTTTTTTTTTTTTTTTTTTAAGATTTATTTATTTATTATATATACAGTGTTCAGCCTGCATGTATGCCTGAACTTCAGAAGAGGGCACCAGGTCTCATTATAGATGGTTGTGAGCCACCACGTGGGTGCTGGGAATTGAACTCAGGACCTCTGGAAGAGCAGCCAGGGCTCTTAACTTCTGAGCCATCTCTCCAGCCCTGATGTGTTTTTGATAGTTATTTTCAAATGTTTTATTGGGAATGTTTGTATCTATATCAGACAAATTGGTTAATAATTCTTTTTTCATTGTGTTTTTTTTCTGGGTTTATTATCAAGATAATACTAGCTCCATAAAAAGAATTTGATAATATTCTCTTCTGTTCTATTCTACAGAGTTATTTGAAAAGCACTGATATTAATTCTTTCTTAAAGGGATGGAAAAATTCAACAGGGAATCCATTTGAGCCTGAACTATTTTAGGCTGAAATTTAAAAATAAAAAACAAACATTTCAAGTTTATTGCTCATTAGTTACCTGTTAAAATTTTATTTCATGATGGTTTAATTTTTATAGGTTGTATAAATCTATAAGTTTATAAATTTCTTTTAGGTTTTTCAGTTTATTAGAACAGATATTTTTAGTATGCCTTAAAGATTTTCTGAATTTCATTAATAGTTATTGTAATGAATAACTCTTTAATCTCGGATTTTATTAATTTTGTTATTCTCTCTTTTTCATTTGGTTAGTTTGGCTAAGAGTTTGCAGAACCAAACTTCCCCTTTAAGACTGCTTTTATTCAGTTTACAAATATTTTATTGAGAATAGTTTGAGAGTATGTTCATCAGGAAGATTAGATTTTAATTACCTTATTTTTTTTGTGGAGTATTTGTCTGGCTTAGGTATCAGGGTAGTAATGTGATAGGCCTGCCTTAATATGTAATAGGAAAATTCTGTCTTGGTCTTGTATCTTTGGTGTTTTTAATGCTTCCTATATCAGAATTAACACTACTTTCCAGAACACATTTAAAAGATCACTTACTTTTATCAAGTTGGCTTTATTATGGGTATGCAGGGATAGCTCAACATACATAAATCAATAAATGTAACTAGCCACATAATGGACTCAAGGACAGAAATCACACAATCATTTCAATTGTTGTATAACAGGTCTTTGACAAAATTAATACATCTACATCAGTAGCCTTCTTAAATACCAAAGACAGACATAATGAGAATGAAGTCAGGGAAACAATCTCATTCACAATCGTCCTTTAAAAAGCCTTAGGATAAACAACCAAATAAGTGACAGACCTATACAATGAATATTTTAAAACACTGTGATAGTTCCTGAGCACTGAGGGAAGGAGTTATGATATAAAAGATCCATTTATGACTGAGCAGGCCATGGGCACTTATTCTCTGTATTCAGAGCAGTTGTGAGTTTCAGCATTAGTCAACATGCACAAAGACGCTTCTCTAATGAGGTCTGAAAGCTTTACTAATCTGTGGGTATAGAAATATTTATTTAAAAGACAGTTTGACTGTGTTCATTTAGCAAAATACTAGTAAAAAACTCCACCTTCAGGCCTTTGAGCTTCCTGGCCACTGGTTCTGGCCTAGATTTACAGTATCACAAATGAGTTTCCTTCTGAGCAATTTATGACTCCCATAACATTTGTGCCACTAGTATTCCACTAGCCACTGAGAAGCAGTATCAGTTTGTACTCTCCTGGATCAGAGAGCAATGGACCTTGAGAGAATCAACTCCTTGTATTCCTTACAGTGTACCATCATATGGTATGGTATGGTAGCTCAGGACTTTGTTTTATTATTCTGACCACCTACTTACTACAAATATAGATGAAATCATGATAACTTCGGAGGGTCTTACAGGTATAGAAAAAGTTCTGGGAGATGTATAAGTATAACATTTATAGCTAAAAGAGTGAGGATGGGAAATAAGTTCCAATAAGCTGTGAGGGTCTGGTGAAGGGATAAAAATGTTGGGTGTCATAAGGTCAAAGAAGACACACATGGTACCCTACTGAGGCATTGATAACATTTTACAACAACCTATACTATTAATATAAACCACAGTTACTGTACCTTTCAGGACTCCTGTAAATACTGACATACTTTCATATTCTACCTTGTATAAGTTGTCCATCCTTCATATAATGAAGATGAGTCAGGGTGTAAGGGATTGGGACAAAAGAGCTCAAAAGGCTTATGAGCAAACTAAACATCTTGTGTCTCAGTGGCTCAAAACCATTTGACTTGGAGCTTACTGGGAGTCCTTGAACTACATACAACTGGGGACAGGGCAGACACTCATAGTCATAGACAAAGTTCATCAGAAGGTGTCCATTACTGGACCTACTGTAGTAAACACTGTGGTTAAAACTGTTAACCAGCCATAAATTTTCCTTCACCACTTTCTCTCGTCTTTAAGGCTCAATAACGCTCCCTCTGGTATGGTACACCTCTTTTCCTAATTGCTCTCCCACTTCAAGGCTAAACTGTAGGGGAAATGGGCCAGCCAAAGAAACCCAGGCTGTCCCTGAACCCAGAGCCAGTGAAAGAAACATACCCTGGATCTGAGACCCGACCCAGTGAAAGAAACGCTTTATCCCTGAACCCAGAGCCCAAGAATCATGCCCTGACTCTGAAACCAGTGCCAAAGAAACACACTTTGTCCCTAGAATCAGAGATAGTGAAAGAAATACGCCCTGGCTCTAAGAGTAGAGCCAAAAGACTAAAAAGGACCAGTGAAAGAAACTCAGTTTGAAAGTCATAGCCATCTCTGCCCCTGACCAACAAAACTAACCAGTCCCTGAACAGGAAAACTAACCAGTCCCTTAGCGGAAAATCTTCTCCCTGGAGAAACTCCACCTATAAGAAGCCCTATATAAACCCTTCTGCCTGTTCAGTTGTTGGCTGTGCTTTCCCATCCCAGCAGAGGCAGCCACTCTCCTGCATTCCTCCTTCCCAAATAAATCTCTTTCTCAAGAGTCTTGGGTGAAATCTTCATTCATCAGGGCAGAATGGAAGAACCTTGCTGAGATGTTCCCTTGGGGGGTGCTGAGCAAGGAGGAGAAGAACAGAAGAACCTTGCTGAGCTGTCCCTTAGGGGACTGAGCAAGGGGGAGCAGAAAAAAGGTAACAACTTCTCTTGGGAATTGGAGGAGATTGCTACATTTCTGCAGGGCTTTCCCCTTTAGCAGGGTGAAGCTGAAGAAGCAAAATCTTAGGCTGGAGAGAAGCAGCAGCAGAGCTCTGCTGAGAAGCTCCCTTAAGTGAGGGCAGAGCAAAGCTCAGCTGTAATGGTTCTTTCTGGGAGAGGAGCAGGATTGCTATATCCTGCAGGGAGACCATCTGCCACGACACCCCAGCTTCAGGTGTAGCCTGATAACTTCCTAATAGTCAAGATACCTTTCCTTCGAGAGCTGTAACACTTGCTTACACCAACCATGACCCTGTATTTGATTTTGAAATCAGTAGGTTTTTTTACAATGCTATCAATCTAATCGACATTTATAGAATACTTTGCTTGGCAGTAGCAGCCCTATTGATAAATCCCTATTTTTTTTTTTTTTAAAATTATTTGTTTTTTGGCAGCCACTTCTGAGAAAGTTCACCTTTCAACTTCTCTGGAAATGGAAGGCCATTCCTATGGGTCAGTGTCCCATCCTTCTTCCATACTGGAGACCCTCTGAAGTGCATCTTCAGCATTCCCGTGTCCTTAATAGTATCAGTGCTGGTTACTTTCCTTCATCTGGCAGAATGTTTTCTGGTAGCCATGTTCTCTTCAGGGGAGTTCAAGTCTCAGCTTCTGGGCATGGCAGCATCACTCCCCAGATTCTTTCATTTGCCGTTATTTCTTAACCCAGAGAAATAACAGCTTCTCTTTCTTACCCACTATGTTTAAACCTCATAGAACTAATGGGTAATGAACCATCTTCTACAATTTTAGCTTGAGAATGTTTTTATGTGAAAATTTCCCTTTGTGGACACCTCAAGTGATTTCTTTTTTATTAAGAATTTTTTAAATTTATTTTATATACCAATGTCGGTTCCCTCCTTCCCCTCACCCCAGTCTTCCTCTCAACCCATCCTCCATCCCATCCTCCATAAAGTTAAGACCTCCCTTGGAGAGTCAGCAGAGCCTGGTACATTCAGTTGAGGCAGGTCCAGGCCCCACCCCTTGCATCCAGGCTGTACAAGGTGTCCCACCTCAGATAATGGGCTCCAAAAAGCCCCTCACGCACTAGGGATGGATCCTAATCCTACTGGCAGGGAACTCTTTAAGCAGATCAAGCAGCACAACTGTCTCACTTATAAAGAGGACTTATTCCAGTCCCATGCAGGCTCCACAACCGTTGGTCTAAAGTTCAAGAGTTCCCACTAGCTTGGTTTGGTTGTCTCTGTAGGTTTCCCCATCATGATCATGATGCCCCTTGCTTACATAATCCCTTTTCCTTCTCTTCATAATTGTCTTGTTCCTGATTGAATTGCTTTGAATTTATCTCTATTTTAATTTGATGTTGGCTGTCAGCTTGCTATAAATTACCTTTACTATGTTTAGGTATGTTCTTTGTATTTCTGATCTCTCAAAGACCTTTATCATGAAGGGGTGTTGGATTTTGTCAAAGGCTTTTTCAGCATCTAATGAGATGATCATGTGTTTTTTTTTATTTCAGTTTATTTATATAGTGGATTACATTGACAGATTTTCATATGTTGAACCATCCTTGCATCTCTGGGATGAAGCCTACTTGATCATGGTGTTTAAGTTTTTTGATGTGTTCTTGGATTTGGTTTGCCAGTATTTTTTTTTTTTGAGTATTTTTGCATCAGTGTTCATGAGGGAGATTGATCTGTCTGTAATTCTCTTTCTTTGTTACATCTTTGTGTGGTTTGGGTATCAGGGTAACTGTAGCCTCATAAAAAGGGTTTGGCAATATTCTGTTTCTATTGTGTGGGACAATTTGAGGAGTATTGTTATTAGCTCTTATTTAAAGTTCTAGTAGAATTCTGCACTGAAACCATCTGATCCTGAGCTTTTTTTGGTTGGGAGACTTTTAATGATGGTTTCGATTTCCTTAGGGGTTATAAGTCTATATAAATAATTTATATGGTCTTGATTTAATTTTGATATGTGATACCTATCCAGAAAATTGTCCATTTCTTTTAGATTTTTCCAATTTTGTGGAGTATAGGTTTTTGAAGTATGACCTGATGATCCTCTGGATTTCATCATTGTCTTTTGTTATATCTTCCTTTTCATTTCTGATTTTGTTAATTTGGATGTTATCTGCCTTTTGGTTAGTTTGGATAGGGGTTTATTTATCTTGTTGATTTTCCCAAAGAACCAACTCTTTGTTTCATTTATTCTATGTATTATTCTCTTGTTTCTGTTTTATTCATTTTAGCCCTCAATTAGACTATTTCCTGGCATCTATTCCTCCTGGATGAGTTTGCTTCTTTTTATTCTAGAACTTTCAGGTGTGCTAAGTTGCTAGCATGAGATTTCTCTAACTTCTTTATGGGGGCATTTAGTGCTATAAATGTTCCTCTTAGCACTGCTTTCATAGTGTCCCATAAGTTTGGATTGGTTGTACATTTATTTTCATTGAATTCTAGGAAGTCTTTAATTTCTTTCTTTATTTCTTACTTGACCCAGTGGTGATTCAGTTGAGCATTATTCAGTTTCCATGAGATTATTGGCTTTCAATAATTTTTGTTGTTGTTGAAATCTAACTTTAAGCCATGGTAGTCTGATAAAATACTAGAGGTTATTCCAATTTTTTTTATATCTGTTGAGATTTGCTTTGTGACTGAGTATGTGGTCAATTTTAGAGAACATTCCATGGGGTGCTGAGAAAAAGGCATATTCTTTTGTGTTAGGGTAGAATGTTCTGTGGATATCTATTATGTCCATTTGAGCCATAACATCTGTTAGATCCCTTATTTCTCTGTTAAGTTTCTGTCTGACAGACCTGTCCATTGGTGAGAGTGGGGTGCTGAAGTCTCCCTCTACCAGTGTATGCGGATTTATTGATTTCTTCCAATTTTTTGTCTTTTCCTCAATTTCTTTAAGGAAAATTTTCATTTCCTCTTTAAAGACCTCTATCATCTTCATAAAGTTGTTTTTAAGGTCACTTTCTTCTGTTTCATTTATATTGTGATATTCAGGTCTTGCTGTTGTAGAACTGCAAGGTTCTGGTGGTTCCATGTTGCTTTTTATGCTGTTGTATGCATTTTTGCATTGGCATCTACCCATCCCTTCCTTCAATAGGTACAAGAGTTATCTGTATCTGAGGGAGCTGCTCTTGGTCCAATCTATGTTTGCTGTGTCTGTGTCTCAGGGGACCACTCCACTCTTGGTTCAATCAGATCTGGTGGATTCTGTGTCTCAGGGAGCCTCTCTTGGCCCAATCAGAGCTGGTGGAATCTGTGTCTCAGGGAGCCACTGAGGTTGCAGGGGGATGGGTGGGTTTGGGGTAGGGGGTGGGAGTCTTGTAGATTACAGGTTCCATGGGGGATGTTGGTAGGGAGGCATGCCTGCAGGAGTCTTCCCTGGTGGCCTGCAACTGGGGCAGTGGTGGGTGGAGGTGGGGAGCAGCACAGATTGTGCCCCAGGGCCTAGGTCCTACAGGCAGTACTCTCAGGGTGGGAAAAGAGTCACTCACCTCTTGGTCCAATCAGAGCTGGTGGATTCTGTGTCTCAGGGAGCTGCTGAGGTTGCAGGAGGATGGGTGGGTTTGGGGTAGGGGTCAGTCTTGTAGATTGCAGGGTCTGATGGGGGGTGTTGGTAGGGAGATGTGTCCGCAGGAGTTTTCCCTGTGGCCTACAACTGAGGCAGCAATGGGGGTGGGGGCATGGACTGTGGAATCTAGGTCCTAGAGGCAGAACTCTCTGGGTGGGAGAAGTGATTTCTGTCTCTGAAGCTGGCCTGGTTGATCTGTCATGGCATGTCAGGATGACAAAGGAGATCCTGATTAGCTTGTGGGAAGCTTTTCAAAGAGATCTGACTTGATTTAAGTGCCATTTGATGATTCCTCCATCCTTCCTTACTCATTAGGTCTGAAAGAATTATAGCTTGACTTCTAGAGGTCATTTACACAACAATCAGAGATCAGATGACCTTGAGGAAGAAAGGCAAATGCTTCTATGTTAACAAAGCAGGGTGAAAAGGTATTTATTTATTTATTTATTTATTTATTTATTTATTTATTTATTTATTTTTGTTTTACTTTTTGATGATTCAGTGGAGTCCCCAGACTACTCCTGCATTTTCTGCCTCTTAAACACATGTCATAAGGAAAAAAATGTCTTATTTTATGAGCATAGACTATCTTTGGATGTTTCTAAGCCTCTGCTTTGAAAAGGATTATAGTTAATATACCATAATAAAACTTTCTCCCTAAAACCTGATTCATATTCTAAGGAAATTAAATATATACTCAATAAACATGGAATTTCATTTTTTGATATTTTTTCTCTTTTTATTAAGAGGTGAAATTTTCCTATTGATTTGCAAGCATTCTTACATATTGTGTGTATTAACTTTTGTTGCATAACAAATTAACTTTACAAACAGCTTAAAATACTACACACTGTCTTATAGTATCTATGAGTCAGAAATTTGGTCATGTCTTTTGCAGGTTTTTTGTTTCAAGTTCTCTCATAAGATTGTAAATGAGGTCATCTAGAATGCAAAATCTCATCAATAGGTTTGATGGAGTGGATCTGTTTCTGAAATCACTTTCATAGTTCTTTACAGGATGCAGCTATGTTTCTGCCTTTTGGACTAACAATTTCAGTTCTCATCTATCTGTTGGCTGAATCCCCCTTCAATTTTTTATGTATCTTCTGTTATACTTGCCATTTCTGTGACTAAAATATCTAGCATAAAGAATGTAAAGAAGGGATTACTTATTTTGCACTTTCCAAATATCAGGTTATTATGTCAGTGGGGGCATAGTGAGACAAAGCAGTTTGTATCATGGTGGACAGGAAATAGAGACAGAGAGATAGAAGAAGGGTTCAACATAAGACATAATCCCCAAAGACACATCATCACCTCCTCCCTTTCACCACCTTGAAATAAAACCATATGTTATGAATAGATTGAGATTATTTCAGCCATTCAATCAAGGGTATTTATCACACCTTTCCAACATGATCATTTATTTCATCGCACAAACACGAAAGAGAGAGCATGTGTTAGTAAGAGGAAGGTAAAAAATATTTCAAGATTCACCACAGAAGTGAGATGGTTAAAAGTAAGTTGGAGTCTTGCAGACACTCAAAGGAAGGGGATTATATGAGTGTATGCCAGATGAGGGGTCTCATGCTATTACTGAAAAGGACATCTTTAAATAAGATTACACTCCTGAAATTATTTTTCCTACTATGAAAAAGTTTTTCTATTATTGATGACACTTTTGGGTACACCTGTAGTTTTTTTCCCATGGAATTTTAGGTATAAAATTCTTAGCAAAATTGTGAAATTTATATATGTATATAAATTGTGTGTGTACTTTATGAAACTGCCTCTGAGGATGCCTGTGAGGAGCCAGACTGAACCATTAAATTCTCAGAGGCCCTGATTAAAGGAAAAAAGGAACTTTAGTTCTGTGTCCCTGTCCAGGAGTGGATTTAGACAGACTGGTCTAGGACTGAATTGGTGACTCAAAAAAGTCAAGGCTGAGGCTTCTGGGGACCTGAGTCTTGCCCTTGGGCTGTGGTTATCAGTCCTGCAGCTGTGTCTGAGGGATCCTGTGTTCTCTTTGCCAACATTGTCTGACTTAGTCCTCTGCTGACTTTGACTGTGCCCCCCCCACCCGGGTCCCTACTAATAGTATATAAGCTACTGTACTTCTTAATAATTTTGCTTGGCATAAGTCACTAGCTTATGCAAGACCTCCTGGACTCAGCTATGGCTTCTGATTTCTTTATTTCTTGTTTTCTTTATTTCTCATCCCTCTCATTCCACTACATACCTTGGCACTGGGACCCTTATTTCTGCTGCTTTGGGTCAGACCCCTGTCTAGCCTATCCAGCATTTTTTCAATGCGCAATCATTTTTTTTCAGTGAAGGAAAAAGTAAACTTGGCTAGCAGTTCCAAGGTTCTCTGCTGATCATTGGAACTGATCCATCATAGAAGTGACAGAGTATTCGTGAGCCTGTTCAGTGGATTGGGACCTTTAAGGCTACCATTAGACCTCACTATGAGTTGGCTACAATATGAAGGCTTCATATCAGCTTTTGACAATAGAAGACTGGTCCAGGGAGTATAACTTCTTTATCTAGCCTGGATACTATGCAACTAGAGGGGTAAATATCAGTGTGTCCACCTAAAGTCTAGTCATTGCATATCAGTTAGGAAGTTGTACCATAAAGACTATTACTCCTTGCATTGAACCACCCAGAAAAAGATGTCTATACTACTGTTGCCCATTGAGAAAGGGAGTTCCTTGGATAATAAACTTGACACAAAATTCTATTTTGAGCTATTGTATTGTAGTTTTAATGATTTTCCTGCTTCCACAAAGATTAAAACAATATTTTTAACTTCATATAAAGTAGTTTTAATTTCTTTTGGCTAGAGTAGGCTCTCAAGAAGCTCTTGAGCTTAAAGCAAGGTGAAGATCCAGACAAGCCAA
Source organism: Peromyscus leucopus (assembly GCF_004664715.2). Lineage (NCBI taxonomy): Eukaryota > Metazoa > Chordata > Mammalia > Rodentia > Cricetidae > Peromyscus > Peromyscus leucopus. The sequence goes on along the minus strand of NC_051064.1, from coordinate 115,883,612 downwards.
CTATTTGTTATCAACCTATGTAAGATGCCACAAAGGAAAATACTAGAATAAATTCAAAACATTGTGCCATTTGATTAATAATTACTTCATTTAACACATGGTGAAATGTGGATTCCTATTGCTCCATTTAAAACTGTCAGTGTAGGACTATGTGAAGCATGATTCTAATTAATCTTAACAATAAAATCTTGGAGTCAGATATTGGGTAAAAGCTGAAAGATCAGAGAAGCAGAGCTGCCAGCCACCAGTGACTTCTTACCTCTACGAAATCTCAGTCTGAATGATGGGGGGCGGGGTCCGCAATTCTGTCTCTACAAATCCTCAGACTAAAGGGCAGGTCTGAGATCCTGTCTCCACCCACCTTATATTCCTGTTTCCTCCTCCCTAGTGCTGGGATTAAAGGTGCGAGCCATCCATGTGCTGAGGTCAAAGACTTGAGCCTCCCATGTGCTGGGTGGATCAAAGGCATGATCCTCTCAAGTGTTGGGATTAAAGGCATGCACCACCACCACCACCACCACCACCACCACCACCACCACCACCACCACCACCACCCAGCTCTGTTTCTCTTTTAGACTATTTCAATCTCATGTAGCCCAGGGTGGCCTTGAACTCCTGACCTTTCTGCATCTTCCTCCCAAGTTCTGGGATTAAAAGTGTGTGCCACCACTGCCTGGCCTCTATGGTTAACTAGTGGCTAGCTCTGCCCTCGGATCTCCAGGTAAGCTTTATTTGTCAGAACACAAACAATCATACAATAACTATGTATTACACTCCCTATAAGCAACAGCTCCAACAAACCACTTTTGAGTACTACAGATGGACATGATTCTGCCAAGTTGATGAGTTCTGAAACACAAACCTAGATACCTGTCCACAGATGCAAGCCTGAAGTTGGCATACTGCATCATAGGAAAATCTGAAATTATAATTTATGGTGATGTGCTCTTCATGAGAAGGAGTGATTTATTCATTGTCTAAGCTTGGAGATCTTGCTGTATTTGCCAGGAATTTGAAAAATCCAAAGGGAGTATTAAAGGATGTAGCTAGTTTTCCTGACTTCCCCACACTCAGGACAAATCTTTGTCACCCACCAGTCCCATAGCCACTCAGACCCAACCAAGTAAACACAGAGACTTATATTGCTTTATAAACTGTATGGCCATGGCAGGCTTCTTGCTAACTGTTCTTATAGCTTAAATTAACCCATTTCTATAAATCTGTGCTTTGCCATGTGGCTTGTGGCTTACTGGGCATCTTCACATGCGGCTTGTCCTGGCGGTGGCTGGCAGTGACTCTCTGCCTCAGCCTTCCGCTTCCCAGAATTCTCCTCTCTCCTTGTCCCACCTACTTCCTGCCTGGCCACTGGCCAATCAGTGTTTTATTTATTGATCAATCAGAGCAACCCCACAGCAAAAGGACAATAATATTGGGAGGTAGAGGCAGGCAGATCACTATGAGTTTGAGGCCAGCCTGGTCTACAGAGCAAGTTCCAGGACAGCCAAGTCTACACAGAGAAACGCTGTCTCAAACCCCTTCCCTTGCCATAAAAGGACAATAACAAACATATGAGAAATGCTCAATTGGAGTTTAACTGATGACATTTTGGAAATTCATCTAGGCTGTCCCACATTTATGTGGCAGAGTTGCTTCTGTTGTGGTTTCACTTAGCAATGCCTCTGGCCTATGCTATGTCTCCATCACTGACTCCATTATTGACTTCCTCAGTTAAGAGAGTCAAGTGTTGTCAGAGATTGAAAGCTCTGGGAATTTCCCCTAAGGTAATTATTTGTTGTAGGCAAAATGATGTGTGTGTAGATTTTTTCATATCAGCATTGCTCATAACCCCCAAAACTCAAACAACAAAGCTGTCCTATAAAAAGAACTTTGTTGGGTAAGTTTGGATACATCATGTACAGCTAAAATCTCGTTTCTTCTAACACCTAGTTTCTTCAAGATCTGTTCAGTTCAAGTTCTGTGTTTAGTAGATATGCCCATGATTGTAAATTTCTTACCACTGCAGTCTCTGACCTTGTTCCTAATACTTAATGGCTGTCCATTGGGTATTATGTGCACTGTCTTGTACCAATTTCTTCCCTCTACTCCCTAGTTGGAATGGTTTCTTTCCTGTCTACTTTTTGCATCAGCTTCCTAAGGGATGGAAACTAGCAGTTATTTAGACAAACTCTTTCCCATACCAGAGTACTGGTTAAAAGCAAGTTCAAAATCTCACCTACACAAGACATTCTCTCATTGTAATTAACAAATTTAGTTAGAAGTAAGATGATGGAGAAATGTAGTCACTGGGTCATGTGGAAATATATTCCCGTGATCTTAGCACCCAGGTAGCCAAAGAGGGAAGATCTTGAATTCAAGACCAACTTGAACTACAGAATGAGACCTTGTCTCAACAATGTCAACACTGGGGATGTGACAGAATGATAGAGTATCTGCCTGGCATACAAAATGCCTGTGATTTGATTGTAGTGCATCACACACACACACACACACACACACACACACACACACACACACACGTCTGTATATAAACAAAAGAAAACTAAAACCACAATTTTAATAATCAGGCAAAATGGATTGTATAGCAAAAGCATTCATATGGATGCAAGAAAGACTTCATAGTGACACATCATAACATGGTTGTCTGTTGAGCATGAGACGTCACATTTACAGTACATACTGACATATACAGCAACTCTCCAGCTCACAGTCAGGTACATCAGGGACACAACCGTGGTTAAATCGCATGTTCTTCTGCCTTGGTGTTTGTTTCTTCTGTTTACAATTCTTATTCTTCTTTCATGAGGCCAAGCCAGATTTCCTCAAAGTTTTCTTTGGGGTCCATTGTTTGACTTTTGCACCCCTGCTCTTGTTAAGAGCTGCTTGGAGTTGACCATCTTTGTGCCTTTAACTGTTTTGATTACAATGATGCAAACACATTCCTAAGTAGACATATTTTTAGGTAGGGAGGAGTGTCTTAGAGATCTCCTTTTCCAGAAATAATTTTGAATGTCAATGTCATGTATTTTAGAGATGAAGATCTATTTGGGCAAATGTGTGTGATTCATCGTCTCTTTGTTAAAGTTCCCTTTTCCCCCAGGTTTGGTTCTCCAGGCTTCTTAAATGCAGTTTAGTCAAATTCAGCTTGGATTGTGTATAGATTATATGGTACATTTTTAGAAAAGAATAATAAAATAATTTTTTTCTCTTTTTCTTGTGGTGAGCTGTTACATTCTCCTGTCTTCCATAGCATTATTATTGGAAACTGCTTTTCTAAATGATCTAGAGATAGGCAAGTACAGACAAGTTTTAACTTCAGCATGTCAAGACTTTTGAGGAAAGGTGGGAAAATAAAATGGAAATGCTTTTTGTTTTTGTTGAATAGGACAGAGTCAGAAAAGAAGAAGAGAAAGGAGATCATTACATTTTGTTTTCTTCAGGGATGTGGTCCCTAGGAGGCTGCCCACATTCCAGTCGATGGCCCTACACACACTCATGCTCATAGAGGCAGCATTAAATGGACTCTGTGTTTTTAAAGAACGGCACATGAAGTTGGAAGGAAAGAGTGGTTCTGGGGGGATTGAGCAGGGGTTGGAAGACAGGGAATGTGGTAGATTTGATCTAAGTACACTACATGCCTGTATAAATTGTGAAATTCTCAAACAAATGTTGTACCTTTTTCCGTTTAAGAGCCACGTGACTTTTACAAGCTTCTTCTGTAGCCCTGCAGGCTCCCCTGAGTGCTGCAATTACAGGCATGTGCCATCATGCTTGGATCACATGACTTTTTGGATGCACTTCAAGTCATTAGTAAAGTACACAGAGTATTTAGTATATTTGATTTCTTATGGAAATTATTAATATCCCTGTGGTATGCTTTTGAGTTGATGAGGAAACTAAACAAAGAAGGAATGCCTGTGTACAGAACTGAAGACAGGAGTGACCTTGGTATTTTTTTTTTAGTTGAAAATAGATTCTTCTCTCATACATTACATTCCAACCACAGTTTCCCAACCCTTCACTCTTCCCAGTCCCAACCATCTACCCTCTACTCCAGATCCACTCTCTCTCTATTTCCCTTCAGAAGATAAGGCCTCCAAGAGACAACAACCAACAAGATACAATAAAACAAGGCAAAAGCCCCCATATGGAGGCTTGACAAGCAACCCAGTAGGAGGAAAAGAGTCCCAAAAGCAGGCAAAAGAGTCAGAGACACACCCATTCCTACTGTTTGTTAGAAGTCTCATAAAAATACAAAGCTAACAAACATAACGTATATGCAGAGGGCCTGGTGTAGACCCTTGCAGGCCCCATGCTTACTGCTTCAGTCTATGTGAGTCCTGCTTAGCTGATTAAATGGGCCATGTTCTCCTGGTATTCTCCATCCCCTCTCACTCCTACAATCTTTCCTACCCTTCATCCACAGGGTTCCCCAAGCTCCTAGAGGAGGCTTCCAATGGAGTCCCTCCAATTTAGACTCTTTCTCCCCTTAATGTCTGACTGTGGGTCTCTGTACCTGCTCCCATGTGCTGCCAGAGGAAGTCTCTCTGGTGACAACTGGACAAGGCACTGATCCTACGAGTATAGCAGGACATCATTAGGAATCACTTCATTGATTTTTTTTTTTTTGCCAGTTGTGTTTGGTTCTACCCTAGGTCTCTGGACTATCCAGTCTCTGGTTGCTGGTCATCCAGGCAGTATAACGCATGGATTCCCTCTGGTGGTGTGGGCTTCAAGTTAAAGCAGTCATTGCTTAGCCACTCCCACAAGTCCTGTGCCACAGTTGCCCCAGCACATCTTGCAGGCAAGACAGATTGTAGGTTGAAGGTTTTGTGGCTGGGTTGGTGTCTAGGTCTCTCTTTGTGTATCCTGCAAAGAAATTTGAAGGTTTTTATACTTCTTCCAAATACAGAAACAGTTAGAGTTCAGCACACTTCATCTAGGACACTGAGGAAGAGGAAACATCCAACCCCCAGCTAAACATACCAATAATCAGTTTTGTGTGCAATTATGTAATGCTCAGCTCTTATGACTCAAGCTGTTGTAAACATTTTACGTTCCCAGATTCTAACTTACAATCTTTCAGGAGCTCCAAAATTGGCAGTGCTCTGCAATCTAGGATTACCATGGAAGATGGTTACTTGCATTCTGCTTTGTGTTCAGCGGTAAACAAGGTTCTCCATGATTCCCAGAGAAAAGATTCCCCTCAAACTTTTGGTTCACAGTTTAGATTTTAATTCAATGTATGAACTTTCCTCATCATGAAGTGTAATCTAATTAAGTTTTAACAATAAAAAATTGGTAGTCAGATATCAGGATAAGAAACATGGGCCATCAGAGAAGCAGAGAGCAGCCTCCAGTTGTTTCCTACCTCTATTGTTCCTCTATCTAAAAGACTGAGATCCTCTACCAGCCCCTCCTTACTACTTCCTGTCTTCTCTCTGTCTACAGTCCTCCAAACCTCTGTGGTCAGCTAGTGGCTAGCTCCACCTTCTGACTCCAAGCAAGCTTTATTTGTCAGAACACAATCAAAATATCAAACAACATTTCCCTCTTTTTGTCTAAATAAAATGGGAAGGGTTTAACTAACATAGTAAAGCTATATATAATAAGTATAAAAACTATGTATAAATATATAAGGCAAGATTATAATTACAAGGTCCAGTATATTTGTATTTAACAAAATCAGAGAAAATACTCCACTATTTACCCTATCTTGGTGAGTACAGAGTGTTGTACCTAATTCACTTTCTATCCTAACTTGTATTAGCAACCCAAACTATCTTTATTTGTCTCTCAACCTTATACACCTCTTTTGTGAGTTTCTTTTCTGAGTTTGATAACAAGGAAAACCATAACTATCTAGTCTTCAACTCCATCAGAGACCTGAGAAGGAAGTCGTATTACCTGAGTAAACAGGAAGTACAGAGCAAAAAACTTCCAAAACTATGAAATGACAGAAACAGCTGGCTGTCTGGATTGTCACCCAAGGTTCCGCTGTAATGTTGAGGCACCAGGCTTAAGATATCTGACAGACTTTTCTGTGAAGCAGGATTTTTGAAGGACTGTCCCACCTTGTCTTGGAAAATTTCAGCAGTCACTTTCTTTTGTGTCCTGCTTGTCCAATTTGGACAGCATACTGTCAGTAGTCAAGATAAGGGCAAGGTTACCTAGTGGCTAACTTTTGCCACAGAGAAAGTAAACTCCAAATGGAGTTTCTTCAATGCCCATCATCTTCTCTGAAGTAGATTGGTGCTGCCAGGAGCAGACATGTCACATTGTCATAAAAAAAGCCTTATGTTATTAAAACATATTAAATGCCATATTCTGTAGATCTCTGAAGTGTTTGAAGACCATCTATCTAAAATATATCTCTGTTTGACATTGAAAATATACCTAACCTGACTACAAATTTGATTGTAATAGGTAACTAACTACTAACCTGCATTTCTTTATTATCCTAAATATTCTATAACAATAACTTCAGGGACCAGAAATTTGCATTCCATTGTTAAATGAACTATATAAGTATAATACCTTGAACAAGAGTAGAAACATATATACAGTATAACAAAAATAACCTCAAATTTGTATCAACATACAAAAATCCATATCAATGTAAAATATTTAAGACTAGTAGTTGCTTTTTTGGTTTAAAAGTAGATTCAATAATCTATCATATTATCCTATCATTTCTACATCCACCCATTTTCTTTTCAAAACAAGATGCCTGAATCTAATCTCCTTTGTTCAGCTTTTTTTCCTGACTATTACCAATAGCAATTTGTACCCAACCCTCCTAAACAATAAGAAATTTCCACAACCCACTGGACAACAAAAAACTGTCCACCCCACCTCTTTGGAATGTAAGCATCATGTTCTTAAAATTATTTCCTGTTGTCTGGGGGTGATAGCATCTGTAGGGGACCATGAAAAAAATTGGGATAATTGTCAAGTCCTGGGAGAACTAGCTATATTATGTGTTGTCCAGTCTTTGTGTAATGGGAAAGTGCAGGCCTTATCTCAAGTCCTGGCTAGAGTAGTCTGTGAGGCTGCACCATCTCAGCTAGCCACCTTGAAATTGTCCTGAGCAGTTTGTAGTCAAAGCCAGTCTTGAGGTGGTATTTGTCAGCTTAGTGGCATTACCACAATGCAGGTGGAATTGTCATTGTGGAGTCCCATCATCCTTTTGGAGACTTCAAAGGTCACTGTTAGGCATGGACATGGTTTACTGCAGAAAACTTTAACATTTTAAATGTCATATGCAGGAAGATCTCAAAGAGGTTAAAGGACCATAATTTGTTATGTACATCCAGAGTACAAAAACTTAACTCCTAGTTACCTGATAGAGACTCAAACCTGAAATCATGTATAGGAAGCTCAATGAAGCCTTTTTCTAGAATTAGTTAGTACTATTTATGAGCATTAATATTATGATACATCATTTAAATATATATGCAAATTAATCATATAAATTTTGAGATAATATTTATACCTTAAGAAAAAGGTTTAAAGAGTCAAAATAAAAAATTTTATGATATTATGATATTATGTGGCAATGGAATATTCCCTAATTTTGGTTTTTCTTTTGTCCCATATCAGGTGGCTCTTCTGTCATGAGGCAGAGATATTGGATTTTCCTTTAACAAAGCATGCTTTGGTTTAGAGAAGGAGAGGGCCATGCTCCAACTCCAAAGCCAGCTTTACTTTTAATTGAACTGGGACTACAAAAAGACCATTTGTATTATATGTCAGAAAAGAACAACAGAAACAAACATTTGGGAAGATTTATGAAATTTTATCCTAAGGATTGTCTTGTCTGTCTGTCTCTTGTTGATCTGCATCCATCGGTCCAATGTCAGCCTTTGCTACACCTTCTGCATGCTCCAGAAGGCAGGGGCCTTCTGTTTTGATTATTCCTAGAAAAAAACATTGTTTCTAGGAAAGCCCTGCCTACAAACTTTCTTAGGTGTGACCTTGTTTACCACAATTAAAACATCTGACGTTTTGATTTTTCTTCAAGTCTTTGGAAATCACATCTCCTATCAAATTATCATCATGGTTATGAGATTCAATATTGATTGTATCTGGTATTCATTCCTCTGTGGGTATTGATCTTGCCATAAAAAGCCCACTTACCTTTTTGCATTGTGAATTAGCATTTTTCAAAAGTAAAAGATTCATTTAGTATTTGTCTTGATTCTGGGTTTGGTATCCATCTATTTACAGCTGAAGTCAATCTTTGTAAAAAATAAATCAGTGAAGGTTTCTTTTGGGCCCTGTATAACTTTAGAAAAATGACTTAGTTTTCTTTCTGACTTCCTCAACTCTGTCCCAAGCATTCAAAGCTGCTGCACAGCATAGAGCCAAGGTGTGGCCATCATATACAGACTGTCTTTGTACATCAACATACTCACCCTCTCCAAGAAAACAGTCCTGGGAAATTTCAATACCTCTAGCTGTACTTCATTGTTCAATGGTTCCAGCCTTATCTCTCCACCAGGTCCTCCACTGTAATAGAGGATTAGGTTCCAATACTGCTGTAACCAAGTCTTCCCAGTCTTGTGGGATAATTCTGTTACTAATTGAGCATGAATTTAACATCATCTGCATCAAAAAATGTGAATGCATGCCATATGAGACTATCATTTCCTTAAATCTCCTCAAATCTAACATTTCCACAGGAATCCATAGCCTTGGACACACCTTTCATTTGGCGGTTGTTCCTGTACAGCAACTGGATAAATTAAGTTTTTTTTTTTGATAACTTTGGGCTGTTCGTGTCTAATTTTGTAATGTAATTGGTTCTCCTTTAAATTCTTCTGTCTTTGTCTAGGTGTCTTTATCATCTGTTTTGATGAGTTTTCCTAAGGCTTGTAACTTATCAGTCAAAATTACATTATTTTCTTTAGGAATCTTTCCTAAGGCCTGTGTCTGTATCTGGGCACTGATATCAACCAAACTTTTAAAGGATAAAACAAGAATTATCAAACCAATAATGATTATAATTGACATTATGTAAATCCCAGCTAAGTTAATTATCCCCTCATTTAATTGTTCCACTTTCAAATCACCCATTGAGGAATCATACAGAGACCTAACTCCTTCCATCACAATATTGTTTCCCATTTTTAATGTGGGAAAAAACACTTTTTCCTCCTTTTTAAACTCATTCCCTCTTTTAAGAATTCCAAGTTGTTAAGAGTCGCCAAATCTGCTGATGATAACAATGAAATGTAAGGCTGACTGTCACTGCATAGCACATCTGGGTGGAGAACACAGGTGGTACACAGCCTGGCTGAGGACAGCTGCTGTTAGCAGCGTGAGGAGGGAGTCCAGGGAAAGACCACAATCCACGGAGAAAAGGAGCCAAAGAGCCAGCCATCTGAAAGGCATTCAGAGGAGAATGTGGAAAAGCAGCAGGTGTGACAGACAGGAAGTGAGCATAGAGCTGCCTGAAGGCAGAGCTGGCCAGTGATGAGGAGCTAACTTCAGTGGTGTTTGGAGCCCACACACCCGTGGAGTTTGGGGCTTGTGGATTCTACTGTAGATAGGCTGCAAGAGGAAAATCCCAGACTTGCTCGGAGGGCTTGAGCCAGAAATGGAAAAGCCAGCTATGGTGGGTGCAGTTCCTGCATGCAGCTCTGGTGGCTGCTGGTGGCTGCAAAACCACAGGAAAGCAGCTATCTCATGAATTCATGCCCCAAAAGTTGGATGCCACATGAAGTGTTAATCTAATTAACCTTTAACAATAAAAAATCAGGAGTCAAATATTGGGTTAAGAACCTAAAAGATCAGAGAAGCAGGGAGAGTCCAGTCAGTTGCTGAGCAAGCGGGACATGTAGAAAATGAAGTAACAAGCCATGGGTCATGTGGCAAAGCATAAATAGAAATATGGGTTCATTTAAATGTAAGAGTTAGCTACTACAAGCCTGAGCTAGTGGCCAAGCATTTATAAATAATATTAAGTCTCTGTGTGGTAATTTTTTTTTTTTTTTGGTTTTTCGAGGCAGGGTTTCTCTGTGTAGCTTTGCGCCTTTCCTGGAACTCACTTGGTAGCCCAGGCTGGCCTCAAACTCACAGAGATCCGCCTGGCTCTGCCTCCCGAGTGCTGGGATTAAAGGCGTGCGCCGCCGCCGCCGCCGCCGCCGCCGCCGCCGCCGCCGCCGCCGCCGCCACGCCACCACCACCCGGCCTCTGTGTGGTAATTTAGAAGCAGCTACTGGGACAGGGAGTGGGTAGTAAGGACAGGAAAACTTCTGACTACATCATCATACATAATATTTCTTTAACTTATTTTAGTGTGTGTGTGTGTGTGTGTGTGTGTGTGTGTGTGTGTGTGTGTACTGAATCCCCTGGAGCTGGAGTTAGAAGTGGTTGTGAATGGCTGCAAGTGGTGCTGGGGACTGACCTTGGTTCTCTACAAGAGCAGTTAACTTTTCTTTACTCAAATGTTGCATTTTTAAAAATCAAGGAATAAATATTCCTGCTTCTGTTGAGATTGCTCCAATTTTTAAAAATTGAGGAATTCAAGTTTGAGATGAATTAGGTAAAACATTCTCTCTAGGCCCTTACAGTGGAATACTTAATTCTTAGCTGGTGGCAGCTGTATTGGGAGGAGGTGAGTTTGCTGGGTGAGGGTGTTTAATAACCAACCCCTATATCTTACCCCATCTTTTCTTCCTCTTCTTTCAAGATGTGTGGAGGTGAGGAGAACCAGCCACATGCTCCCGCCGCTGTGTCCTCCCACCACAATGTACTGCATCTATCCACAAGCTAAAGTAAAATCCTTCCTTCCTTAAGTTGCCTCTTGTAAAGTTTTTGCCACAGCAATATGAAAAGTAAATAACACACAGTTTGTCCTTCACTTTGTGAAAGAAAATCTCAACAAGATGTGTCGGTCTCTCTGTTGGTTAGTGAGATCTCAGAAACTGCCTGATTCTGTGAAGCATCCCAGTCTCTGGGATGAAGGGGCTAGTTTTGGGCTGTAGCTCCACTTATTTAGTAACTCATTATGTGTCCATTGTTTCATTTAAAAAAATCTTTTCAACATTTCCTGGAGCAACCTATTTGGGGAACTGTTATGATGATAAGAAAAGAGTTTGTGATATTTTTAAAATTTCTCCAAATTAAAAAGTAAATGAAGATTTAGAAAGTGCTAGAAACTTCCTTAAAATCGTGCTAAACATATCTTCTTTAGGGAAGCAAAGTTAATCTGAATGAAGAGTACCATAAGAAATCAGACTTCCTTTTAATCTGTCCATTCGCTTTCCCTTCCTGCCCTCCATATCTCATCAGAAACAATTAGAACTAGGTAGTGGCAGTCCAGGGAAAGTAGCAGGGACAGGTAGGGGTGTAATTTGAAGAAATCAGTAGACCATCTAAAGATGGAAACTTTTAAAATGGAATTCTATTTTCTCTGAGCTGGGCCATGCCTTGATTCTAATTATTCCTCCACATACTTTATCTTGGGTACCGTGGCCCACAATCATGATTTCATTTCTCTGGGAAACCTGTCTGATACACTCCCTTAAAGAGAATTTGACTCAGTTGGAAATCACCTCCTTTGTGGGCGTCACTAACTACTACTGCTTTTCCTCTCCGGTACTAGACCAAAGAGCCAGGAAGCAGGGTCAACATTTTGAAACTCATATACTTTCTCAGAAGTCAGACTAAGAAAAAAAAAAACCCTCATTTTTCTTTGTCATTGACACTACCTAGCCAACATAATATTATTTTTATAATTGTTGCTTTTGTTATTTACATATACTCCTAACACTTGTGTTCCCTCTATAACAACATCTGGGTTAGCTGTTAGGACAGTGTAATATATCACAGGACAGCCCTCCAATTAGAGCCAATGCATGTACAGTACTTGGCACTGTTAGATGATGAGTAGTAGACACAGTATACAGGCGTTATTGGTGATCATTATGATCCTATTCAACACAATTACTGTATAATTATAATTAAATGACTGAAGGACACACCCAACCTACAAAACTTTCATGGGAGCTCCTCTTTGGCCATCCATGGCTGCAGCAATGTTTTCCAACTTGTCATTTTAAGAGTGGTGCACTCTCCTTAAAACCATACTTATTTACTATGAAACCACTTTTCTTTTTTCATGAGGAGAAATGGCTTACTTAAGAAAATCCCTGTTGTTGCCAAGAGAAGAAAATTTCCCCAGGTACTATGAGCCTCTTGATACATCACTGTGCTTTTCCTGTCTTCCTAGTCTATTTTCTGTTGATAGAGAAGAATGCATGAGTGAGTCTAGGTACTTTGCAAAGGGGTTTATTTAATTCACAGTTTTGGGAACTGGTAATTATAAATCAGTGATCTGCATCTCTATCTATTCAGTTCTGGCAAGGGCTCCACGAGGTGTGTCATCACCAGTAAGGGAGTACTTGTGAGAGATCAAGTGGTGAGACTGGGATGAGGCCAGCTTGCTTTTCAAAACAACCCACTTCCGTGGGAATTCAACCTTTCTGTGGGTGGCACACTGAATGACCTAATTATCTTCTACCATGCCCCAACTCATAAGGAGTCTCTGCCTCAACAGCCTCTGGCACGCTGACTTTGAAGGGACACTTATACTATAGCCAAACCATAGCACCATCAAAAGGGGAAAGGCATTATGGTGTGTTGATATTATTAGGTATATTTCTCAAATTGTTTGGGAATACTTTATCAAAAGTCAGCTGCTGTGGAGATTCAGTTCCTATTCAAATTACTGGAAATCTGTTTAAAATTCCAGATGTCATGCATACTGGTTCTAACAGAAATTGACTTGGAGGTATCACAGGGTGATTGATTAGTTAAGTAGGGTGGGTGAGAAGGGAGAGTGAAGGATTCTATTTGGTTTTACAATCAATCAATATTTATATGCACAGTAAAGAAAACTGATGACAATCTATAACTTAGCCTCAGTTGTCATCAACAGAAACCACAATACCAATCTGAAATTTTCAGGAAAATATCAATTTTCAATCATAATTTTATACTCATAGGTTTTACCACATAGTTTCCTGCATAGCCACTCCTCCATTCAACAAGACTTTAAAGACTTAACTATTTTTGTGCTTTTCCAAATAATACCAAAGCTGAATTGGTCTCAGTCCCTCCAGGGTTCTGGTCATTTGGGGCTGGGACTGAGGGGACTGTGGCTTAGGGTTTGAAGATTTGTCTATTAGAAGTGTCTTAAGTAATTACTGGTTAGCCTGGGAGGTTCTTGAGGAGCATGAACAAGATATTGATTCATACTACAAATGGTTCACAAATTGGTTCATAAATCAATAAGTCCTCAGTTTGGGTGTGACTATATTTATGAACTGAGATACCATCTATGCATGAGTCCCGTGAGTCCCTGCTGGTAAAGTACCCATTCTCAATGGTTGATAAGACATTACATCCTCACTCTGGTATCTAATTTGTGAAATACCTAATCTCTCCCACTCTTTCCACTGTAGTGGCTGGGGAGTCAGAATCTCCCCCTTTGCTGAGTAGATCCCTCTCTTTATCTAAGATATAGGGACTGTTCAAACTCATCAATAAAGGCAGCTCTTTAGACCATGGGCTCTATACTTGTGCATCTGTGGGTGCAAACAGCATTTAGCCAAATATTATTACAAAATTGTGGTGCCCATACAAACATGTGCTGGTCTTATTTTCTTGACTCTAGAAGACAAAATGTGGCAGCATGGGTCATAATGGAACCATTCTTCTTCTTTTGGTAGCAATCTATTTCTAAGGGAAGCTTACTGGGGTCTCATGAGAACTATATTAATCCTCACAATATGGTATAGCAACTGTTTTATAGATTTACATTGTATTGGCTACCACAGCTAATCTAAGTATAAGTTAAAGAACTGAGAAGATTTTAATAAGTTAGATGCAAATAATGTATTATTTGGGCATCTATGAGTAGATATGGGGTTCCAAGGACCAACATCTTATGGAAACTAAAGGATGAATGTATTTCGGGATACAGTGATAACTGATCTATAAACTTTCTACCCCAGAGGAAACCTTTTTTTTTTGTGTGTGTGAGAGGCAAAACAAATAAATAACTTTGCATATGACATTCATGATAAATTCCTTGTATAGCATTTCCAGTAGTAATCTTTATCATTAATAAATTGTTGAATTTTACAAAATGTTTATTTTTGAATCTATCAAGATAATGACATGGTTTTGATTTTTTATCCTGATAGAAGGTATATCTTATCAATTTTCATTAATTATCTCCAGTTACTTATTATTGCTATGACCAAAATACTTAACTGAATAGCTTAAAGAAGATAATATTTATTTTAGCTGATAGTTTCAGTGGAGTCAGGTAGTGGCTTCCAGTCTCTGTTTCTGGCCATAATGAGACAGAACATCACAGTGACTGAGGACCTTCTTTACCTCACCTTGTCTGGGATGCCGTGGGTGGGACAGGAAGGAGTCAGGAACAAGAAGATCCCTATGGTATATTTCCTTCAGCTCCTAAAGTTTCCAGAGGTTTCCAAGACAGAGCCATCACCTGATGATCATGTGTCCAACACATGATTCTGTGAGAGGCATTTCATATTCAAACCACAGCACTGCACCCTTGGCCTTCACAGGTTCAGGAGCATCCATAATGCAGAATGCATTTAGTCCATCTCCAGACTCTCCAAGTCCTTACCGGTACTAATATTCTTTAAAAATTCGGAGTTCAGCCTCTTCTAAGACCCAAAGCCACTCTGAGCTGTGATTGTGCAAATACAGCACAGAATAAACATTCTCATTCTGAAAGAAAATTCCAGAATAACAAGGCGTGATGGGACTGAAGAAAGACAAAACAGAGGGGAAGATTTTAAATCCTGTAGTTCCACATCTGGCATCTAATGTATCTCATGGGATGTAAATGTCAGACATAGAAAGATGAATATTGCATCTCATTCACACATGCATAGTAAAAATAGAGAGTAGAACAGTGTTTGCCCTGTTTGCAATGAACCAGGACAAGGAAGAAATGAGGTGATAACTAATCAACATTTTAGCTGTGCAAGATGACTAAATTTTATAGATGAAATATACAAGGTAGCCACATTAACATTCTCTCTTAAATGTGCTTAGTAGATAGTTCTCATGAGTACTTACCACAAAAATGTTATAAACAAGGTAATACATATGCAAACTAGTTTGATTGTGGCAATTCAGGTTTTGTATGTCAAATATTAATTTGCACACCTTAAATATAGACAGTTTTAGTTTGCTATTTATACTTCAATAAAGCTAAATCAAGTTGGTCTTGTGCAATGTTAAGTGAGGGGATTTCCTTTATGAGGGAGTAGAGCTACTAGACTGACCTCATAAAGGCTTCCAGTTTCTGGTGCTGACTTGCCTTGGCTTGGCTCAGGTTTACTAATTTGAATTATGCACTGTGACTGAACTGGCTGCTAGTTTAGCTCTGCCCTTCTCATTTCTTATCACACAGCATCATTGACTTCCATGGTATTGTTTCTGAGAACCTGGAAGAAGCAAGGACATGCTGACATTTTTGCATTGATTAAATCACATTTGGGTGAGTAATCTAATACTTTGCTTACATCGTGATAGTGGCCATTTGTAGGCTATAGTATGTAAATTTTTTAATTTCTAATTTTCCTAGTACATTGGCTCTTACTGTGTATTGTTCAATAAGAGAAGTTTTGAACTGGCTAGTTTGTAGAGTGCTTGAAAAGATCAATAGTTTGTGTTTCACAATTCAGAGGCAAATGGATGCTGACAAAATTTCAGAACATATGTTGCCTTCTCTTCTTTAGGTTGTTACAGCACTAATGAAAACAGAAAACTCAGATGTTTGCTCTTCTTTAAGACAATGATTTATCCTTATTTTCCCACATGGTCCAAACTGTTTAAACCAGTCTCCTTCAGATTCAGTGTGCTACCTTGTTAGAAACCTAAGGTGCTGGAGTCAGTGGTGGACCAATCTGATGATTACAGAATGGAAACATTCCAACCTTACATGTAGATGTCCATCTGTATTATAAAGAGGAATATGTTTCTTAAAACAGCATGCTTTTTGATCAGCTGTGATAGTTTTAACTACAGATTTTTAATTTTGTGCCCCAAGAAGAGATCATGGGAAACATGCCTATAATATTTCCTCAACAAGATATGGTTTTATGTTAATTACGTAACTCAGTGAAGATGAATTGCTTTTCTCTGTGTGGAAGAAGTGATCTAAAATAATAAGTAATAGTGGAAAATCTGTGGATGTTTAGTCCTCACTAATGGCAGCTGTTCAATCAGTGGCTTAAGAGAAGGAGAGAAGGAAAAACCAATTTTTTATCTCATAAACTTTCATGTCTTCATCATGGCTGGCTTATTAAACAAACACTATAGTTGATCTGAATAAAGGCTGATTGACATTCATTGGATGAAACATCTTGTTCACTTGATTACTGAGGCTTCCTTTCCAGTAGCAAACCTTGGCAAAGCATGCTAATTATACGTGATTATGATTAGAATTCTTGTCCATGTTGTCAAATACAGCCATACATTTCCTGGACCAACTATCACCTTAGTCTAACTCAATTCATTTCACATTTTAAGTAACAAGCTGGTCTATATGATAGTTTTCATAAATCAGTGCAAGTCTTCATGGTTGCTTAGTGTCTGTATCAGAGATTCAATTACTCTAAGTAAAATTGCTTTAAATTCCATTTTATTATTTGAACATGAATCAGTTTAATCTGAGGACACACAAGTATCTGTCAAACACATAAAGTAGTTGAGGTGATAACAGAGTTTGTGGTCATATGTGTTTGCTGCCATCCCCTGTAGTATCTACTCACTAAGTCCTGGAAGCCCATTGTGGACAACTCAGACTCATGAGGACATGGTACCTTGTGTGCTTTCCAAAGGCAGGAAATACAGAGCATTCAAAGAGTTAGGAGACAGGGAACTCTGCAGAAGAGGTGTTCTGGGCCCTGAATGCCCCCAGGAGACATTGAGAAATAGCCTTGAATGCCATAACCCAGACTTAGCTAGAAGAACACTGTGAAAATCGGGTCCTACTGATCTGGAGATTACTGATGCCACAAGGTTATTACCTGAAGGGTGAGCAGAGGACCTCAGGAAGGAGCTACATGCTTTTCCTTTTGGAGCAGCTGCAGCAGGATTTTCCTTCTTGGATGAGCTGGAAACATGAGTGTTCTGAAGTCAAGTGGGCATATGCTCCTTCTTGGCATTTGGGAAGAGCATAGGGATGAATTTGAAATTCATAGTTCCTTGTTTTATGAAATCAATTTGCACCATTCCATAAATGTACTCAGTAAATAAGCCATGCTCATCCTTGTCCAGATGAGAGGCAATGCCTTCCACATCCTGTTTGCATTTGGGGCTGTTGCTTTGGGGCCGATTGCTATGACTATCATTACTGTCTTATCTTTAAGGCAGTGTTCCAAATATTTAATGCTATCAGTACCTCAGATTCTATCTCATATATGTAAGTTGCAGTTTGAAGCCATTCACCAACAAAAAGTTCACAGATTTCACCACCTCCATAGCTGTTTGTAGGATGAGTGATGAAGACATTGTGTAATTCCTCTGGCAAATTGCTAGTTTTTAGAGTTCCTTGGGTTTGGAGGTTCCTAGGTGGTTGCTAGGGAGTCTAAACACAGTAGCTGTGGATGGAGCCTGCAGACGCTGAACATCTCAACTCTGCAAGATGTTCCAAGGATTCCTCAGAAGCTCCAGCTTTGTTAGGTGGTGTGTGATAGAGCTGGTCTCCTAGGAGCTTTGGTAGGGAGCAGTTTCTGTGTGCAGGCCTCTCTCTTGATCTTCGGGGCTGGGGTAATTCTGGGTGTAATTTACTCTGCACTGGGTGTGGGCCACTCACAGAACAGGCTGGATGACTTGCTGGTAGTCTGCTCAAATGTAGTCATGGACATATTGCACCTGGTTATAGGGCCCTCTAAAACTATGGTCTGGATAGTTCCATGGAGTCTGAGAGGAAGGATTGGGAGGCAGCTTCTATGCAAATGCTAGATCCCTCAGAGGCCCATGGAGGTCCTATAGGTAACATGTAGATGCCCAGCATATCTTGGGGTTGGGAATCATACCCAGTGTTTATTATGGGTAGATCTGGGGCTGCTCTGTTCCTGTCAGGCTATGGTCATGGCATGGTCTTTTTGACACCGCTGGAGGAGTCTGATTTGTCTAAATTATGGATTGATTCCTTTGTTAAATGCCCATAAACGTTTACATATTGCCTGTCCAAATATTTCTGCTATAAAGGGCTGCAACAAACAGTTACAACACTAAACAAAATGTTCACTGTACAGATTAGCCTATGCATCTTTACAGTTGTGTAAATTTGTCCAAATATCACAGTGTTGTGGGTTATTTGCCAGAGAAGACTGCCCAGACATGGGTTTAAGCCAATAGAAAGTCCTTTATAAGTCAGCCTGTGACTACACTGGGTATTTGGGATCCCAGTGTAGCACTGAACCTTTCTAAGGTTGAGTTTTTAAGCACAAAACCATGTTCTGCATTGACAAGAACAGTTAGCCAGAAGCAGGACTAGAGAAGCCAAAAGCAAAAGTAGTACATTTAGAAACTTTCCTAGAACTGTGGGCTTTGATGTATTTGGCCTTTGTTTTAGTTTTGGCAGGTGGTGCTGTCTATATGCTGAGTTTCATTAGCCTGAATGGTACTTCCACCATGGAGCCAGTTGTCCTAAGGTCTCAGGGACCACTAAGGTCTTGGGCCCTATTACAACTATGTATACCATAAATATGTATTTTTAAGATTTAATCATCTCTGATGTTGGATGTTTGCTTGAGCCAAGGAGTTTAAAGACATCCTGTGCAACATAGAATGATCTTGCCTCAGGGAAATAAGTAAATAATATAATATTTTAAATAAATATTTATGGATAAGATTCTGGGCTTTCCCCACATAATCATATATGCATTATGTCAAATTCCTAAAAAACCTGCTTATATTTTAATATTAAGTTTAAAGTATAGGTAAAATTTAGCAGTAAACTTATGAACAATATTTGTCAATCTATGAACTTGTTACAGCTTTGCATTCATGTGGATCTTTAATTTCTCTAAAGAATATTTTATAGTTTTCATTGTACAAATTATATTTGCACAATTATATTTAACTTGGATGTTATATTCATAAATTATATTTTGATATAATATTTAACAATTACGTTTTTAGATGTAATGTTCTAAGTATAGTACCCAATATGAAATTTGTTTTGCTTCTTTTGTGTGTGTGTGTGTGTGTGTGTGTGTGTGTGTGTTCAGAAGCCAAAATCAACTATCTATCTCAATTACTTTCCACTTTATTTTGGGAGCAGCTTTTTCTCACTGAATCCCGAATTCACTGATTTGGCTAGCCTGGCTGGCCAGCAAGATTCTGAGATCCCCCTATCTCCACTCCCACTCCTAACGCTGGGATTACAGGTTTTTGGATCCACACCCTGCCTTTCATTTGCATTCTGGGGATATGCACAGACCACTCTGTTGTGAAGGCTCCTCTAATATATTATGACAGCCCACATATGACTGTTAGCATTTTTCCTCATTTTTTTATGATAGATTTCTCCTCCCAAGATTTTTATCAGAAGTGAAAACAGCCACAGGGTTTTTCTCATTAAAAAACAAAAAACAAAAAACAAAAAAAACCTCTCTCTTTCCAGAATCCAGTTCATTAGTTCTTTATGGTTTTAGTTCTTTCATGGGTATTGCCAGTCCATAATCCTTTGGTTTACCAAATTCTCACTTTTAGTATGGGAGCAACTACCTCTCACAAGTTGAACTTTGGAACAACTTCCAATCATTCAATGTTGCTTCAAGTATTAATGCAAAACTATCTAATCTCAGAGAATAAGACACAATTTATTCTGCAGCCAAATATGAGTGGTCATGGCCCAGGAATAAAAATTTAGGTGAAACTGCTGGGAACAGTTTCATGAAGTAAGAGGACAAAGAAAATCATAAATCAAGATACTTTAAAAATACATTAGTGGGACTATCAGATAAGTGAGCTACAAGCAAACTGAGGAAACTTCTCTAGCCCTCAGATGCTGCCTGATGAAATTCTTAGCCATTGAGTTGGTGGTAGCTAGAGGTCTGTTTGTATATTCTTAAAATTTTATTTCATTTTGTTGTATCTCTGTGTGGGTATGTGCACGTGAATGCAAGTGCCTGCAGAAGTGGAACTGGAATTGCAGGTGGTTGTGAGATGCCTGATGTGGTTGCTGGGAGTTGAATTTGAGTCCTTTGCTAGGAGGTATGTGCTCTCAGCCACTGAACCATCTTTGTAATCTCACTGTCAACATATTTTTTAAAAAAGGAGTTTACTGATAGCCACAACAGTGTTAAGTCAAACACAGTCTGGGCAATAAATGCCTATTTAGATGGCTAAAGGAAGCTCAAGATAATTGGTTCTGGACCTGCAGCATTCCAGCTCTCTATAATCACAGAAATTTTAAGCAATCCACCTTGTAGATGTTTAACACAGGTGAGTTCCACCCCCCACCCCCGGGAATTTCAATTCACACAAAAATGGTACAAAAAGTCCAATCTATCCAGAGAATCCATTCCAGTCTTACTACTTATTCATGCAATGCTCTTTATAGTGAAATATATCAATCAAGGATTATGCAAGGCACCCGTGATGCAGATTTTTCAAGTCTTCTTAAATCTGGGAAAGTTTCTAAATCTTTCCTTAAAGGATTATAGGGCAAACATATTATAGAATACCTACCAGTTTGGTTTGTATGATGTTTTTTTGATTAGATGAACAATAATTATTTTAGCCTGGGCCATCAGATATGATTATCCCATGTTCTTACCCACAAGATATTAGTATATTATTTAGAAACTTTTGAATGTTTGACTAAAATAGTGTCTACCATATATCTCCATTACTACCTCCCTACTACTTTTATTTGTAACTATGTTTTTTTTGGGGTACTCCATTGTTACCACATAATGTCTCATTTCACTTTTTAGTTTTATCTAATAGTTTTGTGCCTATTATGTTTCTTGCTAAATTAAGTATTAGCATCATAGGGTAAAATGGAGATTTCTAATATTATAAAACAATAATTTAAGGATATTTGTTAATCAATGTCATGGAAAACTTTATTCAGGACCCTCATGATAAAAAGACAACCAATATAGTGGGGGTTTGAGGGAGGTGAGCATACACTCAGTTGAATATAACAAGCTTATAGCCAAGGACAGATTGATGTAGGTGGATGAAGAATTTCTCGGAGTGAGCAGGCATGAGGAGAATTCTGGCTGAACTGTACTAACAGGATTAATTCTTGCTATCAGACATCATGGTGGATGACATAAGAGGGGACAGAGTAGATATTGAAGTATCAAAGAGGGAAATTCCTGCTAGACTGGCCTGGAAGATTTCTTTTTCTAAAACTTTCATAAGAAAATGCACAGATGATTACAGGAGGCTTAGAAACCTAAGTGGATATTTGTTAGGTGGATTGTCCTGTTCACTAATTTCAACATTTTTATTTATTTATAAGTTGACATTCTACTCTAAGGAAATAATTTTCTTTTCCCACTTATTTTTCTTCTGTTTATTTAAATCTATTTGTTTATATCAATTTGAACTCATGACTACTTTATTTAACAGATATAATCCATTGTTTTGACATTTATTTCAAAACTCAAATTGTACCCTAATTTAGACAGAGTGAACCCCAACTCTTCTTTTCATACTCGGGTCCTGGCATTAGTTGTTTTCCCAAAAACATGTGGGCCATTGAGTGTAAGGGTATTTTGAGAACCAATCCTCAGGTCACCAAGTGCTTGTCTCTTCCTTTGGCCCCGTCATCTTTGTCAAGTTGTGTATCATGCACTTGACAAAGATGACGGGGCCAAAGGACAGAAAGATTGCAAGAGCCAGAGGTCCAAGGAGTTTGCTGTGAGACTGTGTCTTCTAGTATTGTCAGAAGCCACACCCATTGAATTTCATCAATATGACTGTCTAAGCATGAACTGGACAACATTAGACGTGCCAAAGTAGTCGGAGAAAAGACGATGAGGCCTTAACTCTATACAAAACTGATAGGCATCAAAGGAATGTTGAAAGGAGGAGAAATAGTCTTATCCATCAGAATGTATATGTACATACACATGCATACATACATATATCTATTGATCTATATTTTTCTCTTTCTATTTGTCTATTATCTGTCTATCTGTCTGTCTGTCTGTCTGTAACAACAAGTAATGAAAATAGAGGCCATGGATTTGGAAGAGGGAAAAGAGAGGTATGCAGAAGTATCTGGAGGGAGGAAAGAGAAGAGAGAAATGATTTAATTATGTTGTAATTTCAAAATAAAATTAAAAATATTAGCTCTTTAGTGTATGATTATATATACATTCTGTAGTTTTTCTTTGTATTTCATTGGTGACTGACAGTCATATTTATATGTCTCATTTTTCACTGACAATTCTTCAATCATAAAGTTAATATTAAAAAATTTTACCAGTGATTTGTAGCTGGACTTTCTTGTCAGGCTTTCTTTGGACCATCAACTCTCAAACAATGACATGGAGACTTATTATTAAATTATTAATTATGAAATCTTGACCTTTAGCTTAGGCTTGTTCCCAACTAGCTCTTATAACTTAAATTAATCCATTTCTATTAATTTCTGTTCTGCTCCATGTCTTTTTACCTCTCCTTTATCCTCTATGTCTGACTTGCTCCACTTAATCCCTGCCTCTAATGTTCTTCCCCACCACACTATTTCCTCCCTCTGCCTGGAAGTCATTCCTATCCTCTCCTACCTAGCTATCGGGCATTCAGTTTTTTTTTTTTTTTGTTATTAAACCAATCGCAATGACACATCTTCACACAATGTACAGATATCCCATAATAATGATTAATATTTTGTCTCTTATTAAATTGTAAGCTACATATATATGTGTACATACATATAATATATATGTCTATAAAAACCCTATGGCCACATACATATTGTTAATATTCTCTTCCACATGCTTCTTCTTTTTTCTCTTTTTATTAAGAGATTTTCTATTCGTTTTACATATCAACCACAAATTCCCCTGTCCTTCCTCCTCCCCCCAGCACCCCCCCCCACAACCCACTCCTCATTCAAACCTCCTCCAAGGCAAGGTCTCCCCTGGGGAGTCAGCCCAGCCTGGTACATTCAGTTGAGGCAGGTCCAATCCCCTCCTCTCTGCACCAAGGCTGAACAAAGTGTTTCAGCATAGACACTAGGTTCCAAAAAGCCAGCTCATGCACTAAGGACAGGTCCCAGTCTCATTGCCTGGGGGCCCCCTAAACAGTTCAAGCTAAACAACTGTCTCACTTATCCAAAGGGCCTAGTACAGTTCCATGGGGGCTCCTCAGCTATTGGTTAACAGTTCATGTGTTTCCACTAGTTTGACTAGTTGTCTCTATATTTTTTCCATTCATGGTCTCTTGCTCATATAATCCCTCCTCTTTCTCGTCGATTGGACTCCTGGAGCTCCACCATTCTCTGCATCTGCGCCTATACTTTTTAAAACATTGAATAAAATCTATTTCTTAAATATACATAGGAAATCATGTGAATTTATCTTGGCATTAATTTTCATTGATAATTTTTATTTTATTATTTTCATCTTTGTTAATGTCTTATTTTCTAATTGTTTTCTTAAAGACTGTATAGTTATTCATTTTATATTTTATAATTGTAACACATATAAAATTAGTTTTATTTCTATATTATCAAGGTTAAAGTTAATTTTTCATTTTAAGTTTTTTTGCATTTTGTTTTCTACTACTTATAGTATTTTGAATGTTTATTAGTGAAAAATTATCATTTTTAGTACCTTAAATTCTTCTTAAGCTTCACAAAATTTAGTTTATTGTTTTCATGAATTTATAGAAGATGAACATTATAATCTGCAACCATAATTGTGGATTAGTCTATTTTTTTTAGTCTGGGTAGTTTCTTGCTCCACATCTTTTGAATCTGAATAGGAGCAGACACATTTATTATATTATGCTGGATTTTTATCATTGTTCAATTTTTCTCAATTTCAGTTGATATTGTTTGTATTAAAGTCTTTATTGACATTAACATAATAATGTAGCAATACTGGAGAGATGGCTCAGCAGTTAAGAGCACTGGCTGCTCTTCCAGAGGTCCTGGGTTCAATTCCCGGCACCCACATGGCAGCTCACATTTTCCATTTACATAAAAAGTTTCCATTTTTTTCTTTAAACTTTTCTGTGTATAATTAATATTTTTAATTCTTATCTCATTTCAATTTTACTTATTTTCTTAAATGTTATCATGTGTATACATTTTATATGGCACTATATTACATGAATACATTTTCATAAAAGAATATATTGTACACTGGGCATTTTCTCCACTTTCCATTTCTTCCCCCTTTCCTCCTTCTATCCCATTAGTCTGTTTTGTTCCCTTAGGGAATTTTACATCTATTTTCATGTCATATATACATACATGATTTTATGTATTTATCTGGAATTTAGGAACCACAAATGGAGACAATATATAATGTTTGTCTTTTTGAGACTGGCATAAATTTGCTTAATATGATTATCTCCAGTTACATCCATTTTTTCTACAAAGAATACAGCTTTATTCTTCTTTGTGGCTGAGAAACCCTATTCTCTATACACAGTACATTTTTTTTATCCAGTCTTGTGCTGTTGTATATCCCTGGCTGTTTCCATAATTTAGGTATTGTGAATAGTGTTGCAATCAATGTTAATATATAGTTACCTTTGTGTTATGTTGAGGCTGAGTCCTACCAGTAAATTCCTATGAGTGTATAACTAGGTCATATGATAGAACTACTTCTAGCCTTCTGAGAAACTTGTATATTTATTCCACATAGCCAGAGTGTTTTCCATCCCCACCTGTAGTGGATAAATGATTTTTATCCCCATGTTCTTACCAACATTTGCTCATACTTTTTTCTTAGTGACTGCCATTCTGACTAGGGTGAGATGGAATCTCAATGAAGTTTTAGTTTTAGTTTGTGTCTCTCTGATTGACGGGGTTTAGTTATGCAGCCAAGGCAAGTCTGTAGCCCAGCATGTGTCCCTGGCTGGGCTGAAAATCTCTAGCCTCCTTCCTCAGCCCTCTGAGTGCTGAACTCATGGACATGTATCATCATACCAGGCTTAGTTGGTAATTTTTGTCTTGGTGTCTTACTTTGTGCCTTGTTTTGTGCTTGTTGAGTATCTTCGTAGTCTATTTCATTTTAGTAGTGTATTTAATTTACATTATTCTTTACATTTATTTATTTATGTGTGCATACTTGTGTGCATGTACACACACATTCCCCTACGCATGTTCATGCCATGCTATGTGTGTGGAGGTCAGAGAACAACTTGAGGGAGTCTGTTCTCTCCTTCTTCCATGTGGATCCCTGGGATTGAATTTTTGTCATCAGGCTTTGCTGATCAACTTTACCCTCTAAGCTTTCTCATTTTGCCCATATATTTATTGTAAGAACTATCTGTAGATTTACCATATTCAACTTTGTCAATTTCTAACTTAAAATCATATGATTCATTGTGTAACATATAAGATGAAGTACATAGTGATAGTTTTCCACCCCATTCTTGAAGTTACTGTAAAGATAAATTTTACTTTTGCATGTGATGTCTATCCCTGCCTGTTACCTTCCTTTAGGTGATCAAAAGTAAACTGCCCTTTAAATATACTTGGAGATATATGTACATCCCTGACTTTCCTGAGTTCTGGGATTAAAGGTGTGCAGCACCATGCCTGACTACAAATATATTATTTATAGAAATTCACTCCTTTAATCTAGATTTGGATTTACTGCTATTGTTTTATTTTGTGATCTGTATTTTAAGCTTTTGGTAGAGTATATCTGCAAGCCAAGAATTCCCTCTTCTTCTATTTTTTGAAGATGTGCTCATTTGTCCTGTATATTTTTCAAATTTCACACTTTTGATTTTTTTGGAAGATCTATTGCTCTCTATTTCAGTCTATACTTAAATACTGAAGTAATAATTATGGTCATGATAATTATTCTGAAGCTAAAATGAGTTTCCTCTGGGAGAGCATATTTTAATTTCAAATATATGCAAAATTTCTCATTAAGTCAGAACACAACTCACAGTCTGAGCAGAAGTGTTCACGTTTAAATTCAACACAGTGGTAAAATAAACATTTAGTATTAAAGTCACTTTTGCAAACAAATCTTTCATTTAAGTAGATGGATTATAACTTGTTTCAAAAGGAAAGAATACACGTTTTTCTTTTCCCATGAAGTCTTGACCAGAATTAATTAGTGAAGTACAAGATAACTATATTATGACATAAAGCACGCTCTACTCATGGAAACTATTTGTTAAGAGATTAGGATACAGATATGACCCAGTGTGGGAGTAATGAGAGAAAAGAGCTCACCATGGAGCAGGAAGCAATTTTTAAATAATAAAAAAAGATTGATTTATTTATGTGCATATGTGTCTGTGTTTGTGTATGCTATGCTGATGCCAATACTTTCATAAGCCAGAAGAGGGAGTTGGGTTCCCTGAGCTGGAGTTGTGAGCAGGTGGTTATGAGCACTAGATATGGATTATAGGAAGTGAACTCCCATCTTCTGGAAGAGCAGCAAATGCTCTTAACCACCGGGTTATCTCTTCAGCCCCAGAAGGTCATTGTAACTACTTCCTTGAAACCAGTGTTTACTGAAGACTGCCTTTTCTACTAGATAAACAGCTCCAATTGTATAATGCTAGAACATGTGAGGAAATTAAAAGGGAATGGGGTACTTTTTATAAACTCTTAATATATTGGCATCTAACCGTGCTGGTCAGGTATGGAATGACTTCATTTTTATTCTTTGAAGAAATTGAATTAGTTTGTTGTTATTGTTTGAGACAGGTATTCACTACATAGCCCAGGCTGCTTTGGAATTCACTATGTAGCCCAGGACGAGCTCATACTCATAGCAATTCTCCTTCCTCAATCTTCCACTCTAGGATTGCATGTGTGAGCCACCCTATTCAGCTTACAGCTCAACACCCTCCCCCTCCTCTGCTCTCATCTTCCCTCTCTGTGCATATTTCACGTATGTTCCATGATCTGGTTCATACTTCTGGCTTGAAATATAAAGTCAGCTAAGTAAATGTCAGCAATTTTAAACTTGTTCATTCTCTTGTACTTTTTTTTCTCACAAATTCAGCTTTTATGCCACCTTTCTGTCAAATACTGGATCCTTCAACAATGTTCCATGAGGAAGAAACAAAAGCAAAACAAATGAAAAACTGAAATCAGAATCACTAAATGTTATCAAGGAGGGAAACAAATTAAAATCAAGAGCCATCAGCAAGAGTACAGCCAAAAAAAAAAGTGAAAAGAAACTGAAGATTCCTAAAAAACTATGTTGAAGCTCTTATATCAGCAAAATACTCCTTCATGGAGTGGAACAGAAGCAGATCTTTTTCCTGCTAAGGTACTAGAAACACACATTCTTTTTGAGTGTTGTGGAAAGGCAAATGTGTCTGTAATGGTAATTCTAATCAGTTTCTACAGAGTGATTCAGGAACACATTTGTGGATTTTGGAGATGATATACACTGTAGTTCTTTGATTGGGATAGTGGACACTCTAGAAAAAAGTGAACACAGAAGTACAAGACAAAAGTGAATAAATCTTCTCTTATATGTTAGAAACATTTACATGGAATCAAATTTCAGTGCAGTCACTCTGCTTTGATGAAGCTTTGCTTCAGCTCCTGACCTCAACTGCTTGACCAGTCTCCTGGGAGGATACTTAGAAGGTCTCTTCTTGAACAGCAAATCTATTTTTAGTGATGGAGCTACTCTTTATAGTGTCTTCTTGGGATTGATAACTAACGGCTATCTTTGGAGAAAGTCTTAACCTTTCCTTGTATACCCTTTGTATGTGTGTGACTGCTTCTCTGTTTTCACACTCAGGACTCCATAGTGGTATTTTATCACCATTACCTCTGACATTAACAAGAGCATCACATACATCATCACTAGAGTCATCAGAAGATTCTCTAATAAGGCACATAGTCTAGCCTCAAGTGACCAAACTCACTTCATCTCTGTGTTTGTTTCTCATTTTCCAACATAGGCATTTAATTACTAGACAGCTAGATAAGGTTGTATAGAGTCCCAAAATCTTCCACAGTATCAGAATTAGAGATCAGTTGAAGGCTTGTTTGCTGAGTTTTATTTTTTATCATTTTTTTAAATTTATTTAAATATTTAATATGGTGTAACTTTCTGATTAGATTCTGTTTTTTTTTTCCTCTTCAGTAAATGGGGAATTAGAGGCAGGCGTGATTCCACAGTTATCTTTGATTTCATCTGTGTTATATGTGTTAAGATTTATTTCCTTTTCTTTCAAATAATTCTGAGATTAAGCTGCTCTATTGCTCTTAATATTCTGATAGCATGGGACTGAAGAGAGAGCTCAGTGCTTAAGAGCACTTGCTGTTCTTCCAGAGGACCCATGTTCAATTCCCAGCACACACGGTGGATCACAACTGTCTGTAGCTACAGTCCCAGTGGATGTAACCCCCTCTTCTGGCCCCAAAAGGCACTGTAATCATGAGGTACACAGACACACATACAAGCAAAACACTCATACATATAAAATAAAAATGAAGGTTAAAATATTTTGATAGCATTATGTAAGAATTTTATTGAATATATAATTTAATACAAAGATAATTTGTATCTGTAAACTGAATAGTATTATGCTATCTGTAACTACTATATACCACACTCAGTGATACCAACATAATATCTTTAAACTCTGAAAAGATCTAATGCATTTTTAATTTTATTGAAGGTGGAAGAATACTAGATTATGCTCATTAATATTAAGCAGTTTTCTTATTGCCTTCTATGTACACTGTCATATTCTCTATATTTATTTAATTCCTTCTTTCTTTTACAGTATTTATGTGACATTGATACCTTTATTTCTCATGGTGCCAGATAAAATATTTAGTTCTCCAGAATTACAGACTAAGATTTCAAAGATTTTTTTTATACAAATGATGTTTATAATATTTTTAAGACATGCTTTAAAAACTTTATCAAGAAAAGGAAGGTCCCATAGTTTCTACTTTCAAAGACTCAGAACATAGTCCACAGCATTTCCCTATGTTACATCATTATGACACCTTTGGGGATTTCTTCACCATAGCCATTTTAAATTACCCAGATCATATAATAAATGACAATATTGCTTCATGTTTTATTGTCAGGGAGAGTCAAGTCAACCTAAAACCCATGCTTACTTGAACATTATTGGTGGAACCCTAATATTAAAGATGAGCTTAAACAAACAATCCTACACAGGGGTAGGGTGCCGCCTTCAGCTTTCTCTTGAAATGGAATGTACATGTCAGAGTGGAAAAATAAGCTGCTGGGTGCATCCGTTCCCCAGAGTTCTCACAGAAAGCCCTACTGACTGTCATCTGTCCATAGCACATCTCATAGTGACTGTTTTAATAAAAGGGACACAGCTGATTGATACTCAGATACTCCATGTAATCAGATGATATTCTTTCTACACTGGCTGTCTTTATTTATATGTCCTCTACTTTCTTTAGTGAAGGATGTGGGAAACTTTAAAGTAGCTTTAAAATGGACCATCGTGGTCATTGCTCATTTGCTTGGTCATATGTTCTGCGCAGTATACTTCTCTTTATTCTTGACTTCAGAGTCATTTTATTCTGTCAAGATATTTTTGTTTTTACTTCCCTTTAATTCTTTTGCTATTTTTAAGTATTTAAGCAAAGAAATATACATTGTAGATCTTTATTACATCAGACAGTATATTTCTTTTAACTTTAATTAGCTGAAAATTAGTAAAGAGAAACAAATAGAAGAGTACTGAGGAACACCATGGCAAATGCACACTATTCATCATTTTGAGCGGCTGATAATAATGAAGAATGTTATTATGATAATAATGAAGAATGTAATTATTTTATTTTAAAGTATAGCTAACATAAATGTAAGCTAATTGCTGCATTTCACAGGGAGTAGAAGCCAAGATTGTCCTCAGTAACAAGGATAATTTTAAAAGATCATGACATATAACTTTGCTGGTTCTAAACACATGAATGTGTATGCTTGAAAATCAAAAGATTATATGATCCAGAGGAAGAAAAATCAATATGTTGAAGAGACACCTCCATTCAATGTTCAGGCATCACTGTTCACAAGTTGACAAAAATGGAAACCACCTATACATCCACTGAGGGTTGATAAATGAGGAAATATGGCATATATATGTACTGAAATAGATTCCATCCTTTTTAAAAGCAGGAAATCCCAGCATTTGTGATGACTCTCATGAACCTGGATGACATATTAAGTGAAATAATTCAAACACAGAGCAACATACATGATATTTCTTATACATATAATGTATAAAAGTTGAACTTATATAGACAGAATATCTAATAGTGTTTGCTAGATTCTAGTCATGTGGGCTGGACCATACTGGGCAAAGTAGAAACAAAGTTTCAGTCAGGATGAGTAAGTTCTGGAATCTGTTGCATAGCATGGTGACTATACTTAATAACAGTGTATAGAGTACTTGACAGTTTCTAAGACAATAGATTTTAAATATTCTTATCACCCACACAAAGGTAAATATTTTAGCTGATAGATATCTTAATAATTTGGCTATAGAAATCACTTCATAACATCAGGATGTATCAGAACACTGTATTGCATACCATTACTATATATATATATATATATAGTAAGTAACTCCTCAATAAATAAAAATGAAAAATGAATACATTAATGGAGTTGTACCGAACATTTTCTTTTGCTATTTTACTCATAACCTAATACATTTGTTCTTGTCCTAATTTCATAAAATGTGTCATTATAAAATAATCTAATGTCTCTATAGACTTATCATTCACATTCATATTATTGATTTATATGGGTCATATTTACATATGATGTGAAGTGATGATTGTGTGTCTCCGGTCTTCTGAGGGAATTACTTAGACTGACTTTATTCTGAAGTAATTGTCTAGGTTGGTTTTGGTTCCACACATGCACAGTGTAATTAGGTTTCTGTGTCTGACTTGTTTTGTGAAATATAATGTCTTCCAGTTCTATCCATTTAGCTACAAATGACAGGATTTCATTCTTCTTTATGGATGAATAATGCTCCCTTCAGTGAAGTTAATCTCCCGAAGGCATGGAGCCAAGTGCAAAACAAGATAGTATGCTAGGAGAGATTGCCTCAGAGGTTGGCAGCAGTCATTAAGACTTCCTTGCAAGGGGAATTTTCTCACAAGACAGAATTTCAGAATGGTCTCTTGTTGTGTTTCTCTGTGTTGTCATGATTCTTAGTGCCCCAAAATTGATACCATGATCACAATTTCATTTTCCAGGTGTGATGGAGCCTGCAGCTTCGTGTTTAGCTGGATTCTTCATGGCCTTTCTTCTCTTACAGATCACCGTACTCACCGAAGGTAGAGACACCCTCCTTATTTTATTTAAATTTGTTCTTTGACAATTCCATACATGCTTACAAGGCATTCTGCATACTCCTCCCCAACCCTCTCTTATTCCTCTTTCACTCTTGTCATCTCCTCTTTTCCTGACATGTCCCCTCCTCAGAATCGTGCTTTTTGCTTTGTTTTGTAACCCACTGATTTTAATAAGGATTGTTTGTGTGGCCACAAGTTTGGGACTATCTGTTGTGTTATGGTGGGATCACATAACAGAAGACAATGACTGTTTCTGCCTTAAAATCCATCAGTAGCCAATAGTTCAGCATGGAGGAGTAGAACCATTACTCTTGGGAATGAAAATACTTATACATGAAATACTTATATATCCATGTATTCTTTTTGAAAATTTCAAATGAACTATGTACAAGTTTTGCAAATTGCTTTTAAAATATGAGTTTAAAGTAATTTTGTATGAATGTTTTGCTATTCTTTTTACAGTTTTGGAGAATTTCATCTTGTGATCACTTAAAACCACTTTACTTGTGTTCTACTATATAGATCTACTGAACTATTATACTGCACCATTAAAGAATAATGAAAGATATGTTAAAGAAACATACACCATTAAAATAAGAATGGAAGATTTATTATTATTTCAAGATATTATATACAAATTCAATGTTACCAATTTAAATTATGACATATAAAACTTCACATATGTATAAATATGTGTATGAAAATTTTAGTATTGATCTATCAAGTCACATGCAATTCTGCATCATCCCTTGTAATTTAGTTATACTTTCTTGAATGACTGAGCTTTTTAGAGAGTGCTGACACCTCTGTGTGTACATAGAATAGATCCTTCTACTTTGGTGTGGCCCTTACAGGAGCACAATACACAGCATTCCCTTCTGTAGTGAGGTTTCTAAACGGGCAGGTGATACACTCAGTTCATGAAGAGCTTCCATAGCTCCTACATGCCTCCAAAATGCTCACTGTTTCTTTTCTCTCTTCTTGTATTCTTCTAGATGTGATGGATTGACCCAACATCATCTTTACCTTCTTGGGTTGAGAATTCTGATCATCAATCATCACCTTAAATTATTTAATTCCTTCCCCCAGTAATTGTTACAGAAGCAGATATATTGAGCATCTCTCTGCACCTAGCTGTTTCCCAATTTTGATCCTCCAGTGGATGCTTATTTTGTAAGGGTTTTAATTAATTATGGGAAATAGTTTTTCAGTTTATCAACTTTTTGAGTTTGTCTTCATCAGGGAAGTTGTTTCAGTTTTCACATAATTCTCCCTTACCACATTACTTAGAGTTTTGACAGCAAGAACTCTAAATGTATTAATATATTAATTTTTAAAATTTGTTTTAAAAACTATGTTTATTTGCTATTTGCATAGAGGTCTAACTTTCTGAAGAATTTGATTCAGTGTCTATGCTCAAAATATGGTGATGTAAATGCCAAAGTAGCTAGTGTAGAGATGGGAATACCTAGTTGAATTTGGTTTTGTCTTGGATTTATTGTTTATCTATTTGTATTGAGATATATGTACACGCAGTAAAGTACATTAAGTGTACAACTCAGTGAAGTTTTGCTTATAGGGACATTCATGAATTCATTCTTCAGCTCTAGATACTGAACATTTGTAGCATCCCAAAATGTTGTCTTAACCTTTCCTAGTCAATACCATGCTCTTCTTGCCAAAGTGACCATTGTTCTAACTTCCATTGCCATTAATCACAAATGTTACTGTATTATTTCATTTATAACAATCTCTATAACAGCCAACATTATTCACCATTAATCATTTATGATGACAGGAGTTTGTTCTTTTGGATATGTTTTCAGTATTAGCATTTGGATTTGTTTGTATTATTTTTGTTGCTTTGTGTTTTAGGGTTATTAGGATTAATACTGTCATTAATAATTCTTAAAACAATGTAAACATCTACTAAAAATTTCTGGGTTGTGAACAAAGGTATATGTATAACTTTAGTTGATACTGACACTTTTCCATATAAATAGAGTCCTCTGTCTTATGATCTGTGGCAATGTCAGTCCTTGTCCTGCTTCTTCAACATTGTAATAGGGATTAATTATATTTCAATGAGGATTTGCTTTGCATTTCTCTGATTGCTGATGATGTTGGACATCCTTTAACATACTTTTTTGGTCACTAGGGCATCTCTTTAAATTAAATACATCCCTACTGTTTTCCTATTTTAGAAAATTAGTTTGAGTTTTTATAAAATCAGCACATGCTATCTATTTTAAACACATTTCCTTTCTCAGATATAGTATAGCTATCTTCTAGTCTGTGGCTTTTTCTTTTTATTCATATTCTGATGTACAGAAATTACTAAATTTCATGAAGTCTGATTCATCAGCTTTTCTCTGATTGTGTTTTTGTCTCTCTCTCTCTCTCTCTCTTTTTTTGGTTTTTCGAGACAGGGTTTCTCTGTGTAGCTTTGCGCCTTTCCTGGAGCTCACTTGGTAGCCCAGGCTGGCCTCGAACTCACAGAGATCCACCTGGCTCTGCCTCCCGAGTGCTGGGATTAAAGGCGTGCACCACCACCGCCTGGCTGTGTTTTTGTCTCTTATCAGCTTGTGTTTACATAGAAGTATTGCTTTTGCCCTAATTGTGTCTACCCACATATGGGACACAGGTAGCATCCATTTGAGAATGAGCACTTCCACAAACTTTTCATCTCTTGAATCCACACCCAATCATAACACCATCTTTCTCCTCTTCCTAGCTATGAGCTTGGATATACAGATTAACATTCAGGTTCCAGATGCAGAAGGGATACTGGTGGAGTGTACTTCAGGAAGGTTGATCCCACCTGTTGAGATGACATGGAGAGACAGCAAGGGGAATATAATTCCACATTCATCAAAACTTGACTCTCAGGATGGGTTATTGTACTTGAAGAGCAGCATTCTTCTGAAGAACAGAACACATGGTCCTGTTACTTGTTCCATTTACAATGTAACTACTAATCAAGAGAAAAAAAGAAGCATTGTCCTACCAGGTATGTTCTTATGCCTTGGTTCTATCAAAGATGAATTGTTTTAATCAAGGATTCAAATTAAGGAGAGAATTAAGTGAAATAATAAATGTGAAGTTATATTACAAGTTACAAAGTGCTGTAGAGCTGCGCTATTTGAGTTGCTGGAAATCAGAAAAATCCTGGATGCTATGAACAATGTTTTAAAGAAAGATATTGGGGCTGGAGAGAAGTCTCAGAGATTAAGAGAACTTGTTCCCTATGAGGGCCTGTTTGGTTCCTAGCACTCATACTGGATGGCTCACAATCATCTGTAACTCTAGATCAAGGGGATCCAGTGCCCTCTTCTGGACACCACATGCTCCTGCAGGCATGTGCACATGCACACTCACAGACATCCACTCTCACTCATACATAGAAAATAAATCTTAGAGAAGCTATTGAAATAATTGGACAATAATCTCTCATTCTCTGTTGTATGTTAAGGATTCAAAAGCTGTGACTTCCACATAAATTTCTAGATTCCTATTTCTAGTTTGGGCCCTTGAATATTGTTTATCCTTTAAAATTATCATTTTGTCTCATCTTGAAAATAGCATATATAACTTCTGAGGTAAAAGGAAGATTAGAATCTTTCTGTATGTGCCTTTGTAGATAATAGGAGTCAAGGCAACAGGGGAAAGGACATATTATAAATACAAAAATAATGCACCAGGAAGCATGAAAGAGATGGCAGGGGGGCTGAAAGGCTAGGAACAAGAAGATTACACAGAGCGAACCAGGAAATGGCCTCCAGTCCTCAGTCCTATTCCAGATTCTAGAGGGAGAAGTAAAGACAAAGCTTCAACCACAATCAAGCCTGGCAGCCTTATGACAGCCTGGTGATCCTTGCCATAGAATATGCCTGTAGTTCTCATGAGTCCAATTGCAGGGCATTTGATGTATAGTGACTCCTCTTGCATGACAAGACAGTATTGGTGAAAAAAATCCATTTTCTGCTCTCTGTCTCAGAGCAGTGTACATGGAGTCTGAGTTAGCAGTTCTACCCTTCCTGTGTTAGCCTCCATGGTGTTTGCCTTATCAGTGGACCAGAAACCAAGGAACAAGGCAACATTGGAATAAACCATCTGAAATCATCAGCCAAAAGAACACATTCCTCCTAAACCTTTTGAAAAACATTTTGTTAGAGTGATAAAAGTTTCTAATACAACATGTAAATAAAGAGGCAGGATTATAAAACTCAATTATCCATGCAAGAGTGCTGTTGAAGAAGGAAATGTATGCTTAATAGCCCCACTTGATTCTGTACTTTTTACTGTATATGTAGATGAAGGCTGTTAGTTAATGAAACTAGACTCAGAGAAAAAAAACAAGATTTGGAAGTTGTTAGTCCCATAATAGGACAGGAATAGATTAAAGAAGGTTTTTGTTAGCAAGGGAAGGCAAGATGGATAAGCAGTTCGAAAACCTTTGGACATTAGTTCAGTTCTTGGGACCCATATGGTGGAAGGAGAGAACCTGATACTAAAATTGTTTCCAAAGTCTGTGCCAAGGAACCACTTAAAATAGCTAAGTTAATAGGAAAAATAGAAAAGATAGATTTATTCAATGGGGCTACTTTGGGGAAAGGGGCAAAGAGATCCAGTGATTTCCCAAGTCCATCTTCAGGAACCCTAAGTGAGATTAAGGTTTAAGGAGATAACTAAGGATATGTTCAGTTTTGGTGAGTCTCTTTGTGTGAGGGTTCCTGGTATGTAATTTGTACCCTGCAAAATGAATAGCTTGCAGATTGTCCCATGTACAGTGTTTGGATTTTAATATGAGCTACTGTGCACAAAATTTCCAGTTGCGCAATTTCTTCCATGCTAATAAGAACCCTGCAAATAAGAGCAGACCCTTCTGGCTAAAATAAGCCCCAGGTAAAATCTAAGAATCCTGGTCAAGGTATGGTACCACCACAACTGACACATTATTTTTTGGGTTTCAGTTTTATCCTACAAGGGAGTCTGATGAGTTGCTAGGTCTGTGTGAAATATCTATTCAGGAGAGACAAGTTTCCCCTTGTACTATAGCCTTTTCCTTCTCCCAGTATGAGATCCCTGTGAAAATTCTCATTTCTTTGGGGGCACATTGTTTCAATAGTCTGAGAGTCAGATTGAGAGACACAAATGTCTCCAGAATATAAGGATATTTGGGAGAAAAAGGTGATTGACTGTCTTAACCACAAGTGAATCCTGTGAACTTCAATAAAGACCAGCAGGGCATAATATGCCATGGGTATAATAGTAGCATGAATATTATGGGGAAAATCAACCACTTTCTAATTGGATTTAAAGCTTGCTCCACAGGAAGAAACATATACCTGGTATTTGTAAATCTTATAGGCCCCAGGATTAAAACTACTATTATTTTGCTAAATGAATAGAGTGTCAAATTGCTTTTTAATTTGGAATCTTTCTACCCAGAGATTAGTGAAGCTTTGAGATCATTTCAGGGAAGTTTTTGTGCATTGGATATTGGTTAACCACAGGAACTCACAATTGGTCAAAATGTAAAGAATAGGTGTTTTTGGAGTGCTCAACCACAAATGGTGCATCCAAGTCAAATAGTGTTACTCAAATATTTGAGGATTGGTAGACATAAACAGTGCACTGGAATCTGAACTAGACAGGGAGAAAAGAGTGAACCTAGCACTCTGCATGCTGGTCCTGGTACTCTCAGGCCCTGCTCAAGTAACCCACTTTGCAGAAAAGGGGCTGCAGAAAACAAGCAATCCACTACACTATGTCTCAGGGATTTCTCTCTCTTCCTCCTTTCCAGCAATAAACCACATGTGAAGGAAAGATAGGTCCAGATACTTAGAAATTAACTTATTACAATCCTCAGGTCCTACTCTTGGCCACCATGAATGGAGCTCTGACCATCATGATGTTCACAGTCAGAATTCCCTTCTGCCAAAACTTCTCAGTGTTTCCATATCTGACCCCCCTCCTCTTCACAGCTGCCTCAGTGGCCCTCTTCCTTCCAGGCACTGTGGCAAGTGTCCCTAGACTTCCTGAGTATTTAATCATCCTTCTCTTCAGGTGTTTAGATTATCTCACTTTCAAATAATAACCTACTCTTAAGATGGCCAAGAAAGAACAATTGGAAGTGGGACATGGGCAAGATATATCCTTCAAAAGCATGTCTCCTTTTAACTATTTTATCTACTCAATCCCATTTAGTAACATTTTTGCCATTTTCAAAAAATCCCATCAAATTATGAATCCATCAACGGATTAATCCACTGACAAAGTCAGAGCCCTCGTTATCCAGACACTTCCCAGTGATTGGATCTGCCAACTGAGGACTAAGCCTCAGTTGTGAATCTTTTCATTGGAAATGTATATCCAATTCATAACACCAAGTCCTTCTATTCTCTTTCAGATGTCCTCTTCAAACCAGAGTATATGTCATTGATGTCAAACAGACCTTCATGTCCTGTAATATATTTGATTATTATACTTGTTTTATATTGTCTCAGAGGAATACTTGTTTTTTATCTCAAATGGAAAACATGTGAATTCATGAGAGGTAAAATGTTTCAAAACTATTTCTTCTTCAAGCACAATACTCAAATGTGATACATACAAAATTATTTACCCCAGAACTGTAATGTATCCCAATACTCTTTGTCAAAGAGGGTCTCAAAATCTCCAGAGATCCTCAGGCTAAGCTGCCACCCTTCCTCCTTGTGTGGTTTTAAGGGATAGCATGCAGCTATCATCACAATTGCTTGCAAGGTCTCAGGATTCCTTCAGAGCTATCATTACTAATTTCTGTTCACTTTTGGTGTTTGTGGAATCTGTATCATAATAGACTTTTTCTCTTTCATAGGTACTTGTCAGATTTCAGAGTTATTGCTGAAAATTTCTAGGCTTTCTTACATTGTTAGAAAGAGAAAGAGAAACATACAGCAACAAATAACTGGGTTATTCATCTTTCCCAATATTTTCCCAAGTGTTCCTTTGTTCTCATGAGACTAGCCTGAACACTATATACATTAGGGGTGATCTTAATTAAAGGGAGCTAAGACAGATGGTATAGAAGGTACAGGATATGTTTTGAACAGCCTCTTGCAGTGCTGGACATCAGGACATGATGAGTAAGATTCAAAATGAGTAAGAGAAGACACAGGCTAATGACAGGAAAGAACGGAAAGGTTTCCTTTCATTTATCTAACTGACAGTGTCCTCACATTACCATTTTATCAATCTTTTACATGTTATACCCATAAAACATTCAGATAAGCCAGCATGCTCTAGGTCTGTCACCAGGGAGGTTACATTCTACACAATGTGGAGGAGAATAGGAAGGAGTTCTTCATTCTAGCCTTTATTTGCCCAAAGTCCAAACGACCATAAAATTTTAGCTTCAGAAACTTTACACTTCATAAGAGAAAAGAACTTTTGTATATCCTAGGTTATTATGGATGAAGGATGATATTAACTAGGGGAGTTTAGAGATAATTTCATCTAACTCAAAGGATGAAGTTCATTTGAGAGTTTCTGTGAAAATGGGACTTAGCTTCATTAAGAAAAGCATGAATGCACATGATACAATGTGGGCAGTCATGTACACAATGCATAAAGACATCTAATCCTGAATGTATATTCATAATATGACGGGGAATAGAATCAATAGCTTGTAATCAATATCTTACTAATTTTTCCAAACAACCTCATGAAGTTCTACTTATTATTTCTAGATGAACAAGTTATTAAGGACCCAAGTTTTAGGTAAATTTTTTAAGCTAAATAAATCCATAAATGTAGATCATAAATTGAAATGAAAGTATTTCAAATCCTAGACACTTTGCTCCAACCATGATACTCTTTATTAAGATGTGGACTAGCAAAACTTTCCTTGCATACTTTCAATGGTGGAGTGGCTACTTCTTCACTAGTGAAATTAACTTATTCATTCATTTATTCAACATTAGTATATTGGATAGTTCTTAAATATCAAGAACTGTTATAGATATTGATAATAAAATAAAAGAGTGAACAAGAGCTTATTTTGAATAAGAAAACTACTTTTTTCCTTAATGTTCTTGTTGATAATTTCTGATATTTATGGTAAAATATAGTTTAAAAAAACACCAACCAAAAAATAAAACAAGAAAACACATATACACATAAAGTGAACAAAGACACTATTCAACACAAACCAAAACAAACAGGCACCAACAAAACATAAATTTTTTAGATCTTTTCACCATTACTGTTCATAGTTATTGGTTTATTTCATGGTATGGTTCAGAATAACTCAGCTATCTTGCTATTTACTTTCTTCTCTAAATGTTCAGCCGATCAATCATTTTTCTAACATCTAGCTCACTATATGGTTTGGTAAGCAGCAGCAATCTGCTGTGAAGCAATCTTTCTCACGCTGTGGTAAGCTTCCTAGAACATATACAGAAGCTCAAACTAAGAAGGAATGAATGGCTAAGTAGCAAGGATGCTATAGAGATATTATTGGGTGCATGGAAGTCATTACAATGGCAGAAGTCTTGGCTTCCAAGGCAGCTTCTCCCCCTTTTAGCTAGTTTTGAGTTTCACAGAAACCCTACTCTACCAATCCTACAACCTTTGTGCACTTAAGCATTGAGACAAGGCTATAGTGAACAGGGTCCCACAACATCCAAATTATATTTTCAGGCTAATTACATGCTGTACACTCACAAGAAAAGCAGGAAGATATTTATTGTTTAATTTTATTTTTAAGCCTGCTCTGTTTTCATGCTAAGTGGCCATTAATCTTAGCGTCACCCAATTCTAAGTTCTATCTCCACTAAAAATTCCTAATTGTAACCCTAACCCTAACCCTAACCCTAAAAGTCTTGCTTATGAGGCTTTAGCCCTAATATAGGTTAAATAAACAAATGGATACAGCACTGAGACCTTCAAGAAACTACCTATATTCAGCTATTTCTATTGCTATTCCAGTGCATTCCCAAAGTCCTAGCCTCCTAAATCTTTTTTTTAAATTTTATAATTTAATTTAATTTTACATATCAGCCACGGATTCCCCTGTCCTCCCCTCTCCCCCCCCACTCGCCTTCCCCTGAGCCTACTCCCTATTCCCATCTCCTCCAGGGCAAGGACTCCCCTGGGGATTCAGCTCAGCCTGGTAGATTCAGTCCAGGCAGGTCAAGTCCCCTCCTCCCAGGCTGAGCAAAGCATCCCAGCATAGGCTCCAGGTTCCAAACAGCCAGCTCATGCACTAAGGACAGGTCCTGGTCCCACTACCTGGGGGCCTTCCAAACAGATCAAGCTAATCAACTGTGTCACTTACCCAGGGGGACTGATACAGTTGGTGGCTCCTCAGCTATTGGTTCATAGTTCATGTGTTTCCATTAGTTTGGCTATTTGTCCCTGTGCTTTTTCCAATCATGGTCTCCACAATTCTCTCTCCTACAATCCCTCCTCTTTCTTGCCAATTGGACTCCTGGGGCTCCACCTGGGGCCTGGCCGTGGATCTCTGCATCCGCTTCTATCAGTCACTGGATGAGATTTCTAGCAGGACCTTTAGGGTGTTTGGCCATCCTAACAGCAGAGTAGGTCAGTTCGGGCTTTCTCTCGACCATTGCCAGTAGTCTATTGTGGAGGTAACTTTGTGGATTTCTGGGGACCTCTCTAGCACTTTGCTTTTCCTACTCCCATGGGGTCTTCATTTATCATGTTCTCTCATTCCTTGTTCTCCCTCTCTGTTCTTGATCCTCCAGAGGTTGCTTTATTGTACAGGATTCTTTTGGCTATCCTGGGTTTTTTGTTTTTCCATATTAAGTTGAGTATTATTTTTTCCAGGTCTGTGAAGAATTGTGTTGGTATTTTGATGGGGATTGTATTGAATCTGTAGATTGCTTTTGGTAAGATAGGCATTTTTACTATGTTAATTCTGCCTATCCATGAGCATGGGAGATCTTTCCATTTTCTGACATCTTCAAATTCTTTTTTCAAGGACTTAAAGTTCTTGTCATATAAGTCCTATACTTGCTTAGTTAGAGTTACCACAAGGTATTTTAGATCATTTGTGGCTATTGTAAACGGTAATGTATCTCTGATTTCCTTCTCAGCCTGTTTGTCAATTGTATATAGGAGGGCTACTGATTTTTTTTGAGTTGATCTTGTATCCTGCTATGTTGCTGAAGGTGTTTATAAGCTGTATCAATTCCTTGGTTGAATTTTTGGGGTCACTTATGTATACTATCCTGTCATCTGCAAATAGGGAAAGCTTGACTTCTTCTTTTCCAATTTGTATCCCCTTAATCTCCTTATGTTGTCTTATTGCTCTGGCTAGAACTTGAAGTACTATCTTGAATAAGCATGGAGAGAGCAGACAGCCTTGCCTTGTTCCTGATTTTAGTGGGATCGCTTTGAGTTTCTCTCCATTTAATTTGATGTTGGCTTTTGGCTTGCTGTAAATTGCCATTATTATGTTTATGTATGTTCCCTGTATTCCTGATAGCTCCAAGACCTTTATCATTAAGGGGTGTTGGATTTTGTCAAATGTCTTTTCTGCATCTAGTGAGATGATCATGTGGTTTTTTTCTTTGAGTTTGTTTATATGGTGTATTACATTGACAGACTTTCATATGTTGAACCACCCTTGCATCCCTGGGATGAAGCCTACTTGATCATGGTGGATAATTGTTTTGATGTGTTCTTGGAGTCTGTTTACCAGTATTTTATTGGGTATTTTTGCATCAATGTTCATCAGGGAGATCGGTCTGTAGTTCTCTTTTTTTGTTGCATCTTTGTTTGGTTTAGGAATCAGGGTAATTGTAGCCTCATAAAAGAAGTTTGATAATGTTCCTTCTGTTTCTATTGTGTGGAACAATTTAAAGAGTATTGGTATTAACTCTTCTTTGAAGATCTGGTGGAATTCTGCACTAAAACCATCTGGTCCTGGGCCTTTTTTGGTTAGGAGACTTTTAATGACTGCTTCTATTTCTATAGGGGTT
This sequence comes from Peromyscus leucopus, assembly GCF_004664715.2. Taxonomy (NCBI): domain Eukaryota; kingdom Metazoa; phylum Chordata; class Mammalia; order Rodentia; family Cricetidae; genus Peromyscus; species Peromyscus leucopus. The sequence continues at coordinate 115,841,039 of NC_051064.1, read as the reverse complement.
ATTTGACTATTTAAATAGTTTATCTCGTCTTGATTAAACTTAGGTATGTGGTACCTATCCAGAAAATTATCCATTTCTTTTAGATTTACCAGTTTTGTGGAGTAGAAGTTTTTGAACTATGACTTGATGATTCTCTGGATTTCCTCATTGTCTCTTATGTCCCCTTTTCATTTCTGATTTTGTTGATTTGGATTCTCTGTGTCTTTTGGTCAGTTTGGATAAGGGCTTGTCTATCTTGTTGATTTTCTCAAAGAACCAACTCTTTGTTTCATTATTTTTTTTTTGTATTGTTCTCTTTGTTTCTATTTTATTGATTTCAGCTCTCAATTTGATAATTTCCTGGCGTCTATTCTTCCTGGGAGACTTGGCTTCTTGTTCTAGAGCTTTCAGGTGTGCTGTTAAGTCACTAGTGTGAGATTTCTTCATCTTCTTTATGTGGGCATTTAGTGCTATGAATTTCCCTCTTAGCACTGCTTTCATAGTGTCCCATAATTTTGGGTATGTGGTGTATTTAGTTTCATTGATCTCTAGGAAGTCTTTAACTTCTTTCTTTACTTCTTCCTTAACTCATTGTTGATTCAGTTGAACATTATTCAGTTTCCATGAGAATGTAGGTTTTCTGTAATTTTTGTTTTTGTTGAAATCTAACTTTAAACCATGGTGGTCTGATAGAACACAGGAGGTTATTCCATTTTTTTTTGTATCTGTTGAGATTTGCTTTTGTGGCCAAGTATGTGGTCAATATTAGAGAAGGTTCCATGGGGTGCTGAGAAGAAGGTCTATTCTTTTTCGTTAGGATGGAGTGTTCTGTAGATATCAATTAAGTCCATTTGTGTTATAACATCAGTTAAGTTCCTTATTTCTCTGTTAAGTTTCAATTTGGGAGATCTGTCCAGTGGTGAAAGTGGGGTGTTAAAGTCTCTCACTATTAATGTGTGGGGTTTTATATGTGATTTAAGCTTTAGTAATGTTTCTTTTACATATGTGGGTTCCCTTGTGTTTATGGCATAAATGTTCAGAATTGAAACTTCGTCTTGGTGGATCTTTCCTGTGATGAGTATGTAATGCCCTTCTTTATCTTTTTTGATTGGTTTTAGTTTGAAGTTTATTTTGCTGGATATTAGGATGGCTACACCTGCTTGCTTCTTTTTTTAAATTTTATTTTATAATTTAATTTTACATATCAGCCACAGATTCCCTTGTTCTTTCCCTTCCCAACCGCCTTGCCTTCTCCCCAGTCCAACACCCCCATTCCCATCTCCTCCTTGGCAAAGACTCTCCAGAGGATTGAGTTCAACTTGGTAGATTCAGTCCAGGCAGGCCCAGTCCCCTCCTCCCAGGATGAGCCGTCTTCCTATATAAGCCCCAGATTCCAAACAGCCAGCACATGCACTGAGGACAGGTCCTAGTCTCACTGCCTGGATGCCTCCCAAACAGATCAAGCTAATCAACTGTCTCACTTAACACCATTTGATTGGAAAGTCTTTTCCCAGCCTTTTATTCTTAGGTAATGTCTATCTTTGAATTTGAGGTGTGTTTCTTGTATGCAGCAGAAAGATGGGTCCTGCTTTCATATCCATTCTGTTAGCCTGTGTCTTTTTATAGGTGAATTAAGTCCATTAATATTAAAGGATATTAATGACCAGTGATTGTTCATTCCTGTTATTTTTTTTGGTGGTAGTGTGTGTGTGTACTTCTCTTCTTTGGGGTTTACTGCTGTGGTTTTATCTATTGCCTGTGTTTTCAAGGGTGTAGCTGACTTCCTTAAGTTGGAATTTTCCTTCTCGTGCTTTCTGTAGGTCTGGGTTTGTGGATAAGTATTGTTTAAATCTGGCTTTGTCTTGGAATATCTTGTTCATCTATGATGATTGAAAGTTTTGCTGGGTATATTAGTCTAGGCTGGCATCCATGGTCTCTTAGTGTCTGCATAACATCTGTCCAAGTCCTTCTGGCTCAGTGTCTCCGTTGAGAAATCGAGTGTTATTCTGATTGGTTTGCCTTTATAAGTCACTTGGCCTTTTTCCTTGGCTACTCTTAATATTCTTTCTTATTCTGTATGTTTAGTTGTTTAATTATTATGTGGCAAGGGGACTTTTTTGGGGGGTTAGTCTGTTTGGTGTTCTATAGGCTTCTTGTATCTTCATAGGCATTTCCTTCTTTAGGTTGGGAAAGTTTCCTTCTATGATCTTGTTGAATATATTTTCTGTGCCTTTGAATTGGTATTCTTTTCCTTCCTCTATCCCTAGTATTCGTAGGTTTGGTCTTTTCATGGTGTCCTAAATTTCTTGGACATTTTGGGTCATGACTTTGTTGGCTTTAGTGTTTTCTTTGACTGATGTTTCTTTTTCTTCTACCGTATCTTCAATGCCAGAGATCCTCTCTTCCGTCTCTTGCATTCTGTTGGTTATACTTGCATCTGAAATTCCTGTTCATTTACTCAGATTTTTTATTTCCAGTATTCTCTCTGTTTGTGTCTTCTTCCTTTTTTCTATTTTCAGGTCTTGGACTATTTCCCTCATCTGTTTCTTTGCTTTTTCATGATTTCCTTTCAGGGATTTATTGTTTTCTTCTGCTTTATTTGTCCTTTCCTCTAGTTTTTTATAGCATTCTTCCCATTTTTTGTTTGTCTGTTCCTCCATTTCATTTTTGATTTCTTCTTTATAAGCCTCTAGCATCTTCATGATGTTATTCATAAGGCTGCTTTCTTCTGCTTCTTCCATTTTGTGATGTTCAGGTCTAGTTGTTAGAAGAGGGCTAGGTTCTGGTGATGCTGTGTTGCTCTTTGTTTTTTTCATATGTACTTCTGTCTTGACATCTGCCCATCTCCTCGTGGATTCATTTTTGCTCTTATCAGCACTCTTGGTCCAGACAGAGCAGACAGAATCAGGAAACTTCTCTCTGGTCCAGATGGAAGCTCTGGACTAGAAGGGAGCTGGGGCTGGTCTGAGTCTCAGGGAGTGGCTGAGGTCTTGGGCAGATGGGTGTGGGGGCAGGGTGTGGAGATTGCAGGGTCTGCGGGGGGTGGGGTGGGGTGGGTTGTCTTGGAGAGGGGGAACCTTTCCAATGGGGGAGGAGGGGTCCTCCTAAATCTTCTTACTTACTCTTTTCCAGGTTCAAATAAAACGAGGCTTTGCTATGAGCTTATGTGGGAATGTCTACCATTATTTTTGTGTATTGGATTCCTCCCCCTCTATTTGAATTTCAGGAGCAGAGGTGAGTGCAACTAGACTGGGATCTGTCATTTCACCTTGCCTTTGCCCAGTGCCTTCTCATCTTGGCACTATGTAGACAAAGCTGAGTAGTCTTTGTTGCAGAAGTAGCAGGCATAGTTTCAATGACATCCCAGTGGCTTCCTGTGCTTCCTTGGAACTATATGTTTTCTAAAGTTTTAGGCTTCTATCATGGCTGTTTGTACTTTCATACTCACAGTTACAGCTTTATTTATTTCTTCAGGTCTGGCCTCCATTTAATGCCACATGTGTAGGCCTTCTTCTACAAAGTACAATTTTTATGTCACCAACATTTATCCTAAGCCAAGAATTTATAAATATTAAAAAAAAAAACTTTTAGGTTAGAGGTCCCCTATGCTAATTAATGAAAAAAATACAATTTTTCTTATTTGATTTTATTTTCATTTCCTGAGAAAGCTGAAAGCTGATGTTTGATCCTCTTGGGGTATATTTGCAGGGTACTTAGAATTATGGTCATACTACAATGTATACTATTTATAGGATAGTATCTGAGAATTTAGAAAAACTTTTCATTTCATTGTGGATATTAGGAGGAAGTATTTTATAAAAAATAACTATCAAAATAAACCAAAAGATCAAATTACTATTTGTAAGGTGTTTGTACTCATCCATAAGACAAAATTATACCAGATGTTAGATACAGATATACCCTCTTCTGATTTAACATATATTTCAGAATGGCTGTCAATAAAACTCATTTCATCTATTTCACTACAAATCATAAAAACAAGCCTCAAATCCTAAAAAAATGAACTAAAAGAAAATTTCTTAGAGTCAATGGAAAAATAGTAAAAGTGTGTAAAGATATGGAAGGTATAACTTTCAGCACTATGGTGTTGTGTGATATTTTGTTTGTGTTCTGACAAATAAAGCTTGCTTGGAGTCGGAGGGTGGAGTTAGCCACTAGTTAACTATAGAGATTTGGAGGACTGTAGAGATAGGTACAGGAAGTGGTAAGGCAGGGCTGAGACTGGATCTCGGCCCTTTTGCTCAGAGGAACAGAAGAGATAGGAAGTCACTGATGGCTGCTCCCTTGATTCTCTGATCTTTTTGGTTTTTACCCCAAATATCTGACTCCTGGTTTTTATTGATAAGATTAATTAATCTATCACAATGGAATACATTAGATGTACTAAACCAGCCTTTCTGATTACAATACAGCTTCCTATCCACCTAACACTTATACAACTATGTATTTTTAAAGTTATTTTGGCCACCAAGAAAACAAGAACAATATTTTATACAATAGAAAATATGAATATATATGAATCTTTTCTACCTGTCTCCCCTCTTCCATTCATTTTTATGTTTTTATTGGAATCCTTATACCCTGGTATTAAAATCCATATCATGATTAAATGGACTAATTCTAATTCTCAGAACCCTCATAAGGAGGAGTATAATAGAAATATCTACATTTATCTAAGGAGCCCAAAGTAATGAACACTGAAATAGTCTGTAAAAAAATTTACCAAGAAAAACAGTACATCTCATGGAATACTAAGGAGAATAGAATTTAGAGGCTGGAGAGATGGCTCACTGGTTAACAGCACTTGATGCTCTTGAAGAGGATCTGGATTCTGCTCTAGCATATATGTGGCAGCCCACAACTCACTATTACAATTTTATGTGTTCTGAAGATCTCTTCTGGCCTCTAACATTCATACACATAAAATAATAAATAGGTAATTTTTTTGCAAGAAGCAATAGAATTTAGATATTATTTTTTCCTTAGCAAGATTGCAGCTATTAACTTGTGTGAATTCCTTGTAAAATTTGAAGACAAAGACAGTTGATGGGCTCTCCAATGGCATATTGAGGGGTAGTTGTCAAAGAGGTTTAGATTTTCAAAATTAGCAATGATAGTCTGGACTTCCTATATATTAAGCATATGAAATATATCTTTTGTATAAAAATGAAGAGTATTTTTGTATTTAAAAATGAAAAGTATTCATTAAAATATTAGCAATGAAAAACTTTAATGAAAATATGATAATATTTCAAAAGTAGAACGTCTATATAGATTCAATTACAGCAACTGAAATTGAAAACAACTCAATCGAAACATTAAATAGGAGATCAAACATAATGGAAAAAGAACTGGACTTCAGATATTAGGTAAGATGCAGTGTGTACATAGCTACCACATAAGACATGGACCCCAGATTATATATCAGTTAGCCCTCATCAGAGAAGCTCCTATTTTTAGTAGATGACAATCGACACAGAGATCAAGGTGCAGAGCATAAAAGACATCTGGATGGTCATTCCTAATGAGGTTATTTACATCCCGCCTTCCTCTGAAGGCTCATGGATCATTGCAGAAGACAAGAAAAAAGGTGGTGGAAATAGTGTTTTCCATATGCAGCAGGGCAATTACACATATGAACTCATAGCAATTGAGATGACATGCACAAGAACTGTGCAGACTTGGGCCAGACAACTCCAGCATGGAGAGACAGGTAGGGCATGAAGTCACACCCCTAGCTATAGAGGTACTGGCAGATGATAACTGCTGGGAAAGGGAGAGTCAGTTTTCTTTGAGGGTGTGGCTGCTGGTGTGCTGATTGCCCTCCAGTGAAGGACACACATCCAGTATTACAAAGACAGCACAAACTACTTGGTGAGTGTGTGTGTGCATTCACATGCGCACATGCATCTCTCTGTGAGAGTACTTTTGTTTTTCATAATAAGTATCTGTTGGGCACCACAGTTTCCTCTATTAGAATGTTCCTTAAGGCCTGAAAGATTCTTACCATTGCATCGACTGTTTCCTTCTCTCCTTTGTTTAACTCTTCTTTTATATCTTTAAATGACTACTGATCTCAGCCATCTGCTTGATTCTATTTCTTACTATATTTTTCACCTTGGTTTGTTAACAATTTTGAACTCAAACTCAAATGTAGTAACTACAATTATAATAACCTATCCTTTGTATTCTTAATTTCATGTATCACATTTCAATATGCCTATACACTTACTGCTTCATGGACTGACTTTGAGCTCTCAAATGTTACAATCACATTCTTAGTATGTTGCATATTAGATTCTGCTGTTCTACAGTGCTGCAATGGCAGACCAAGTTGGCTTATTCAACTGCTCAATGGACCAGTGCATTTCCTCTGTGCTTTTCCTGCAACATCTTGCTTTGGCAACTCCTAAACCAGAGAATAAAATTAAACAAGAGGATGCTCTCAACTACCTGTGGATAAATGAGTAAAAATAACAACATCTTACAATTATATGCATGGTTCAAGCTGAACTGCACAAACTCTTTGACTTCCTCAAACTGTAAAGTTATGTCATGAAACTTTGGATTGGTGGCCTAACCTTTGCCCTTCAAATGAAGGCTACTCAAAACCCCCTCCTTTTTCTTGTTGACTGGGGTTCTGTGATTTGGCTTCTTAATTTATGCATATTTGTCTGTCTCTATTTTAATTATTTTAAAATATGCTTAACATTTCTTTCTGTTTTTTTCCAGCTTCTATTTTGGACAATGCATACCCACTGTACAGTAATTGGCTGTGGGATGTATGCATAATCTTGGTTGTAATGATGTTATTTTTCACTGGACTCATTTTGCTTCTACTTGTGACTCTAAACAGTAAGTGATGCAGCGGGAGTGGGAACTCCAAGGATGAGTCTCCTGTCTATCTAACTGAATCCCATGAATCTAATCTTCACTTGGTAAAACTGGAGGAAAATGGAGGCCTGGGCTATTGCTATCTTTCTTTACTTTCATAAGCAGATTGGGAGATATTGTGGGATTCATTTAGGCCTTGCTAAGTGTTCATGTAGGCTTACCTGTGGAAAACTATCTTTATTAGGTTAGGTGAGATGGGGAAATTGAGACTTTAACTGAGGACTTTCTTATAACACTTACTGTTCTTCCTTTAAGTACTTTCTGTGATGCTAACCTCAACTATGGGGAGCTCTATCAGCCATCTCCTCCACAGTACTGTTACCATGTTGAGCTTTGTCCACTGAGAAAGTCTAATTTCCCATCTTTAATACTGGATTCTCACCAAATGCTGTTTTAAGGAAGCATCTTCTATAACTTACCAAGACTAAACTAACTCCACGATTTTCATTTATCCAGCTCCTGTATCAAAGTCTCTTTGAACTCTTACAAAGCCATTCAATAAAGCAGACTCAGAAAAGGTCTCCAGGGGCACCCAGAGAGAAAACAGACCTCCCCAGAGCTATTTAAACCTATTAAAATAGAGAGAATCTTGCTTTTCTTCTTTGAGTTCTTAGTTTCATTAATAAAATAATTTAAAGACAGACATGAAGGAAAACTGTGGTACAGTTTTATTAGTGTAAGAGAAAATCATTAGGACCCTCAAACTGTAAATCTTAGCATCTGCTGGCATGAGGAAATGAGGAAGAGAAAGAGAGACAGTCATATGTTTTGGAGACTGGCAAGTACCCACACCCAGAAGGGAAGACTTGTTTCACAGAGTGAATGAGAAAGCCCAGTGTGTGTGAAATCATGTTTAGACATTTAGCCAGTATCAAAAAGAAAAAGACAGAAAAAAAGGGAAAACGGTATAAACACCTAAAACACTAATAAAAGTAGTTTTTTTCTTTTCTTAAAACAATATTGTTTGGCATCATAAGGTAAAAATTTTTGTCATCACAACATTTTATAATGGCTACATAAATTTTAATAAAGGTTTTCTTCCAACACATATTCTAAAGCGAAACAATGTATACTTGATATTCTTTTATTGATTGATTGCTATGGATTTCTTTTTTCAGGAATATTCTTTCCTTTTGGTTTAATGCAATCCCCAAATATGATTTATTCCACTGTTTCCTTTCCAGTAGCCAAAGAACAGAAAGCACAGTGCCAGCCATTGGAGGATGAAATTCTACCCTTATACCAGCTTTCACAGGAGTACATAGAACAAAGGTCACCATCTCCGGTAGGTAACTCTCTCTCTCTCTCTCTCTCTCTCTCTCTCTCTCTCTCTCTCTCTCTCTCTCTCTCTCTCTCTCTTTCTCTCTCTCTCTCTCTCTCTCTCTCTCTCTCTCTCTCTCTCTCTCTCTCTCTCTCTCCTCTCTCTCTCCATCCATCTATTCATTCATTCATTTTACATCTTGGCCACAGTTTCCTTTCCCTCCTCTCCTTCTAGTTCCTCTGCCCCATCCCACCTCTGCTTCTACCCCACACCCAATCCACTCCTACATTTCTGTTTAGGAAAGGGCAGGTCTCCCATTAATATCAACAAAACATGGCATACCAAGCTGCAGTAAGACTAAGTGCCTCCCTGTGTATTAAGGCTGGATGAGGTGACCCAGCATGAGGAGTAGGTACTCCAAAGCCTGTAAAAGGATTGGAGACAGCCCCTCTTCCCACCATTAGGAATCCCACAGGAGGACCACAACACACAACTGTAACATATACGCTGAGTGCCTAGGTCAGTCCCATGTAGGCTCCCTGGCTGTTGGTTCAATATCTGTGAGCCCCTATGAACCTAGGTTAGTTGATTCTCTGAGTTTTCTTGTGGTGCCCTTGACCCCTCTGGCTCTTTCACTCTTCTCCTCTTCTTCTGCAAGATTCCTGAAACTCTGCCTAATGTTTAGCTGTGGGTCTGTCCTGTTTCCATCAGTTACTGGATAATGCTTCTCTGATGACAATTGGGCTAGGCACCAATCTGGTCACAGGAGATGGCCAATTTGCATATGTATATGCTATTACTATAAGCTGGGGTCTTCCTTGTACATTCCTGGGAGATTCCCTTTCGCAAGGTTTTTTAACTGATCTCAAAATACTCCTCCCTTTCCAGTAGTCTTTTTCATTACTCTCCTTCATCTCCCCACCCCCTACATCCTGATCATTTATGTTCCCGTCCTCACCTGCCCTCTGTCCACTCATGAAATCTCTTCTATTTCCCCTTCCAAGGGAGATCTGGGTGTTCCCCCCATGAACCCTCTTTGCTATCTAGTCTCTCTGGGTCTGTGGATTGTAGCATAGTTCTTTATTTTACAGCAATGTCTACTTATTAGTGAGTACATACTATGTTTGTCTTTCCTGATCTGGGTTAGTCCATGCAGGGTGATTTTTTTCTAGTTACACCCATTTGCCTTAAAATTTCCTGGTGTCCTTGTTTTTAAAAGTTGAGTAATATGCCTGGCAGTGGTGGCACACGCCTCTAATCCCAGCATTCAGGAGGCAGAGGCAGGAGGGTCTCGATGAGCTCGAGGCCAGCCTGGGCTACAGAGTGAGTTCCAGGAAAGGCACAAAGCTACACGGAGAAATGCTGTCTCCAAAACAAAACAAAAGTTGAGTAATACTCCATTGTGTAAATATACCACATTTTCTTTATCCATCCCTCTGCTGAGGGACATCTAAGTTGTTTCTAAGTTCTGTTTATTACAAATAAAGCTGATATGAACATATTTGAGTAAGTGTCTTGTGGTATGATTGAGTATCTTTGGGTATATGCCCAAGAGCAATATTAGTGGATCTTGTGGTAGGTTGATTCCCAGTTTTCTGAAAAACTACCACTGACCTCCAAAGTGGCTGTACAAGTTTGCACTCCCACCAGCAATGGAGGAGTGTTGCCCTTGATTCACATTCTATCCATCATGAGCTGTCACTTGTGGTTTTGATTTTAGCCATTCTGACAGGTGTAAGATGGCATGTCAGAGTCATTTTGGTTTGCATTTCCATGCCCTTGTGAACTATAGATAGTTTTTCTGAAAATGTTTATCTTAAAAACCATTAGCAAGGCATGTGGTCTAATCTAAATCTATTTTGAAGCTTTGTATCAGATAGTGGTGCTCAGCAATAAAATTAAAGAAATTTCAGCCATTCTGGCTCACATCAATCATTAATTTGAGCTGTGATCAGAAGCAGATCCTTAGGGAGAACTAATGGGCCCTGATTGTGTAGGCTACCCTTGAATTCATTTTTATTCATGAAAATTATACAACTCTATCATGGCATCTCTTTCATTGCTCTCCCACTTGTCCCTCTCCTATTCCCTATTGTTCTATTCCCTCATGTTCTAATCCTCTATCCTCTCCTCTCTATTCCCCCCCATTCACAGTTTACTCATGGAGATCTCTGTTTCCCCTTCCCAAGGTGATCCACACATCCTTCTTAGGGTCCTCCTTGTTTCCTAGCTTCTCTCGAACTTTGGGTTGTAGTCTGGTTATCATTTGCTTTATATCTACTATCCATTTATGAGTGAGTACATACCATGTTTGTCTTTCTGAGTCTGGGTTACCTCACTCAGCATGATATTTTCTAGTTCCATCCGTTTGCCTGCAAATTTCATGATGTCATTTTTTTTTTTACACCCGAGTAATACTCCATTGTGTATATGTACCACTTTTATTTTTATCCATTCTTTGGTTGAGGGGAATCTAGGTTGCTTCCAGGTTCTGGCTATTATGAATAGTGGTGCTATGAACATAGTTGAACAAGTGTCCTTGTGGTATAATTGAGCCTCCCTTGGGTATATGCCCAAGAGTGGTATCATTGGGTCTTGAGGTAGATTGATTCTCATTTTCCTGAGAAGTCACAATACTGATTTCCAGAGTGGCTGTACAAGTTCACACTCCTACCAACAGTGGAGGAGTGTTCCCCTTGTTCCACATCCTCTCCAACAGAAGCTGTCTGCAATGCTTTTGATCTTAGCCATTCTGGCAGGTGTAAGATGGTATCTCAGAGTTGTTTTGATTTGCATTTCCCTGATGACTAAGGATGTTGAGCAATTCCTTAAATGTCTTTCAGCCATTTGGGATTCTTTTGAGAATTCTCTGTTTAGATCTGTAGTCCATTTTTTAAAATTGGATTGTTTGATATTTTGCTGTCTAGTTTCTTGAGTCTTTATATATTTTGTGTGCCTTTGAGTTGGTATTCTTCTCCTTCCTCTATCCCTATTATTTGTAGGTTATTCTTTTCATGGTGTCCCAAATTTCTTGGACATTTTGGGTCATGACTTTGTTGGCTTTGGTGTTTTCTTTGACTGATGAATTTATTTCTTCTACCGTATCTTCAACGCCAGAGATTCTCTCTTCCATCTCTTGCATTATGTTGGTTATACTTGCATCAGAAGTTCCTGTTCATTTACTCAGATTTTTTATTTCCAGAATTCCCTCTGTTTGTGTCTTGTGACTTTTCAATCAAATTGTCTTAAGAAGCAAGCGGGTGTAGCCATCCTAATATCCAGCAAAATACACTTCAAACTAAAATCAAAGAGATCAAGAAGGGCATTACATACTCATCACAGGAAAGATCCACCAAGATGAAGTTTCAATTCTGAACATTTATGCTCCAAACACAAGGGCACCCACATATGTAAAAGAAACATTACTAAAGCTTAAACCACATATAAAATCCCACACATTAATAGTGGGAGACTTCAACACCCCACTTTCACCACTGGACAGATCTGCCAAATCGAGACTTAACAGAGAAATAAAGATCTTAACTGATATTATGACTCAAATGGACTTAATCGATATCTACAGAACATTGAATCCTAACAAAAAAGAATATACCTTCTTCTTAGCACCCCATGAAACCTCTAAAATCGACCACATGTTTTGGACAATGTCCCTCTGTCAGATGTGAGGTTGGTGAAGATCTTTTCCCATTCTGTAGGCTGTTGTTTTGTCTTCATTACTGTGGCTTTTGCCTTACAGAAGCTTCTCAGTTTCAGGAAGTCCCATTTATTAATTGTTGTTCTCAATGTCTGTGCTACTGGTGTTATATTTAGGAAGCGGTCTTCTGTTCCAATGGGTTCTAGACTATTTCCTACTTTCTCCTCTATCAGGTTCAGTGTATCTGGATTTATGTTGAGGTCTTTGATCCACTTGGACTTTAGTTTTGTGCATCGTAATAGATATGGATCTATTTGCAATATTCTACATGTTGACATCCAGTTATGCCAGCAATATTTGTTTAAGATGCCTTCTTTTTTCAATTGCACAGTTTTGGCTTCTTTGTCAAAAAATCAGGTGTTCATAGGTGTGTAGATTAATGTCAGGATCTTCCATTTGACTCCATTATTGGACATGTCAGTTTTTATTCCAAGACCAAACCATTTTCATTAATATAGCTCTAGAGTAGAGCTTGAAGTCAGGGATGGTGATGTCTCCAGAAGTTGCTTTATTGTAAAGAATTGTTTTAGATATCCTAGGTTTTTTGTTTGCCCATATGAAGTTGAGTATTGTTCTTTTGAGGTCTGTGAAAAATTGTGATGGGAGTTTGATGGGGATTGCATTGAATCTGTAGATTGCTTTTGGTAAGATTGTCATTTTTATTATGTTGGTTCTACCTACCTTTGAGCATGGATGGGAGAGCTTTCTATTTTCTGATATCTTCTTCAATTTCTTTCTTCAAGTTCTTGTCATATAGGTCTTTCCCATGTTTGGTTAGAGTTACCCCAAGGTATTTTATATTATTTGTGGCTATTGTAAAGGGTGATGTTTCTCCGATTTCTTTTTTGGCCCATCTGTCATTTGTATATAGGAGGGCTACTGAGTTTTTTTGAGTTAATCTTGTATCCTGCCACAGTACTGAAGGTGTTTGTCAGTTGTAGGAGTTCTCTGGTAGAATTTTTGGGTTCACTTAAGTAGACTATTAAATCTTCTGCAAATAGCAAAAGTTTTTAACTTCTTCCTTTCCAATTTGTATCCCATTGATCTCCTTCTGTTGTCTTATTGCTCCAGCTAGAACTTTGAGTACTATATTGAATAGATGTGGTGAGAGTGGATAGCCTTGTATGGTTTTAGTGGAATTGCTTTGAGTTTCTCTCCATTTAGTTTGATATTGGCTGTTGGCTTGCTGTAAATAGCCTTTATTATGTTTAGGTATGTTCCTTGTATTCCTGATCTCCCCAGGACCTTTATCATGAAAGGGTGCTGGATTTTGTCAAAGGCTTTTTCAGCATCTAATGAGATGATCATGTGTTTTTTTTCAGTTTGTTTATATAATGGATTACATTGACAGATTTTTGTATGCTGAACCATCCCTGCATCTCTGGGATGAAGCCTACTTGATCATGGTGTATAAGTTTTTTGATGTGTTCTTGGATTTGGTTTGCCAGTATTTTTTTTGAGTATTTTTGCATCAATGTTCATGAGGGAGATTGATCTGTCTGTAATTCTCTTTCTTTGTTACATGTTTGTTAAATATAGCCTCATGGAAAGAGTTTGGCAATATTCCTTCTGTTTCTATTGTGGGGAACAATTTGAGGAATATTGATATTAGCTCTCCTTTGAAATTCTGGTAGAATTCTGCACTGAAACCATCTGGTCATGGGCCTTTAGTTGGGAGACTTTTAATGACTGCTTTTACTTCCATAGGAGTTATTGGTCTATTTAAATTGTTTATCTGGTCTTGATTTAATTTGGGTATATGGTATCTATCTAGAAAATTGTCCATTACTTTTAGATTTTCAAATTTTGTAGAGTACAGGTTTTTGAAGTATGACCTGATGATTCACTGTATTTCCTCATTGTCAGTTGTTATATCTCCCTTTTCATTTCTGATTTTGTTAATTTGGATGCACTCTCTCTGTCTTTTAGTTAGTTTGGATAAGAGTTTGTCTATCTTGTTTATTTTCTCAAAGAAACAACTATTTGTTTTGTTGCTTCTTTGTACTGTTCTCTTTGTTTCTATTTTATTCATTCCAGCCTTCAATTTGATTATTTCTTGGTGTCTACTCCCTCCGGGTGAGTTTGCTTCTTTTTCTTCTAGAGCTTTCAGGTGTGCTGTTAAGTTGCTAGTGTGAGAGTTCTCCAACTTCTTTATCAAGGCATTTAGAGCTATGAACTTTCCTCTTAGTATTGCTTTCATAGTGTCCTATTAATTTGGGTATGTTGTACATTCATTTTCATTGAATTTTAGGAAGACTTTAATTATACTACTCTCGCCAAAACAAGTGTGGTTATGGCTTTATCAAAAGGCATCTTCTGAGGCCAGGACAATATGGCACCACTCCTGAAGTGGCCTTTGCAATCCAGAAAAGGTACAGTTCCCTTTTCTTTGAAGGCACCTGAACAGGCAGTGGGCCAATGGCTTCTGATGTGCAATGGAACAGCAGCTAAAACAGTTATTCTTGAAGAGTAACTAAGCTCACGCCTCTCAATAGTAGAATGGCAATTGATAGAGGGATGTGGATAAGAACGGGATGCTGAGATGAAGCCATATATACACAACAAAGAAGAATGAATATTTGAATTCAAAAACCGTCAACAATTTCTGGAATTTAAAATCCTGAATCATGACATAACACTAGTGGAATTCAGGTGTCTGTCCTGTTTGTCAGCAGTTGATTTGAGGATACTTTGTTGTCCAGTGGCTAACTTTTGCCACAATGAAAGTTAACTCCATATGCAGTTTCTTCAATGCCCATAGTTTCTCTGAAGTAGATTGGTACTTCCAGGAGCCGACATGTCTCTAAGTTATTAAAACATTTTAAATGCCATATTCTGTAGATCTCTGAAGGGTTTGGAGATGACCCGTCTATCTAAAATATATCTGCTCAATTTATAAAACATATTTAATATGACTACAAGTTCTATTGTAATGTCTAACTAATAACTTTCATTTCTTTATATCCTAATAGTTGGTAATAATAACATTCAAGGATCAGAAAATTGCATTGTTAAATGAACGGTAGAAGTACAATTAGAAATATACATATAGCATTTTCTAACAATATCAATTTCAAATTTGTATACAATATAAAACAATCCAATCCAATGTAAAGTATTTAAAACTAGTAATGGTCTTTTTCTTCTTTTCTTTTCTTTTTCTTTTTTTTTTAAACAAGAACCTTAAATCTAATCTCCTTTGCTTAGGCTTTTTCCTAACCCTTGACAACAACTTGTAACCAACCCCCCTAAACAATGAAAATTATCCTAGATGCAAATCCCTTAAAAAGACCAAAAAACCACCCGCCCCACACCACCTCTTTGGGAATGTGGGCATCACATTCTTAAAATTGCTTCTTGCTGGGTATGGGCAAAGTTATCTTTATCCTGAAAGAAAAATTTTAGGTTAATTGTCAGATTCTAGGAAAGGTAACTATATCCTTCGTTATGCAGTCTGTGTATAATGCCCAAGTTCAGGGTTTATCTCAAGTCCTTATTCAAGTAGTCTTTGAGACTGGATCATCTCAGCTAGTCATCTCAAAATTGCTCTGAACACTTTGTAGTTCAAAACTGATCTGTAGATGATGTTTGTCAGCTTAGTGATATTATTATTGTCCACGTGGAATTGTTGTTGTTGTGGGGCTCCATCTTCTTTCTGGAGATTTCAGGCCTGGCCATGATTTCCTGCAGAAAAATGATAAGAGACTCGAACACAAAGACATACATATGCAGCTAATTGAAGCCTTTTTTGTAGAATTAGTTAGTACTCTATATGACCATTCATATCTTAACAAAGTTTAATATATATATTAATCTTGTAAATTTTGATATAAAATTTATGCTTTAAGAAAAGTTTAAAAAATCAGAATAGAATCAAAGAGTTGAGATTAGTAATAGAATAGTCCCTTAATTAATTTGGCTTTTGTCCTGTCCCATTGCAGAAGATGGCTCTTTAGTTCTGGCATGATACAGGAGTTTGCATTTTCCTTTTAAAAACATGCTTGAGTTTAAAGGAGGAGAGAGTCTTTCTCCAACTCCAAAGTCAGCTTTAAAATTTGATTGAACTGGGACTATTAGAAGACCAATAGTGTTAAATTTCTTTATAGAAGAGCAGAAACAAACATTTAGGAAAACTTATAAAAAATTTTTAGATGATATACCCATACGCCATTTCACTCTGTTTCCTGGGATAGATGATTTGTCCCTTTTCTTCAGTTGTCTCATTTGTCCAGTGTTCTTCAGATTCCTTAAACTTCATTCTCCTAAAAGACAAAAACAAAAACCTTTCCCCAAGACTAATTTTGGGGATGTTCCTTTTTGGCAAGTTATTATCTGATTAAATGTAAAGGCATGTCTTACTGGTATAAGTTAGTTTAAATTGGATGTTCATGCTGGTTGATGAACTATCACCTCTAATTAAGAGGTTTCTCTTGTTCAAATCGAACCAGTATCATTTTTTATGGTACCCACAGCTTATCTTCTCCTGTAGAAACAAAAGCAAAACCTCATCCCCAATGTAACACATATCCTGGTTTCCATTTTGAGGTCAGTACATCCTTAAAGTATATAGGCTGATTTAATTCTGGAGTTTTTTCTATTATCCAATGTCTCTCTGGAGCTGTTGTTCCTTTCTCATTGGCATTGAGAAAATTCAAAGTAAATAGAGCATTGTGTAGTCTTTCTGGTTTTTTTTTTGTTACCCCTTTCTGTTTATTTAGCATATCCTTTAGAGTTCTGTTTTATCTTTCTATAACTGCTTGACCTGTAGGATTATGTGGTATACCTGTAATATGCTTTATATTGTAATAAGCAAAAAACTGTTTAATTTTAACAGAGACATATGATGGAGCATTATCAGTTTTGATTTGTTCAGGTATACCCATGATGGCCATAACTTCTAGTAAATGAGTGATTACAGAATCAGCTTTTTCAGAACTCAAAGCAGTTGCCCATTGAAATCCTGAATAAGTATCAATGGTATGGTGTACATATTTCAATTTTCCAAATTCTGCAAAGTGAAACACATCTATCTGCCAGATTTCATTCTTCTGAGTATCCTTTGGGTTACATCCTGCTGGTAATGGCATTTGATTGTAGAAGGAACAAGTAGGACATTTCTTTACTATTTCCTTGGCTTGTTGCCAGGTTATGGAAAAATCCTTTTTTTAAACCTTTACTATTGACATGTTTTTTAATGAAATTCTGAGGCCTCCAGCACATTTCCTATCAATAATTTATCATTCTCATCATTGCCTTGTGCTAGAGGGCCTGGCAGACCAGTATGGGCTCGAATGTGAGTTATATATAAATGATGACTCCTTTTCCTGATTGTATCTTGTAAATGAATAAATAGTGAAGTTAATTCTGAAGCATCAGGGATAAATTCTGTAGCATCAAGGATAAATTCTGCAGTCTCAATATGTAATACCACTCTTTCAGCATACTGAGAGTCAGTTACTTTGTTGAGAGGTTCTAAAAAATCCATTAATACCAACAGAATAGCATACAGTTCCGATTTTTGAACTGAATTATAAGGACTTTGCACCACTTTACTTAAATTTTCTGATTTGTAACCTGCCTTTCCTTCTTTGTTGGCATCTGTATAAAATGTATGAACTCCAGATATGGGTTTTTCCTGTACAATTCGAGACAAGATCCAATCAGCTCTCTTTACAAGATCAATTCTATTGCTTTTGGGATATTTGCTGTTAATTTCTCCCAAAAAATTACTGCAAGCTCTTTGCCAAGGTTCACTTTCTGTCCATAATTTTTCAATGTCCTCCTTAGTTAAAGGTATGACAATTTCTGCCTGGTCTATTCCTGCTAATTTATGAAGTCTCAATTTTCTTTTTCAAATCAAGTCAGAGATTTTTTCCACATAAGTTTTTAATTTTTATTTGTTTCATTTGGTAAAAATATCCATTCCAATATAATATCTTCCCTCTGCATTAGTATTCCTGTAGGAGAATGCCTGGAAGGTAAAATAACCAAAATGCAATCCAGCTTTGGATCAATACGTTCCACGTGCCATTCATGTACTTTCTTTTCTACCAAGGCCAATTCTTTATCAGCTTCAGGTGATAATTCTCTTGGACTATTTAAGTCCTTGTCACCTTCTAAGGTTTTGAACAAATTAGTCAGTTCATCATTTTTTACCCCAACAATAGTTCATAGATGAGAAATGTCTCCAAATAATCTTTGAAAGTCATTAAGAGTCTGTAGTCTCTCTCTCCGAATTTGCACCTTTTGGGGTCTAATTTTTTGTAGCTCTATTTTATATCCTAAATAATTAATAGAATCTCCTCTTTGTATGTCTTCAGGGGCAATTTGTAATCCTCAGCAAGTCAAAATTTTCTTTACTTCTTCAAACATTCTTTCTAAAGTATCTGCATGTGAGTCAGCTAGTAAATTATCATCCATATAATGATAAATTGTAGATTTAGGAAATTTTTTACGTATCACTTCCAATGGATGTTGTACAAAATATTGGCACAGAGTTGGGCTATTCAACATTCCCTGTGGGAGGACCCTCCATTGAAATCTTTTAACTGGTTGAGAATTATTATAAGTAGGCACTGTGAAAGCAAATCTTTCTCTGTCTTTTTCTTGTAAGGGTATTGAAAAGAAACAGTCTTTTAAATCAATAACTATGAGAGGCCATCCTTTTGGTAACAGACTAGGCAAAAGAATCCCAGATTGTAGAGAGCCCATTGGCTGAATTACTTTGTTAATTGTTCTATGGTCTGTTACCATTCTCCATTTACCAGATTTCTTTTTAATAACAAATACAGGAGAATTCCAAGGGCTGGTTGATTCTTCAATATGCTGAGCATTTAACTGTTCTTCTACCAGCTCTTCTAAAGCCTGAAGTTTCTCTGTTGTTAAAGGCTATTGCTGAACCCATACAGGCTTGTCTGTTAACCATATTAAAGGTAGAGCTGTTGGTGTCTTTGGAAGATCATCAGTTGTTGTGCCCTGTTCTTGTATAATATGGATGGCTAGTGACCACTCATTAGAACAATATCTTCTAATATTTCTCTCAGAAACATGTGCTAGTTTATGATTTGTTTCTGAGATTGGAGGGATGTTAATCTGAGTATTCCATTGTTGCAACAAGTCTCGACCCCACAGGTTCATAGCTATGTTAGCCACATATGGTTTTAATTTTCCTCTCTGTCCTTCTGGACCTATACGTTCGAGCCATCTTACACTCTGTTTCACTTGAGATAATGTCCCAATTCCTAACAGTTGAACATTTACCTCCTGAAGAGGCCAAGTGGATGCAATTATGGTAACATCCGCACCTGTGTCTACCAGACCAGACAACAAAACACCATTTATTTTTATCGTTAATTTTGGTCTTTGTTCATTAATAAAAGTTTGCCAAAATTTTTTCTTTATGTTTTCTCCTGAATTTTCTATTCTCTCTGTTTCATCATCCTGACCAGCATGATTTATTCCAACAGGCATTTGGTTATTTAATTGCTCTGAGTAGGGGTTTCCTCTACGGCTGCAGGAAAGGTTTGAACTGGATTTGCTATGGGGGCCTTCATGATGCCCCTCTGGGAGTTTCCCAAAGACTGAGGCAAAGGATTACCTTGCCTGTCCCTTGTTAATCTACATTCATTGGTCCAATGTTTTCCCTTACCACACCTTCTGCATATTCCAGAAGGAAGGGGCATTCTGTTGCCATTGTTCCTTGAAGAAACATTGTATCTAGGAATGACCTGTTTACAGTCCCTTTTCAAATGTCCTTGCTTTCCACATCCAAAACATCTAACATTCCTCAAACCTTTTGAAATTGCTTCTCCTACCCACATGATATATCATCATGGTCATGAGCCTCAATATTAACCGTGTCTCTAATCCAATCTTCCAAAGGTGCATATCTTGCCTTTAATGGCCTGATTATTCTTTTGCATGCTGCATTCGCATTCTCAAAGGCCAAAGATTCAATTATTTTCTGACTCGCTTCTGAATCTGGGACCATTCTCTTTACTGCTGAATCCAGTCTTTGTAAAAAAATCTGTGAAAGTTTCTTTTGGGCCTTGTATAATCTTTGTAAATGACTCTGTTTTTTTTTCCTGGTTCCTCAACTCTGTCCCATGCATTCAAGGCTGCCATTCAAAATAAAATTAGGGTTTGGACATCATATAAACATTGTGTTTGTACTGAAGCATATTGGCCTTCTCCAATCAGCTGATCCTGGCAAACTTTTATTTCTTTATCCCTCCATTGTTTTTCTATGTTTTTAGCTTAATCCTTGAACCAAGTTAGCCACTGAAGCCTTTGACTGGGTTCTAGAACAGCCTGTGCCAGCTCATGCCAGTCCTGTGGTGTAAACCTATTGTATGTTGACCAAGAATTTACCATTTGTTTTACATACAGGGAATGCATGCCATAAGATACTATTGCCTCCTTAAACCTTCATAAATCCAACATTTCAATTGGAGCCCAAATATTTTGTGTAGTCATTTGATTAGGCAACTGCTGTACAGTTACAGGATAAATTAAGGGTGACTGTTAGAAAACAGGCTTTCTTTCTGTAACCTTATGATCTAATCTTGAAACAATTTCACTGTTAATTTCTTCTGTCTGAATTTTTACAAGTTTAACAAGTTTTTCTAAAGCTATCATCCTGGCACTTAAATAGACTATCTTTGTAAATAGTAAAATGAGGATAAGCATGGCAATAAACTGCATAATTCCATCAACATTAATCTTCTCATATAGTTGTTCCATTGTCTGACTGCCTAAAATTTCAAACAAAGCCCAATTTTCTTCTAATGTAAACATAAAACTGATTTTTTTAAATGTGGAAAAAAGTTCTCTTTTAAAAAGTTTCCTTTAAAATATCTGATATGTTAAGTGACTTACCAAGTCTGTGTAGAACAGTAGAAATCCGAGTGAATTTCAAAACAGCCACCTAGTGTCCGAGGTGTGAATCCAGAGAGAGAGAGAGAGAGAGAGAGAGAGAGAGAGAGAGAGAGAGAGAGAGAACGCAAGAAAGCGTAGCCCACTAAAGCTTAAATCCAGCCACGTGTTTCCTCTTGAGCCGAGTCAAGGCTTGGCTCTGGATTCCTTAAGTTCCAACCACATACATTGGCTTTACGGGCAGGGGCCCTGTTTGGCAGGTCAGGCCTGAGTTGTTTGTAGCACTGGCTTTAAGCAAGTAGCTCATGGTTAGTCCAGCCTGAGGCCAAGCCAACCTCCCGGGCTTGGGAGCTGGCTGCCCAGAGGGAAACCGGACCTGCCACCAAGCCAAGTCAAGCGGTTTTTAGTGGATTCTTATCATGCTGGGTGCCAAATGTAGATGTAACCAACCATCTTATTAAATAAGAAACACAGAACCAACGCAAAGAAGAAAGCCAAGAGATCAGAGCTAAGAGCCTTACTCTGAAGCTAGCCTCTTTAGCCAAGAGACCTCTCCAAAAGAGAGCAACTTCCTGTCTGTTTGTCTTTATATAAACTTTTTGTTCTGCCTTCTCATTGGTTGTAAACCCAAACACATGACTACCTCATCACTGCCTGTATGTACAGTCCTCCAGGTCTTCTATGGTATTGAGATTAAAGGTGTGTGTCTCCAATGTTGGCTATATCCTTGAACACACAGAGATCTACCTAGCTCTGCCTACAAAGTGCTGGGATTAAACGTGTGCACCACCACCACCATGCTCTTGCTATGGCTCTAATAGCTCTGACTCCCGGGGAACTTTATTTATTAACATACAATTAAAATCACATTTCAGTACAAATAAAATACCACCATAAGAGGTTATTCCATTTTTTTTGTATTTGTTGTGATTTGCTTTGGAAAAGGTTCTATGGGGTGCTGAGAAGGTATATTCTCTTGTTTCTCGGTGGAATGTTCTGTAGATGTGTATGAAGTCCATTTGAATCATAATGACTATTCCCTTATATTCTGTTAAGTTTAGTTACTGTCTGACAGCCCTGTTTGTAAGATGAAATGTTAAATGGTCTTATAAATGAAATCACCAGAGCCAGGTATTGGGGTGAACACTGAAAGGTCAGAGAAACAGAACAAGCCACATCCAACCTCACCTTGCCAATTCCTCAGCCGATCTTTTTCCCTCAGACTGAAAGTCTCTGAATCCTCATCAGAATAGATCTCAGATGAACTGCTGCTAAAAGCTAAAAGCTAAAAAAAAGGCTCTAGTTCCTGGTCCTCACACCTTTATACCTTTCTGCTTCCTGACATCACTTTCTGGGATTAAAGGCGTGTGTTACCATGCCTGACTGTTTCTAGTGTGGCTTTGAACTCATAGAGATCCAGGCAGATCTCTGCCTCCTGAATGCTAGGATTAAAGGTGTGTGCTACCACTGCCTAAAACTATGTTTAATATAGTGGCTGTTCTGTTCTCTGACCATCAGATAAGTTTATTGGGGTGCACAATATGTCAACCACCCCTGTTCACTGGTGAGAGTAGGATGTTGAAGTCTCCTACTATTAGTGTTGGTTTGATATTGATTTAACCTTTAGTAATGTTTCTTTTACATATGTGGTTGCCATTGTATTTGGGGGCATAAACGTTCAGAATTGAGACTTTGTCTTCATGGATTTTTCCTGTGAAGAATAAGTAATGTCCTTTTCGATCTCTTTTGATTAATTTTAGTTGGAAGTCTATTTTGTTAGATATTAGAATAGCTACACCAGCTTGCTTATTAAGCCCATTTGACTGGAAAGACTTTTGCCAGCCCTTTACTCTGAGTTGGTGTCTGTCTTTTAGGCTTAGGTGTGTTTCTTGTATGCAGCGGAAGGATGGATCCTGTTTTCGTATCCATTCTGTTAGTCTGTGTCTTTTTATAGGCGAAATGAGTCCATTGATACGAAGGGATATTAATGCCCAGTAATTGTGAATTCCTGTTATTTTTTGGTGGTAGTGTTGTGTGTTTCCCTTCTTTGGGATGTATTGGTGTGGGATTATCTATTCCCTGTATTTTCATGGGTGCATCTAACTTACTTAGGTTGGATTTTTCCTTCTAGTGCTTTCTGTTGTGCTGGCTTTGTGGACTGTAACTGGAGAGTTTCTCTCCAGGTCCCTCCAAAACCCAGCAGTCCTGCAGCCCACTTATAAAACACACAAAGACTCCTATATTATTTAAACTGTTTGGCCTAATGGCTCAGGCTTCTAGCTATCTAGTTCTTACATCTTAAATAAACCCATTTCTATAAATCTATACTTTGCCACATGGCTCGTGGCTTACCAGTATCTTACATGTTGGTACTCATGGCGGCAGCTGGCAGTGTGTCCTGACTCAGCTTTCCTGTTCCAAGAATTCTCTTCTCTGCTTGTCCCGCCTATACTTCTTGCCTGGCTACTGGCCAATCAGCATTTTATTTATACATAGCAATATCCACAGCAGTTTAAATCTGGTTTTATCACGGAATATTTTATTTACTCTATCTATGGCAATTGAGAATTTTACTGGGTATAATATGCTGGACTGGCATCTATGGTCTCTTAGTGTCTTCATATGTCTTTTCAGAACCTTCTGTCTTTCAGAATCTCCATTGAGAAGTCAGGAGTTATTCTGATGGGTCAGCCTTTATGTTACTTGACCTTTTTCCTTTGTACTTCTTAGTATTTTTTCTTTATTCTGTATGTTTAGTTGTTTGATTATTATGTGGCAAGGAGAGTTTATTTTGGTCCAGTCTATTTGGTGTTCTGTAAGCTTCTTGTATCTTCATAGATATTTCCTTCTTTAGGTTGGAAAAGTTTTCTTATATGATTTTGTTGAATATATTTTGTGTGCCTTTGAGCTGGTATTCTTCTCTTTCTTCTATCCCTGTTATACTTAGGTTTGCTTTTTTATGGTGCCCCAGATATCCTGGATGTTTTGTGTTATGATTTTTTAGTCTTTAATGTTTTCTTTGATGAATCTATTTCCTCTATTGTACCTTTAATACTGGAGATTCTCTCCTCCATCTCTTGCATTCTATTGGTTATGCCTGCATGTGGAGTTCCTGTTCATTTACTCAGGCTTTCCATTTCCAGTATTCCATCCATTTGTGTCTTCTTTATTGCCTCTATTTCAGTTTTCAAGTCTTGAACTGTTTCCTTCATCTGTTTGATTGCTTTTTCTTGTTTTTCTTGACTTTCTTTAAAGGATTTATTGATTTCTTCCAGGTTTTTGTTTGTCTTTTCCTCAGTTTCTTTAAGGGGATTTTTCATTTCCTCTTTAAAGACCTCTATCATCTTCTTAAAGTCATTTTAAGGTCATTTTCCTCTGCTTCTTCTACATTGGGAAGTTCAGGTCTTGCTGATGTAGACCCACTAGGTTCTGGTGGTGCTATATTGCTCTTTATGCTATTGGATATATTCTTGCACTGGCATTTATCCATCTCTTCCTCCAGTTGGTGTTAATGGTGTCTGTGTCTTAGGGAACCTCTCTTGATCCAATTGACACTCTTGGTCCAATCAAAATTCTTTGTCAATTGGAGCTGGTGGAGTCTGTGTCTCAGGGAGAGGCTTCGGTCTCGAGGATGGGAGGTTTTGAGGAGGTAGAGTGAGGCTTTTAAGTTACAGGTTCTAATGGGGAAGTGGTAGTCAAGCCTGCCTGCAGGAGTCCTGCCTACTGGCCAGTAATTGGGGCTGCAATGGGTGGTGGTATGGTGGTACAGGTTGTGCCCTTGGGCCTAAAGCCTTGAGCTATTGGGAGACTTTTAATGACTTCTTTTATATTCTTAGGGGTTATAGGTCTGTTTAAAGTGTTTATCTGTCCTTGATTTAACTTTGGTAAGTGGCATCTATCAAGAAATCCACTGCTTTTAAGGCTTTCCAGTTTTGTGGAATACAGGTTTTTAAAGTATAACCTAATGATTATTTGGATTTATTCAGAATCTGTTTTTATGTCCCTTTATTGTTTCTGATTTTATAAATTTGGATATCATCTCTGTGTCTTTTAGTTAGTTTGGATAAAGATTTGTCTGTCTTGCTGATTTTTCTCACAGAACCAATTCTTTGTTTCACTTATTCTTTGTATTGTTCTCTTTGTTTATATCTTATAGTTTTCAGCCCTCAGTTTCCTTAGTTATTTCCTGGCATCTACTCCTCTTAGGTATGCCTACTTCTTTTTTATCTAGAGCTCTCAGGTGTGCTGTTAATTTGTTAATATGATATCTCACAAAATTTCTTTTTAATGTACCACTTAGTGGTATAAACTTTCCTCTTAGCACTATTTTCATTGTGTCCCATAAGCTTTGCTATGTTGTATATTCATTTTCATTGAATTCTAGAAAGTCTTTAATTTCTTTATTTCTGTCCTGACTCACTTTTCATTTAGTAGAGAGTTTATCAGTTTCCATGAGTGTGTAGGCTTTCTGTTGTTGTAGTCCAGCTTCAATCCATGGCAGTCTGATAGGATGCAGATTATTATTTCAAATTTTCTAGTAGATGTTTCTAGTAGAAATTTGTTTGGTGACTGAGTATATGGTCAATTTTGGAGAAAGTTTGGAGAGGCACTGAAAAAAAGGTATATTCTTTTGTGTTTGGGGAAAATGTTCTGTAGATATCTGTTATATCCATTTGGTTTATAACATCTGTTAGCTCCAGATTGAGTTTTGTCTAGATGACCTGTTCATTGGTGAGCACGGGGTACTAAAGTCTCTTACTATCAATGTGTGAGGGTCAATGGGTAATTTAAATTTTAGTAATGTTTCTTTTACAAGGGTGGGTATGCTTGCATTTGAGGCATAGATGTAAACTCTTGTAGAGATCAGGGATACAAGAAACATACCTCAACATAAAAATGCAATGTACAGCAAGCCAAGAGCCAACATCAAATTAAATGGAGAGAAGCACAAAGAAATTTCACTAAAATCAGAAATACAACAAGGATGTCCATTCTTTCCATATCTACTCAATAGAGTTCTTGAAATTCTAGTTAAAGTGGTAAGAAAGCTGAAGGAGATCAAGAGGACACAAAGAAAGAAAGAAGTCAAACCATTGCTATTCACAAATGATATGTTATTATACATAAACAATCCCCAAAATTCTAGCAGGGAACTGCTACAGCTGATAAAGTCACTACACCTTTAGCAAAGTGGCTGGATACAAGATTAACTCTAAAAAATAATAACCAGTAGCCCTCTTACATACAAATAACAAATGGAGTGAGGAAGAAGTCAGAGAAACAATATCCTCACAATATCCTCGAATAATATAAATTATTCTGAGGTAACACTAACTAAGCAAGCAAAAGATTTGTATGATAAAAAACTTCAAGTTTTTGATTGAAGAAAAAAATTGAAGAGGATATCAAAAGATATAAAGATCTCCCATGTTCAAGGATCAGTAGGATCAAAATCAGTAAAAGAAATTCTAGGGATGTCACCAGTCCTGATTTCTACTGTACTACAGAGCAAGAGAAATAAAACCCACATGGCATTGGCATAAAAACAGAAAGGTGATTAATGGAATTTAACTGAAGACCTAGACATAACTTCACACACCTATGGATGCCTCATATTTGACAAGGAAGCCAAAAGTGCACAATGGAAAAAAGAAAGCATCTACAAGTAGTGTTAGTCTAACTGGATGCCTGCATGTAGAAGAATGTAAATAGATCCATACTTATCACCCTACACAAAACTCAAATCCAAGTGGATCAAAGACCTCAACATAAAATCAGATATACTGAACCTGATAGAAGAGAAAGTGGGGAATAGACTTGAACACATTGTCACAGGAGACAGCTTCCTGAACAGAAAATGAATAGCACAGGCACTAAGGTCAACAATTAATAAATGGAATCTCATGAAACTGAAAAGCTTCTGTAAGGCAAAGGACACTGTCAATAGAACAAAATGATAGCCTATGAAACAGGAAAAGATTTTCATCAACTATACATCTAACAGGGAACTAATATCCAAATTATATAAAAAACTAAATAAACTAGACATCAACAAACCAAATAATCCAATAAAAATGGTATACAGAGCTAAACAGAGAATTCTCAATAAAGAAATCTCAAATTGCTGAGAAACAGTTAAAGAAATGTTCACTATCCTTAGCCATCAGGGAAATGCAAATCAAGACAACTCTGAAATTACATCTTATGCCTGTCAGAATGGCTAAGATCAAGAGCACAAGCAACAGCTCTAGCTGAAGAGGATATGGAGCAAGGGGAACCCCCTTCCAATGCTGGTGGGATTGCAAACTTATACAACCACTATGGAAATCCATATGGCAGTTCCACAGAAAACTGGGAATTGACCTACCTTAAGACCCAGCTATACCACTACTGGACATATACCTGAAGGATGCTCCATCCTACCACAAAGACATTTGCTCAGCTAACTTTGTAGTGACTTTATTCATAATAATCTGAAACTGGAAACAATCTATATGTCCCTCATCCAAAGAATGAATAAAGGAACTATGGTACACTTATACAGGGGAGTATTACTCAGCTGTTAAAAAAATGACATCATGAAATTTGCATGCAAATGGATGGATCTAGGAAAAAATCATTCTGAGTGAGGTAACACAGACCCAGAAAGATGAACATAGTGTGTACTCACTTATAAGGGGATATTAGCTGTTAAGTAAATGATAATCATGGTACAATTCCACAGACCCAGGAAGACTAAGTATTAAGGAGGGCTCTAAGGAGGACACATGGATCTCCATGGGAAGGGGAAATTGAATAGATTTTTGTGAGTGTTCTGGGGGCAAGTGACAATAGGAACAGAAGGGGACAGTTAAGTAGAGGGATGGAGGGAAATAGCACTGGGAAGGACAAGTGGAATTAGTGTTTGGGGGTCATGTGGAAACCTAGCTTACTAGAAACTCCCAGGATTCTATGAGAGTGACCGTATCAAGGACTCCTAGTAATGGAGGATACAGATCATGGACTGGCCATCTTCTCTAACCAGGCAAGTAAGTCTTCCAGTGGTGGGACTGGACCAACTCAGACACAAAACCTTTGACCTACAATCTATCCTACCTGTGAGGAATGCTGGAGCAACAGAGGGGCAGAACTTATGGGAGTGGCCATTCAATGACTGGTCTAATTTGAGGCCCACACCAGGAGAGGGAGCCCATGCCTGACATTGTTTAGATGACCAGGAACTGGAGACTAGACAACCCAGAGACCTAAGATAGAAAAAAAAATCAACAAAATGATTCCTAATTCTGTTAAACTCATAGATCAGTGCCTAGCCCAACTGTCACCAGAGAGGCATCCTCTGACAGCTTATGGGATCAGATACAGAGACCCATAGCCAAACATTAGGTAGAGTGAAAGCCCAAATTGGAGATATTCCTCAGGTCTTTCCCCTTAGAGTTTGGGGAATCCCACAGAAAGTGGGGGTGGAGATAGATGAGAATTATAAGAGCCAGAGGGATCAAGGACACCACAAGAACATGACCCACAGAATCTACTAAGTGGGGCTCATAGGGGCTCACAGAGAATGAAGTGGTAATTGCAGAGCCTGCATGGGTCTGTGTGAGATCCTCTGCAAATGTCATGGTTGTTAGCTTGGCATTTTTGTGGGACTCCTAATGGTGGGAGAGGGGATATTTCTGACTCTTTCACCTGCTCTTCGCATTTTTTCCCTCCTACTGGGTTGCCTTGTCCAGCCTTGATATGAGGGTATGTGCCTAGTTTTATTTCACCTTGTTATGCCACATTTATCTGATATCCCTGTGAGGCCTGCTCTTTTCTGAAACAGAGGAGGAGTGGATCTGTGGGAGAGGAGAGGTGGTGGAGGGAAATGGGAGGAGAGAGGGGAGGGAAAACTATAGTCAGGATGTATTGTGTGAGAGAAGACCAAATAAAATATAATAAAGAGAGACTTTACAGTTCATGTTCCTTTATAAAAATGAACTGTTCTAGTCTCTTCTGCTTTAAATAATCTATAAAGACAACAGTTCCAGAGATCTCATTACTAAACTCAAAAGTTAAGATGTTGAGGACAGCCATCTTAAGGAATCTGAGAGACCCTGATATTATCACAACAACACAAGGGGATTCCATGCCTTTATTAAAATAGTTCTGTGTATAAGCACCTAACAACTGAGACAAAAATGTCATCATCTGCCATGATTTACATTGTCAGATTCTGCCTTAAGTCTAATGACTTCCTAACACTGTGGTTCTTGAGTACCTTATGGTAGAAGAAGACCTTGTTTTTAACATTAATATGAAGATTGTAAATAACAAGTTGCTAAATGATACAGTGTATGTGTTTTGATATGTCACATAATACTATCAGATGACCCCACAACCTTCCATGAACATGGAATTTAGCAGGTCCCTCTCAAACTAAAATATCTATGTATTTGCTCAGTTCCTCAGAGATTGCAGAGAGGAAATGGTCCAGCTCCAAGGAAGTATTGTAGAAGAGATCTTCCATCAGCCCCAAGGAAGTTGTGGAGAGGAGATCTTCAATCCTCTTCAGCCCTTAAAATTGGATTGCAGTCTCAACTGGGGAACCTGAGACAGTAAAGAAAGAGAGAAAAGGATTCTGATTTGAACTATAAAATTTATATCTGCAAAATATACAATTGAAAGGTTCTTTGATCAAATTTTGTTCTGTCTAAAAAGTGTAGATTTTTTAAAAAAAAATTTAAATTAAAATACGAATTCATTGCTTCTCCCTTCTCTTTCTTCTCTAGTTCCTTTAAGATAACCTCCTTCAAAGCCTTCCCATGCCCCATCAAAATGATAGTCTCTTTTTCTTTGATTATTTTTGTTAAACACACACATATATGTATATGTATGCACAGATATATAAATACAACATGCTAAGACTGTTTTTGTTTGTATATGTATTTTCAGGGCAAAAAAATGACATTTTTATTTTGAGCTTTATATATAGATGCCAATGAGTGTCCATGTGGCCTGTGATTCATACTCTCCTCCACATCTTAAACTCAGTAAGGACTGAATCAATATGGATTTGTTTAAAATGATTCTTTGACAAATATTCTTCAAATGTGAACATAGGATTTCACTTTTCAAGAAAGGATGACTAAGGCAGTGAAAACAATAATACAAAACTTTAGGGAAATGTATTTTAAACCAAATAATACACTTTTGTGTAAAGCCAAAGTTTAGCAGCAAGATGAAATATTTTTCTAGTTTTCAAAAATTCTAAAAATATATCACCTATGTATTATCTTTGCAATTTTCATATAGTAGTATCAAAATAAATATAATAGTATTGTGAATAATAACTCCTGGGTATGAGAATATCTACACTTATAGAAACTAATAAACATAAAATGAATTAAAAAAGTCTAAATATTTCCTGAAAGAATTAAAATATATCAGTGAGAGTGGCTGGAGAGATGGCTCAGTGATTAAGAGTATTTGTTGCTCTTCCAGAGGACCAGAGTTTGGATCCCAGTACCCTTATTAGATGGCTTATAGTCACATGTAACTCCAATTCCAGAGAATCCAAAAACACTTTCTAAGCTTAAGTTTCGCATATGTACTCTTGTGTACATACCCACACACAGTCACAGACAAACATGATTAAAAGTGAAAAAAATCCTCAAAATACACTGATCAGAAGTATAAATGGACCCAAATATCTGGTTTTTCAAGATGATGCTGAAACTAAACAACAACAACAAAAAAATGGGTGTTTGGATTTTTTAGAATATATTCTTAAACAATGATAAAAATAGTTTCAATGTAAAGAAATAGAAAAAGAAATCACTGAAGGTAAGCCTTAGTCTTTAAAGACCAAGCCATTTATCCAGCTCATATCTGAAAGCTCCATCAATATTAGCTAGCTTTCATAGTTCAGGAAGGTACTATGTATGCTACCAGGGGATAAAAGTAATCATAAATTATACACAGCTGTGAACCCTGCCAGCCTGCTGCTGTAATAGTGGCACAGACATCAAAAGATCAACCAACCACTTTTTCATTGGATTTAAGTTCCAATCCACAAGATGAATTATTGGTGAAATTATTAAGGCCACTCCACTTAGTTAAAAGGAAGATTTATTTAGTGTGTAACTTACAAAAAGGGAAAAGTAGGTCGCAGGGTCTGGGGAAGGTGTATCTCAGTCCAACAGTGTTCTGTGGAGCTCTGCTTGGTCCACCTCCACCGTTCAGGGTCCCGGCACCGAGAGAGCGCTCGCCCATCCAGATCTCAGGTCTCCAGGCACCTCCCCTGGCCCCGCCTCGTAGGCGTGATAGTTTCCAGAGTCTCAATGGGGGTTGGAACTTCCAGATCCAAGCTGGAATGGCTACCCACTACATCTCCCCCTTTTTGTCTAAATAAGAAGGTTCTAAACTAATATAAGACTATATACAAAGGAATGGTTATCGAATATTATCCAGGAATAATGAGGGATAATGACCTAGATAAGATGGAACTACAACCAATGCAAACAATATCAAGCAAGAAACACATACTAAAATCCAGAGAAGTATAGAGCATAGGTAAATGGCATGTTATAAAGATCATTCCAAAAGGTGTCCTATCCTAAAGAACCTGAATCTAATACTTAATATGTTCTATCTAAGATATTATATATACTAAGTTGTAACTCTCAAAAACTGTTAGTCTTCAATCCCATCAAAGACCTGAGAAGGAACATAATGGTACCTGAGAAATGGTAGATGGATGCAAGCAACTTTCAGGAATCTTGCAAAAGTAGACCAAGACAGCTGGCAGCCTGGACAGTCACTTAATGTTTTTCAGCATTGTTGGTGCATTCAAATTGGCTACAGGCCTACCTAGAGTATCTGACAGACCATTTTCAGAAGCAGGAATTATGAAAGACCATCTTACCCTGTCTTGGCAGAGTACAGTGGTCGCTTTCCTTGTGTCCCGCTTGTCCAGAAAGGACAGCATTGCATTTGTACTGTCAGCCGTCAAGGCAAGGGCAGTTCTTTGCCCAGTAGGACATTTTGTGCCCAAAAGACAAACTTCCAAATGGAAATGTCTTAGAAGCCCAACATTCTCTCGGCATCAAATTGGTGCAGCCAGGAGCAATTGTGTCTCTCACATCAACAGAATTCTAAGTTATTTAAATACCATATTCTCTAGATCTATGAAGTGTTTGAAGATTACCTTTCCATCTGACCTATGTATCTGTAAATCTGGATAACCTAACCAACGTAACTATAGAGATGACAGGCATAGGTGAGTATAAATCTATAAGTCTTATCTACCAAAATAACCTAAGGACTAAGGCTTCACGTATAAGGGAGCAGTATATTCTGATACAATGGAGAAGCTATACATTAGCTCACAATAATTGTAACAGCATGCAAAAGACTTATGCAAGCCTAAACCAGACCAAACCACAGCAAGTAATATAAATTGAACATGAAATTTCATCCCTAGCTTTAGAGTTATTGGCAATTGTTAGCTTTTGGGAGAGGGAGAGACAATTTTCTAAAATTATATACTCTTAAACTTTCCTACACCAACGAAATGAGTCCATTACTTTTAAGTTCAGCAAATTGGCAATATGCAGACAGAAGATAGCCAGATTTTTTTTTTGCCAAAATATCCTTTGAATGACTTTTGGTCCAGTTGTTTACAGAGATTTTATTTCCCTTGGAAGCTCTTGAGCTGGGTCTATCTAGTCCACACTATTCTCAGCACTGTCTTCCAGGCTCCTAGTAGAATGACCTGTTAAGTTATTTGTATAGACTTTGACTGATTTTCTAGTCCAAAGTTCCAAAGTCATCTACATTTTCTCCAAAACCCAGCAGGATAGGATCCTTCTTAGCAACACCCCATTCTTTGCTAATCCACACCTTTATTAATTACTTTTGGTTGCTGTGATAAAATGCCACATAAAATTGACTTGTCAAAGAAAGTTTGTCTTTGACTATGGTTTCAGGGGTAGATGGGGTCCCTGATGGCTAGAGAGAGAGACGTATGACAGCAGGTGGCTGTGTCAGGAAACTGAGAGATCCCATCAGGATAATACAGAGGTAACAAAATCTGTGGTACTGGTAATGATGTTGTTGAAGCAGGAAGAGGAGGGTCTGAGACTTAGATTGTAGCCATGACTCCTTCTTTCCTACCACACCCTTGCTACAAATAATCTTGGAAGATTCTAGAATATATAAGAAGGGGAAAGTTAACTGAACAGCAGCTACTTGATGAAATGCTTATGAGGTTGTCATTAATGATGGAAATAATTTGCTATGATGAAGCTGTTTAGGAACTACTCATACTCCTGTGTGTAGCCCATCACTGACATTCCCCAAGTAAGCCCAATAATCTCAGTGGCTCACCAAGTTGGACTTTGGTGGAATGTTTATTTGACCTGTTCCTAGTGCTCAATATAGTGTGAATAGATGTTCATATCTCCCCAGAAAAACTTAATGTAACCGTGCCCCGAACAGCATCATATGTATGACACCAAAGAATGTTGCCAGCTCAAATGATTAGTACATCCTCTTGGACCATGGCTGCAGTTGTCTCTGTGTGCCTGGAATAAAGAGTGTAAGGATGTTTCTCTTGGTGACCCTGTGTTCACAGGCTTTTAAAAACTTCCAAAAGTTAATAACCTCAGCTTGTGATGTGTGGGATCTGGCCATTTATTGAGATTCATTCAAGGCAATTCCCCATTGTCTAATGACCCCTACATCTTCAGGGTCATGGTTTCTTTGGCCAAAACTTTACAGGTTCCTTTTCCTTTTTGGACAAATGGCAATTTCTCAAAACTATTGCTCTGCTTCGTGTTCACAGTTATACTTGTAAATGACAAAAAAAACTAAAACCAAAACCAAATACAAAAAACAAAAACAAAAACAAACCAGGTATCTATCCCTACTATAGCTAAATGCTGCGGTGACATTTCCTCTGCAAAAGTAATTAGTTCACCAGTAGTCAATTGATAAAATGTCAACAAATTCTTTGTCAGGATGTAACATGAATTCTCTCTTGTCCATTTGAGCAAGTTTTACTACCACCATTGCAATAAGAATTTGTTCTTTTATTCCAATGTCCCACCTGAATCACCCTAGAAATGTTTTAAAGATTCTTGAACCTGTACCTCCAAACTTTTCCAGGTTGTACTCACAAATCACGTCCAAAGAATGCCACACAACTCATAGACATTGTTGACACAACAATGATCTTGCTTTTCTGTTTAAATTTTCGGTTAGTGGGCTTTTCATCACTGTAAAAAAATACCCAAGTTAATCAAGTTAAAGGAGAAATACTTTTTATACATTGTTGAGGGCCATGCTAGAGGAACAGAAAGCAGCTTTGGAACTCATGGAAAACAGCCCAGCAGTTAGCATAACCATGTAGGGTGAGCCTTGGAGAGACAGAGCACAGAAGACTAGTTTTGTGAGGATCTCATGCTGTTATTGAGCATACCTCTGCTTGTTGTCCTTGAGGTCACCACATTTCTCACAATCTATTGTTGCTAGAGTTTTCCGCCTTGCCCACAGTCAGGACAAATCTTTGTCACCCGCCAGTCCCACAGCCGCTCAGACCCAACCAAGTAAACACAGAGACTTATATTGCTTACAAACTGTATGGCTGTGGCAGGCTTCTTGTTAACTGTTCTTATATCTTTAAGTAACCCATTTCTACAAATCTATACCTTGCCACGTGGCTCGTGGCTTACCAGCATCTTCACATGCTTCTTGTGCTGGTGGCATCTGGCTGCCAGTCCTTCTGCCTTCCTGTCCTTTTATTTCTCCTCTCTGTTAGTCCCGCCTATCCTTCCTGCCTAGCCACAGCCGATCAGGTTTTATTTATTGATCAATCAGAACAACTTGACATACAGACCATCCCCCAGCACAGCCAAGTGCAGACCATCTCAAACACCTGCACTCAGGCCCATGGTCCTAATCATCCTCTATACAGACCTGCTGGGTAATGCCACAAAGAACCCAAGAAGGGCTCCCACAGGACATACAGATCATCCCACAGCACTCTATGAGTTGGATGAAAACTCTAAGGGGGTTTCTAGCCCCTCACAGGGCAGTGTCACTGGTATTCACAATAATAGTGATTGACTTTTTCTAAGCATTGCTGCTTGAGCAGATTGATTCAACCACCACCCCTTGAAAGAATGTAGAGATGTAGATTATTAGTAAAGTTAGGTTAAGATGTCTTTGTTAATGGCTTTGATGTAGACAATCTTAGGGAACAATTTAAAGTTCGGAAGGCACATTGTTAATTATTGAACAAGTAATTCTTTGAGATCAAGGAACAAGAACAAAGGCAGCCTAGTTATTACTAGCTGATGTGCCTTTCTTGCTAAAGATGGGTTGGTGACCAAAGATGATGATTAATTTCTTGTAGCCATTTTTACCCTTGGCTTCCTGGTGTGATTTAATAAAAAATGTTGGTGAGTGGATGTGTAC
Source organism: Peromyscus leucopus (assembly GCF_004664715.2). Taxonomy (NCBI): domain Eukaryota; kingdom Metazoa; phylum Chordata; class Mammalia; order Rodentia; family Cricetidae; genus Peromyscus; species Peromyscus leucopus. Next base: position 115,805,838 of record NC_051064.1, on the reverse strand, counting down.
TCTGAGGATCTAAAGTAGAAATAACTGATTGTTTGTATATTTAAAAGTTTAGACTTGGGATTCTTTTAAGATCTCTTGTAAGATTACTTTTTGAGATAAATAATAAAATGATTGATCCTTTCTTTGTAATCACAAACAGCTGCCTGTCAGTACAAAGTAACTGGCTGAAATATCCTTCACTTTCTTAAATTTTTTTTAATCAATTTATAAAAGAATCATTGCTTTGGGGTGAAAATTTTATGGTGGGAAAATTAATACAAAGAAAAATACTTAACTACTTATGGGCTTCTAAAAAAACCCACGTAACTTGTGATCATAATGTGATTTCAATTTGTTTCTGGAAAATACATAACTTGTGGTTGAGAGGTAATCTTTTCTTGTGTAGAAATTTTTGTCTTAGGAGGTATAAAAGGGATAAGAAAAAATAAGAGAAGTTGAAGGAGAACATCGGGAAAGATGGAGGAGGAGACATCAGGGAAGATGGAGGAGGAGGACATCAGGGAAGATGGAGGAGGGAAACAACTGGGAAGAAGAAGGAAAACAATGGGGTAGAAGAACAGAATGGAGAAAGAACAGAAGGAGCAGCAGAAAATGAAAAATAAAATGAACATCTAAGGTTTGATCCTCAGATAAAGTTCCCATGTGTGTCTCTGCATTTTGTCCACAGTTCCTTGACTCCACACCTCCCCTTCAGTACCTGACCTGCTGAGGGCTGGTTCCCTCGACAATAATAATTTCAGAGAGTTTAAATCATTGTTGTCTGGATGTGTTGTTTGGGTGAGGTGAGGGTTTTCACATCCTGCCTAGGGAGAGAGAGAAAGGTATAGAGTGAGTGAGGGAGATAGAGAAAGAAAGAAGGAGGAGGAAAACAAAGAAGGAAGAGGAAAAGAGGAAGAGAAGGAAGATGCAGAGGTCAGTGGTAAATGCATAGCACATATGACAATTCCTTCAGTGATCTATTTCCTTCATCTAGGCTCCACCACCTGATATTTCTACCACACCCTAAAACCACAAGACAAGGAGCAATCCTGTACTGCAGCAGCTTTTAGGAGACATCATATGCCAAACCATTCAATGTAAAATTCAAATTCTAATAATTGACTCAGGGTAATAAGCACCTCTATCCTCCAATCTTTCATCATTTGGATGTGTTGGGGTATTTGAATAGTATCTAGAAATTTTTTGAACTGTCATAGTTTTTTTTTTTAATGTAGCTACTCTACTATGTTCTAGAAGAACCAGAAGTAATTTTACTTTATATCTTGAGACATTCCATTATGCCTTTGTTCATAAATCCTCTCCAGGATCTTCCCTATCTCCCGTGACTATTAATTCATTCTATTCTATCAGATTGGCGGCAAATTTTCAGAAATAAGTGAGAACATATAGTATGTGCCTTTTTTCAGCTTAATAATTATGATCCATGAATTAAGATGCTTAATCACTACAAATATTTATGATTACTTAGGGTAATTAAACACAAATGCAACATTTAACTGTTAATAAAAATTCCTTTTATTTTCTTAAAATTATTACCATTTCCACCATGTGGATTATTGGTTTTTATCCTTGTTATTACTCTACCACCTGCTCTGATTTATTTACAGCTTTTAGAAGGTTACTGTTCACAGGAGCCACAAATATTTGAACTTGAATAGCCAGATACATCTTCACACCCATAATGTCAAATACTTGGTCATATTCAAAATTCTGTGATCACATAGTTATTTTCTTCTGTGATAAAACAGCACATAGTTGCACTGTAGATTCTCTATCCTTGGTGCTGTGTGTGGTTCTGTGCTCCTGTAAGATGGACAGTTAAAGAAATACAATTTCTTGGTTATTGTGATTTCACCTCTTACTAAAGGCAAGAGGTTTAGTTGAGATGGAAACACTATTGAGAATATATTAATTTCCTTTGAGATGCTGTGATACTTTTGAAAAGCATTATGAAGAAAAACATTAATTTACAAATTGGTTAACTTGAATTATCCAGTTTAAATTAATGAGAGTATAAAGTCTGCTGGGAGGAATCTTTCAAGGAATAAATCACCCCAGGAGATAGACAAAATTACTCTACACAGAGCATCTTTATAACTGAAATATGGACTGTAATTGTAATAAAAGGTATTTTTTGACTTCTGAATAAAATGATGGATTTTAAGTTATCTATGAATGACCTTATAAATAAGAAATGCCAGGATGTTCTGAAGAAAAAGAGGAGGAATAAATAAAGAGTTGATAGGACAGAGGAAAAGCACAGAGACACAAAAAAGGGAATCCAAAAAAAAAAAAAGAGAGGAAACAAGAAATAGTCCAAAACTCTAGACTCAACTCTCTTACATCAGTGAAAGACAAAGCCACACCCACAGGTTAAGTCATACATTCCTGGGGATATATGCCAATCAAAACTGCCAATCAAACTCACAAACCAAGCCAACCTTTCTCAAAGTCTTAATTCCAGTGGGGACATTTAATTTGACAGTGAATCTGTGTAATGCCTTAGAATTGGAGAAGAAATCCATTGCATTATTCTCCAGATCTTGGAGAGTTACAGACAAGCAGCATCTCAAGGGAGAGGTTTATTGCTTCCTTTATATGTCTTTGTATTTTATTTTCCGTGATCACTGGTGATTCAGTAGTTGATTTAAACATAGTTAAATACATATTGTATTCCCTTTATTTGGTTTAGTTTGGCCATTGTTGTTGTTACAGGAATTTTTTTCTCCTCACTGAGTGATACTAGGGATTGAGCCTTCAAGAGAAGCCCCTCGTAAGAAAATCCTGAAGTAAATGGTGAGAGCTATCCAACAGATATGCAAGTCATAACAGAGTAACACAAGAAATAGAAAAAAAGGTGACATTTCAGTGTCAACTGCCTAATCATAAGGTGAAAATATACTGAAATAGTTGAAATGTCAAATGAAGAACTTCAAAGTCTAGCAATAACAAAAAGAATGAACTCAAGTGGGATAAAGCATGTCATTGTGCGAAGTATGGACAAACTAGGCATGGGATGAAATTCATAATATGAGACATAACAGAGCACATTTGGTGACAAGTAGAATGGTTTGTTCTTTGATACATTGTGTAATCTGTTGGTCAAATCAGTTAACATTATTTTCACAGAGTTTTAGGAAAATGAAAAATATAAATTAATAAAATATTTAAACAGCTGAATCAGCTCTGTGGTTTTTCTTCATGGGACACAGAGAAGCAATAGCAATAAGCAATCTTCAGTTCCATGTAGCTGAAAGGAGAGTTCATGTTTGCTTCACTGAGAGACAGTAATACTTTCTGCCTTCAACCCTGTTGTTAATACCGTCAGGTTAACAGGTAAATGGCACTTGCACTAAAAAATATTTGCTCAGGCACTGAACTACTTTTTATCTATAATTAACCCATCCTGATGACTGTAAAAAATTACTAGGTTGTTTTTCGTGGTGGCAGAAACTAAGCACAGATAGCACAAGTATCAAGCAAGATACAAACACTGTGATGAGATGAGAGAAGTCTGGATTCTGACCAGTATTCTAGATGTGACGTTTATGTCCCATCAGGAAATTCCAAAGGTTTTGCCCATATGTTGGGAAAGTTATACTCTCCATGCCATTCTTGATGTAAAGATATTGCCTTAACCTATCTTGAGTAAAAAAGTTCAGATGCTCAGGCAGCAATGTTCCTTTGCGTATCTGGTTCAAGAGCCTCCTTTTGGGACCTCTTTCTTTAGTGCCTCAGCTAGTAATCTGAAAGATCCCATTACTTCTGCTGTATTTTTTAATGTGAGGGAGCCTCCAACTATAGTGTTCTTCTACAAGCAGAATCAGTGCATTTCTAATCCTATGCCTTCCCTGTGTCCTTGTTCCTTTTTACTCCATAAACTGACAGAACTTTGGGTGATGAGATAATTTCCCTAACTTGAGCCTCATTTCATCTGATCATTTCTCAAGTATTGTTCCATAACAAAATTGCAACAGTGTGAAGCTAGACACAATTTTTCTCTTGGCTCTTGTTAACTACTGCAGTAAGTGAATAAAAGCTTGATAGGTGCTTGTGTATGGGTTTGTCTTACAGAATCACTCGATACTTAGCAGTTTTCAATAGAAGGTCTAGGGAAAGCCAAGAGAAAGTACACTGATGAAGGCGCAATATACACTGTTCTTTTCTGAGTCTAGGTTATATACTGTTTTGCTTAAGAAAAAAATCACCAGTCTGGAGAGATTGCTCAATGGTTAGGAGCACTGGTTGCTTTTCTAGAGGATCTGAGTTAGATTCTTAGCACCTTCATGACAGCATGCAGCCAACTATAACTATAATCTTAGGGAATACAGTGCCCTCTTCTAGCCCCTGTGGACACTATCTATATACACATCATATATAGACATACATGTATGCAAAACACCCATACACATAAAGTAAAATAAAATAGATTGTCCATAGTAACTCACCAGAAATTTGTATGTTAGGGAGAAAATGTACTGTTAATAAAAAGGTATATATTGGGTTTATCATAAACAGTTTTAGATAGGTCTTAAGGTTTGTCAGATTATAGAATATTGGTAAAGTATAATAACCAAGCATTAAATTTTCTTTCCTGGGTTACTACTCTATAATCCCTTCATTTTTTTCACATGGAATTTACATTTGTTAAACAAAACAAGAACTTTTAACCTTGAGTACAATGCTAGCAGATGCTTCAGTGATATTCCATTGAATAAAGATTCAGAAGTATTTCTAGTTGAAACTCCTGTGAATACATATGTGCTTCTGGTAGAGTAGCTCAAACTTTGAAATCAAATATGGAGAAATTATATAAATATGGCAAATAGGCCAGTATTTAGAAGCTTTAGAGAATTTCTAGATGAAACATAGTGGGCTTCCCATGTTGACTAGGACAGTTGTCAGAAGGTGCAGTCAGATCTGAGGCTGTCATTGACATTGAAAGTATTAACACTGGTGCCAATAGAGGCTCTAGGAATCCCAAGAAGGTTATGTGTTAGAAGTCTTTAGATAACTGTTTTCTTTCTTAACCCAGGTATTAAAACACAAGGAACAGAAAGTCAACTTTCTGGATGTCTGCACATCCATCATTTGAGTTTCCACCTTCCCCATACGGTTTACCTCTTAGTATGAAGAAAATAAAAGTAATGAGCATGACCACGAACACCATCAGCATGCTCAGGATCATAGTCATGTCATTCAGCCACATACCATCCAAGTCTAATTGTGCATCTGAAACAAAGATTGGGCAAAGATACAAAAATTAGGGTATTCAAAGCATGGAAAGGAAGGCTTCATTAAGATTTCTGATAGATTCACCTTTCTGCTTCCAATTGTTCCATATTTCTGGATATATGAGGTTGGGGAAGTAATAGTTTGGGTCATATGGATGAATCTAAAAATGAGTACGTTTGGCATAAGCTTGGAAGAAGCTGTGAGAAAACAGATATACATTGTCCTATTCAAAGGAGCATGACACATGCTCTAAAGGACTCATGTGTATATATTACACCTTTATCTCCTTTATGAAGTGATGAGAGGCCTCAAGGATCCAGGGTTTCTTTCTAAGGGGTATGGTGAAATAGAGTGCTCTTAGGATAAATAGACTCTCTGAACTTGATATCTTACATGTTTCAAAAGTAGTATGCTAATGTATAGCATAAACAGCCATTAAAAGTGTATTTCCTAGGTGAAGTAGAAAACATTTTCAGATCTTCATAGTCAACATAATAGGGGTACTTGTTTCAGTACTACATAATTATGCTGATTAGAAACTACTTTCCTAAATTAACTGTAGTTATTAAGATATCTAATGGCATGATAGTTACTCAAAATAAAAGTATTCAGAAGATTCAAATTTTACATTTTTAATAATTAATAATTAATAAATCCACCAAAGAGTTGAAAGTGGGATCTAGAATAGATATTTGTATGTCTATGTTCATAGTAGCATTATATGTAGCACCTAAAAAATATAGGTATCACAAGTGCCCGTCACTGGATGCATGGATAAGCAAAATGTCTAATATCAATACAGTGGTTTTTTTTTTCAAACTTGTGTAGGAAAGAAATTCTGCAACAGGTTATATCATGAATAAACTTTTGAAATCATCATATTGAATTAAAGAAATTAGTTCCAAAAATACAACTATTATAAGAGTCCACCTATATAAATCACTTAGTCTAATTAAGAGTATACAGGCAGAAAATAGGATGGTAGTTTCCAGGGACTGGAGGTAGGCATAGTTACTATCAGGGAGTTACTAAAGGTTTGGGGAGACCAAAGTATTTTGAAAAATAGATAGTGATGATGTTTGAGCAGAAATAAAAATATACTAAATGTCATGGAAAGATAATGTTAAAATTATTAAGATGGTAAATTTTATGTTGTGTATATTTAATTTGAATAAAATAGGTTTTTTTCTCTTCAAGACTAATTGTTATGAAAATTCAACAGCTTCCAAAGAATGGAAAATTATTTATAAAATGTATGTTGACATATGATTTGATTCTGCCCTACAAATATAAGAATGTGTGCTCTGACCACTTCTTATCACAGAGGTACAAACAGACAGACTCATGACCTTCTGTTAAAAAAAACTCGTACCACCTCCCCATTGAAATGATCACAATGGATGGAAGCTGCTACCCTTTTTTCTCTCTTCATCACACAAAAGTATGTGATACTGACATGAAGATAGACATAGGGTCCAGATGAATGGCTCAGAGAACCTATATATCACAGAACAAAAATAATTTTTAAGGGTATTAATATCTTTCAACAAGTAATGAAAAATATTTTCAAGAAACAGTGCAGGAAAATTGAATACCCATACATGTCCATACATAACACAGTGCCCAAATGGTTTGATTATTATAAGACTTGGAGGCAAACATAGGGGGAACATTTTGCATTTATTTTGGCATTGATTTCTTGGATTTAACATCAAGGACATAGACAACAAAAGAAACAGGAGAAAAACCGGACTGTATTCTTTTAAATTGTGTATCTAAAGGCATAACTGACAAAATAAAAAGGCAACCTATGGAATGGGTAACAAGGATTAATAGCTATTGATAAAACAGAATTTCTGAAACTCACCAGTCAAACCAATCAACACTAACTAATTATGAGCAAATGACTTGAATAAACATTTCTTCAAAAAAGATATATGAATGGACAATATGCACACAAAAATGCCCAATATCACCAGGAAAAAAAACCCTATAATGAGCTACTGTTCATTTGGACATCTGATACATAAATAGGTTAAGAACCATTAAACACGTGCAAATAGAGGTATTATAGGATGCTGAAGTTCCTCTTTTTAGTGTACACGTTTGAAGAATTAAAATCAGAGTCTGGAAGAAATACTTGTATTCTTATGGTCACAGTAGCATTATGCATAATGTTAGTGTGAAACATGCACTACAACCTCTCAGGGCCGTGTTCCATTAATATAAATACACAATTCTTTCACAAAAATAGTAGAAAAGATATCAGGTGCTTAATATTAGCTTTCTTATGAAAAATGAAAGAAATGTTTCACATTTAAATCATTTGTTAATATTTGTTCTGAAAATCTTTTCTAGCATTCAATAACTTCTTTTAATGTTTTTAAATGATATTAACTCTAATTTTTTTGTTATTATGGTAAAATGAATATGCATACTTTTTATTGTGCTAGTTATTTTTAATTTCCCCATTTGAATAGTGAATGTGTTTACACTTTTGTGTAACCACTAGTACCATCAATTTCCCGAATGGCTTTTTTATCTTCCAAGCTGAAATTTTAATTCATCAAACAATTTCCCCTACTTGCAACTCCAGAAGTCATAACTCTATTTTAGGCCTGCATGGTGTTCACTCCTAGAAGTGCCTGATACAAATGGAATGGGAGAGCATTTGTCTTTTTATGACTAACTAGTTTATCATGATGTCTTAAATGTCTGCCTATGTGTGGACATAGCAGACCATAGTGTAGGATAATTTCAAAATCCTTTCTTTCAACTTAAGGCCATTTGTGTCTTCCATCCAACTAATCAATATAAAAAGTCTTCTAATTTAAGAATTCTGCATTGTGAATTTTAATTCATAGTTGTACTTATTTTAATTAATTACTTTATCTTGTAGATTAAAGGTAAAGTAGAGGGCACATTTTAAATATGCTACATTCAGTTAACCCTGAACTTTCACAATTACCATTTCAATTTTTTTCTCAAAGAGAAGAAGAATGCATTGCGGATGTTTATATCCATCATAAAATTGAGGAAAAAATTCTGTGGTGTGGATAATTTTGAGAAGCAGGTCATCTTTTGGACATCAATTGCAAGAAATCTGTCACTTAAGATGTGTAAGGTCTATCTGATTATTATCTCCTCTAGCCTAAAGATATGGCTAGAGGATAAGTTAATTCACTTAAAGATAAGTGAATTAACTGATTAAGTGATAATGTAAAAAATAACATTACCAAACTGAAGAAAACTGTTTAGGAGCAGATATATCATCACTTTATATCTTTAAACCCATAAAATCCCAGAGGCTGGAATCCAAACACTGTATGTTCCAAAGCTTATTGTTCCTGAAATGCAAACTGATAACACTCCCTATTGGCTAAGCTGTGACTGAGTATTTGGAAAAAGAGAGATTTATAGAAATTTTATAGAAATATAGCATCTTCTTTACATCACATACCTCTATTTTTTCTGTACAAACAGAAGATGAGTAATATGAGTATAACAATAGAAATAATGGTTATCATCAAGGCCACAAGCAAAGGAGATCTATATATGCAGGGGTGACCTAAAGAAAAGGTGTTAAAATCACTGGTTATTTGTTGGTAGAATCATTGAATTAACAGAAAAGGGTAAGGTCTACATTTTAATGTCATCTCTCTGCATTTCAAACAGTGCTAAGGCAAAAAGTAAAAGATCAGAGAACTGTTGGACACAAGAACAAAAACAAACAAACAAAAGAAACAAAAACAAAAACAAAGCAAAAAAACCCAGCTGATTTTAGGATGGGAATGGTCTGAGGTTGAGGACAAACATATTTAGAAAAGACAGATGTTGGTCTTTCTCTCACCCATCAATCAGTGGGGTAATTAGATATCAGGATATAATGCTCATGATTGTCATTGTCATTTTATCAGTGCCTGAAAGATGCTGGGAATAGATTAATTCTGATGACGTCTGAACTGCTTGAGACTCTATGCTCTTTGGATATAAGAATTTAATCAGGAGGACTTTAGATGATTGATGCCATTCAGGCACAGTCAGCCAGGCTTTCCAGGAGATAATCTGGGGAAAACAGAAAAACTGCGATCTGAAGGGTGCTGGATACATTTGGACAATAAGGCCACACCCATGGAGACAACAGCAACAGAGAAGTGAGAAAACGTTCTCCACTTGGCACAGGATGCTTGCCACTGACAATCAATAAAGCAGAAGTAAGAAGCCACTTCAAAAAGACTTTTGTTTATCATGGTAGCTCAGTAGCTCATGGCCCTAGGTGAACTAGTCTAATTGATATAGAACTATACACTAAAACCCATAAACAGAACACCATGAAATTATAAAAACAAACAAACAAACCATAAATCAGCCCTGAGTAGTATTCATTAAGCTGAAAACCTGGTGAGAGGAAATCTTTACACAGATTCCATGCAAAGTTAAGGACATTGGCAAGAACCATAGCATAAAGATGAGGCTAATGTTCACAATTGAATTCAGAAGAAATTTGCACAGGTGTGACCAGATCTGAAATTCTACCTATGAAGCATTCTGAACATAGTCCTAGGAAAGTGTTAGTAATCCAATCAACCAAATAAAGAGGCAGCAATGAGAATAGGACTGCCCATAGCAGAGGAATTCCCAGCAGTGGGGAAAGACCATGAGCAAGTCTGGATGAAAGCCAGCATCAGGTCAATCAATTTTCAGATTCTGCTTGTTTTTGTTTAATACATCAGGGTCCTTTGAGCAGGACTTCTCAGCCTTGTTCTGCTCTGCTCTTGTCAATATTAATTTTTTTCTCTTTCCCATTTTTAGTACTTTATTATTTTTGTTTGTTTTTTCTTCTCCTAAAAACACAATATAGTGTGCTTTGCATTGTCTCGGTGTCTCATCTTATTGAAAGATAAGGTTGTTTTATGTGGTCTGACAGCATATTTTAACTCTGTCTCTTCATTACATTAGCCACTCAGAATATAATCAATCAACAAATGGACCTAGGAAATTAAAAAGCTTCTGTATAGCAAAGAAACCTTTCAATCATATGAAGAGGCAGCCTAGAGAATGGGAGAAAGTCTTCACCATCTATAAACCTGACAGAAAACTAGTATTTGGAATACATAAATAACAAAAAACCCACAAACACCAAGAAAACTAACAATCTAGTAAAAATGGGTTATGGAGAAATGACTCAGTTGTTAAGAACATTTGTGACTCCTGCAGAGGAGCCAGGGTTGGTTCCTAGCACCTATATAGTCAACCACAACTACCTGTCACTCTAGTTCCAAAGGGGATCTGATATCCTCTCCTGACCTCCATGGCCACCAGGTATGTACATGGTGCACATACATCCATGCAGGCAAAATACTCATGCATATAATATAAATAAAATGTCTAAAATTTTTAAAAAGTAAATTGTGGGATTGAATAGACAGTTCTCAAAAGAAGTATATAAATGACTGGTAAATATATTTATATAGTTTGAATGAAGGTATTCTTCATAGATAAATAATGCTGTTCCCACAGTCCATAGGTTATTAAATTAAAATCCTTATGCCCATATGGGATATCTCCCTATGTGTTGCTGGTTAGGGAGGTCCCAGAACTCCTCAAAATTATACATGCTTATAGCCATTGCTCTTGGTTCTTCACCAATAATAATAATAATAAGACACCACTACTGAGGATACCACGCATTTTCATTGCAAGACACAGAGAAAGCAAGCTGAAATTGATCTGGAAGCTTCTTAAACATTGGATAGCTTTCCTAGTGATGGAAATTGCTTTTCAGGCTGCTGGGAGGGAAAAGCCATTGGTGGTCTTACTTACCTGAGAATCCTATGGGCTACAATACCAGCCTTCCAGGTAGGTTGGGGTCACCAGTGAAATAGTGGCATGACTCTTATGGTGGCAACCAACTACTTTCTGATTGGATTCTGGTCTGTTCCACAGGAAGGAACTCAGGCTTGGTAATGTAAACCTGACCAAAAGCCCAAGATTTGGAAATTCACAGACCCAAGTTGGGAACATACTACTGTAGTTTTTGTAAATGTGGATATTGTCAAAGTAATATTTGTATTTAAACTCATAGGGTAGTGTTGATCTCATCCTTGGTTAGAGAAAGAGAATTCTGTTTGCAGTGGGTGATGGTTAATGTAGAGACTCATAACTTGTTAAAGTGTGGATAATAAGTGACTGTTGGATGCTCAGCCATAAATAGAATACCTACAATCCCACCCAGGTTTCAAGAAGCATGGCAGAAGCAGGTTTATGATTATGGCAGAAGACCAGATTATGATTTTTAGACATAGTATGGCTGTTATGTTTATGAACTCATTGCAGCTGTGTTTTCCTGTGCAAGGTGGACTTGTATTTATTTATTCTATCACTGATGTATGAGGGATTTATGAGACCTCGCCCCTCCCCCCAGGAGCTACTGTCAGTTGGTAGTTGCCAGAGAAGGGTAAATTATTTTCTTCAGTGATGTAGCAACTGTTAAGTTTCCCATGCTTCAGTAAATAACCTCTCATACAGTTAAAGTTAATGGATTACAAAACCCAATAAAACAAAACAAACAAGTAACATAAAAGTAGCTGGGGTATTTCCTGTGAAGAAGATAATCTGTAGGATTGTGAGGGATATTAAAAGAGTTAATGAGAGAGTGAAAATGTCCAAAAATTACAATATATAATCTAGTATCTTGTCAAAGGTAAATTTAAATAAAGAAGAATTTTTATTGATGAAAGGACCTTTAAAATATTTTTTAGTGCATAACATAGTGGAAGAATTTGGCTGTGTCTTCTCTCCATGAAAGTGCTCCATAATGTATTTTCTACCTTAAGTATTATTCATTCCTCTGCTAGGGAATTATAGGCACAGTCAAACTTAATAGGTATAGCATAAGATATGAGTATTTGTGTGGCTTGTATTGTCTTTTCTCCTACCACTAGTGTCTATGTGATTTAGGTTCAATATTTAATCTTGCTATTTTAATATTTAATATGAGCAAATATAAAATTTTTACATAATTTGAATAGATAAGTATTTACTTATTTAATTAAATATATACAACACATGTTATGAGCCTTACTAACTATAAGACTTTTCAAATAAGGTTTGCCAGTAGCAAAGCCTCAGTAAGTGCTAGCATCTTAAGATGATATGATAATTCCTACTATAAGATCAACTCTGCTTCTTTTAGAATGATCTAGAAGTGCTGTGGATATCACTCTATATAAATAAAACACTGATGGCCAGTGACCAGGCAGGAAGTATAGGCGGGACAAGGAGAGAGGAGAATTGGGGAAACAGGAAGAAGGAGGTAGAGACACTGCCAGCCACCACCAAGACAAGCAGCATGTAAAGATGCCGGTAAGCCATGAACCACATGGCAAGGTATAGATTTATAGAAATGAGTTAATTTAAGATATAAGAACAGTTAGCAAGAAGCCTGTCACGGCCATACAGTTTATAAGTAATATAAGCGTCTGAGCGATTATTTTATACGTGGATTGTGGGACTGCAGGGCTTGGTGGAACCTGGAGAGAAGCCCTCCAGCAACATAGAAGTACTTTGAAGACAAGATGAGTAAAATGTTACCAACTCAAAGTGCACCATAGATAAAGACTTAATAATTGGAGGGGATTTGGGTGACAAAGTTCTACTTAGAAAAATCTCTAACTACAAGTCTCTCAGGAAGGATCTGAGAGTCTGAAGAAGGAAATGCATTCAATGATTCAGCGATAAAGAGAAACAGCAACAAAGATCCACTTCTTATAAAACAAACAAACAAACAAACAAACAAACTAGGTTGTAACAAGAAGTGAACAAGGTAAATATGAGTTTACTTTTGCAAAAGAGCAATAAACAAGAATAAATGTAGTGAGTCTGGGGCTTTCTGCTGTGTGGTTTAGATGCAGTTTTTGAGAACGGCACCTGTTTTAATTCAGATAATAGAACTCAGGCAAGGAGTTCAGCTGGGAATGAAAGGGGGAGTCAAGAATAAGAGAGAAACACATAAGTTCTGATACCCAAATCCTTACCCAACAACTAAGCTGCACATGGAAGAATTTTCAATGGCCTTGAATACGTACTGGAAAGATAGAGTTTCATATGATGGAATCTGTTAGTTCAAGGTTATTAAAATTAGCACACCCTTAAAACCTGAACAGATATATATTTGTCTTTTAGTTTTTCTTGTGACCCTTCAAGTTCACTTCCTCCCAATATAGCAATGTTAAAAAGGAATGCCTTTTTCCTCCTAGGAAATTAAACCTTCTGATAGTCCAACTTGGTATACCTCTCCCAGTAGGCTCAGTTTTCCTGGTATTACACTGAATGGATACTATGCAGTCATTACTGCAATGTGCAGTTTAGAACTTTACTTTCTGGCCACAATGAGCCTATTGGATCCTTGAAGCTGAGAGAGGGGTGTACAAATGTTAGATGTTAAGAAGCTTTCCAATTTTTTTTTATTTATCACCTCAGGAAAAGGAACTTTCATTTTGACTAATGCAAACAAAGCAAGGCTTTCACAAAGAACAATGCCAGCAGCTCCATCAGCAAGAGAGAGACTTTTGTGGATAAAGTTACATGTCTAATGTATGACCCATAATAATATCCTTGCAGACAGGCTTCCAGATGAAGTGTAAGGCAGTATAAGGTCCCTCTCCCTCTCCCACTTTGCTTCTTCCATCCTGAAAATGTACTTACCTTCTAGAATATGTAGTTTAATACTGGGTATTATTATGAAGAGTGCCATCATAGTCAGAATCACAGCCACAATCATCGTCCAAATAAAATTCCAAGAAAACATTTCGACTGAAATAGAAAGCCACAAATTTTACCACCTAGAAATGTTTGGACCAACCCAATTAGGAGTGGCATGGCATATCCAATTCTTCTTTCTCCATTTCTACCACCCTTGATGGTAACTTTAGGCCAGTTTTAGAGAGGCTGATACGAACTGTGTGAAAAGTAGCATAGGTGTAAATTAGTATGTGGTTGGTGCAAAGAATAAAGGCCACTCTTTCCACCATTTCTGTCTCATGAACTCCCTGACTGTAACAGAAGATGAAAAGCCAATTTGTCATCTCCCCTGTCAAGAAACACAGGTTTCTGCCAGTTCCAAATCAGTGCTTCAGTTCTGTCTAAACTGTTAGGGCACATGCAATGCCAAATATTCTTACTGAATGATGGTAAAACTACGGACCCAGAGAGTAGAAGCAATAAAAAGGCAAGTGTGCTAGTTAGTTTTGTGTCAGTTTGACATCAACTACACTGATCTTGGAAGGAAGAATATTGTTTGAGGAATTGCCTTCATCAGATCGGCCCATGGGCCTATCTCTGGGACCTTTTCTTAATGATTGATGCTGGAGAGAGAAAATGATTGATGTGGGAGGACCCGTCCCACTTTTAGGCAGTGCCAACTCTGGGCAGCTAGTCCTGGTTTGAATAAAGAAAAAAAATATCTGCCCAGCACTCAGGAAGCAGAGGCAGAAGCAGAGGCAGGTGGATTTCTGTGAGTAGAGGACAGTCTGGTCTATGGAGTGAGTTCCAGGACAGATAGGGCTACACAGAGAAACCCTATCTCAAAAAAGAAATGAAGAAAGAAAGAAAGAAAGAAGAAAGAAAGAAAAAAGAAAGAAAGAAAAAAGAAGACAAACTGATCAAGCCATGAAGATCAATCCAGTGATCAGGTTTCCTATATGATTCCTGCCTCTATTCCTACTTGTCCTGACTTCCCTTATTGATGGACTGTGAACTGGAAGTGTAAGCCAAATCAAACTTTCATCCCAAGTTGCTTTTGGTCATGGTGTTTATCACAGTCATAGAAAGCTAAGACAGCATGGATGCTTATATTTGACCAGGGAGATTCAAGCAAAACTTATGAGCATTAAGAACACCTCTTTATCGCTATTAAAATATATTTTATTATATATTGATAAAGGGAACTGTGAATCAAGAAGATATAACTGTTACAGATTGTAGTGGGTAGCTGTTCCAGCTTTGACCTGGAAGAACTACCCCCACTGAGGTTTCTGGTAACTGTCACGCCTACCTATGGCCTGCCCCTAAGGCGGGCCAAGACTGGAGCCCTTAAGACCCAAGATCTGGATGTGCCAGCTATATTGGTTCCTGTTAATCCTGGATGTTGGATGGTAGACCAAGCAGAGTTCTCCAGAGAACACTGCTGGGCCGTACTTCACCTCTCCCAGACTCTGTAACTTATTCCTTTACTAGTTGTAAGTAAAACCCCCAAATAAACCTCCCTTTTAACTACATGGAGTTGCCGTAATACTTCCATCAGTAACAGATGTATGTGCACAATATATTTATGTATTTAATTTCTTTTTAAAATTGGTATATGTTCTTGGCATTCATAGATTCAGGTTTCATAATTTGACAATTTCATAATCACATGCTTTTTATTTCCCTTCTCTTCCTTTTTTTCTCACCATTCCTTTCAATAGTCTTAGTCCTTTCCCTATCCTCCTTTCTGCTTTTGTGTGTATGTGTGTGTGTGTGTGTGTGTGTGTGTGTGTGTGTGTGTCCACAAATGACAGCAAACGTGATATTTGTCCTTCTGAATTGGCCTTATTCCACTTTATGTTATCACTAACTGCACACATTTTCCAGCAAATGATGCAGCTTCATTCTTCTTTATGGCTGAATAAAATTACATGCCACATTTGCTTACAGACTTATGTGTTTACAGCTTGGCTATTATGATAAATGATGGAATAAACATAGATGTGTGAGTACTTCTAGAGTCCTTTGTTGTGTATGTATAAATGGTACATCTGGATTATAAATCATATATGATATTTCTATTTGCAGAGTTTTTAAATGACTTTTAAAAAGACTTATTTATTTAATTTTATGAGTGCTTTGCTTACATGTATGTATATGAACCATGTGCATGTGTGGTACTCCTGAAGGTAAGAAGAGGATACCAGAATCCTTGGAAAAGGAGTTAAAGATAGTTGTGAGGTACAATGTGGATGCTAGGAACTGAATATGGGTCCCTTTCTGGAGCAACAAGTGCTCTTAACCACTGATCCATCACTCTAGCAACCTATTGCAGCTTTTTTAAAACCTCAACCACTATTCCCATAGTGGTTAGAACAGTTTACATTCCCACCATCACCATTAAGTGTGGCTTTTTCTTCACATCAGGATTTGTGGTTGGTTGTATATGCTCAATGTATTACAGTATATGACCTCAAATTTTACTATAGAACCTTAGTAACAAAAGCAGCTTTGTTTCATTTTTATTAATAGCTGAATGTTTCATTGTGTAAATGCACTATATTTTCAATATCCATTTATCACTTGATAGAAATCTTGGTTGTTTCCATTCCTAGCTATTATTGTAGATAACAGCAATGAATATGGGCAATGAAGTATCTCTATAATAAGACGTAGAGTATTGAGGGTATATGCCCATGAGTGGATCATTGGGTAAATCTAGTTTTAGGTCTTGAGGAATCTCTCCACTGATTTCCATAGTTGCTTTACCAGGTCCATTCCTACTACCAGTAATTAAGCAACCCTTTTCCCATACCCTTGCTAGCATTTGTCATTCTTTTTTTTTAACCTTAGCATTCTGACTGGGATGAGATCTTAAAGTTATAGTATACATTTACTTGGTGGCTAAGGATGTTGAGTATTTTCTTAAGGATTTCTCAGCTTTTTCTATTCTTTACAATGAATAATGTTGATAAAACATTTTAAGAAATGAGTAGCAATTTAGCCAAACATTAAACAACACTTTACTCTAGGAAAAACAAAACAAAACAGCATCTTATGTACAAAAATTTCCAGTATTAGGAAAATGATGAAAGAAATGAATCTAGCAAAGGGAATCAATCAGAAAACAGATGAGATGATGAATAAAATGAAGGGAAAGTAATGGCCCGTAGCCAAGTGAAAAAGGCACATGAGTTTTGTGTCAAGTATAAATTATATAAAACTTATTTCAAGAGTGAATACACGAATTTCACCTGGTAGAACAATGCTTGTGCTTTCCTCTTGGCCTGTTAGACGGTTCCAAATGCAACAAGTGACATTCCTGAGGGAGCTGTCTCTAAGGAGAAGTGTCATCTTCATATCAAACAATTTGTCTTCATTCCGTGAATGGGATTTTGATGCAGCTGGAATGACCCCTCCTCTGCTGTCTCTCCATTCCAAGTGAGGTTGTGGGAACCAACCTCTGGAGTGACATTCCACTATCACACCTTTGGTAGTAGGAGGATGAACAAGAATCTGAACCCGGGAGCTCCCAGCTGGTTATAAACAAGGGGAAATTAGTAGTGTATAGTGGATGGAAAGAAGAAAAGACCACAAAAAGAAAACCACTCCTCCTCTATATTAACTCCACTGTCTGTACATATAAGGATAGTCAAAACTCTATGGGGATCTATCTGACATAGTAAATCAATTAAAAGAGATGGCACCAGATGGAAAGTTGGAGAAGACATAACACACAATTAGCATCTATTATACTATTAAGCAGACTTAATGTTCTAAATAAGTCTGGTGATGAAAGGCCTCTTTGTTTCATTTAGTTTTTCTTTCAGTAAAATATTTACTGTTTAATAAATCAAAACAACTGAGTTAAGTTTTAGATTATAAAAAGCAACAAAACCATGCAAGATTCAATTCTTTTTAGAATTTATAAGTGGACATTTTTCTTATATGTGAATCACTGTATTAGTTTCAGAGGAATCCATGCTTACCTATGACCTTGACTTCTGTGATGTGCTCTTCATAGAACTTGCCATCTTTGAAGATGCAGTGGTAGTGCCCGTCATCATCAGGATTGACATTAAAGATCCTGAGGGTCACTTTCCCTTCTCCAATGGCATCTTTCAGGAGCTCTGTTCTCTCCACATACTTGGGGATAATTTTCCCAAACAGGTCTTTGCCATCCTCGTATAGGTTAATAGGTTGTGTATAGTGGGTCCTGAACCAGCGGATCTCCATGTGCTGGGCATTTTGTGGTGGAGACAGCTGACAACTGAGCTCAAGTACTGCACCAAATGGAGCCAAGACTGGCTTCTCTAATCCAGTCACTGTAAATCGTTCTGGGAAGAGAAACAAGAACCAAAATGTGAATGCCTTAATCAAGGAAACCCACTAAGTCACCCCTTCCTCAAAACACACAAACACATTTTTACTGTGGGTCATTTTTCCCCCAGCATACTGTTAAGAAAAAAATCTTAATTTTACATGAGTTCAATGGTGGCTCACCAAAATATTCCCCTTATGAAATGTGTATAATTTCCATTGTTGCTAAATGGCTTCCTAAGATAATTGCTATCAGCCCAGTAGTTGTCTCTTTTTTTCATTCTATTTCATTCTTTCTCTGAATGATTCTACTATTCATTATTCTTTTTTATTTATTATTTTTAGTTATTATTATTATTTTTTAATTTTATAATTTAATTTAATTTTACATATCAGACACGGATTGCCCTATCCTCCATCCTCCTGCCCCCAGCCCCAACCTCCCCCCCCTTCCCATTTCCTCCAGGGCAAGGGCATTCAGTTCAGGCTGGTAGATTCAGTTGAGGCAGGTCCAGTCCCCTCCTCCCATCACCCAGAGTGAGCAAGGTGTCCCAGCATAGGTCCCAAGCTCCAAAAGCCCAGCTCATGCACTAAGGACAGGTACCCATCCCACTGCCTGGGGGCCTCCCAAACAGTTCTAATCGACTGTCTCACTTATCCAGAGGGCCTGATCCAGTTAATTGTAATGAGCTGTTGTATATATTTGCTTTTATGCTTAAGCTTCTTGGATTACTCTTAACTTTCTTTAATTTGAAACACTTTTATTCATTGCATGTTTAAATTTGTCTTCAAGAACCTATTACTGCCATTCTCCTAAACTAATGTAATTTCTAACTGCATTCTAAGATATATCCTCATATCTACATATAAATGTAGCTTTCCCCATTACCAAAAACTTCTTTTTGTGGCAAGAATTTTACTAACTGAGCCATCTCTGCTTGACTTTTTAGAGAGAGAGAGAAGAAGGGGCGGGGGAACAAGAGAATGATGTAGGCAGGTAAAGGATGTATGGGGATTTGGGAGGAGTAGGGAGAGGGGAAATAATATGATCAAAATATATTGTATGAAAAAACAAAACTTCTTTTTGAAGCATGTGGAAATGACTACAGAAATTCTCAATTTGTCAAAATGCAGAGAACAATTAACTGTGGGGTGCACAGCCGCAACTAATATATCTACAAAATAGCAGATTAAGGAACATCACAGAAAATAGGTGGTATAACTGTAGGAACCAGAGAACCAGGATTCACCTGTGTGAGATAATATTTCCCATATGAGAAGGCAGCTGCACCCATGAAGCCTCAACAATGTGGTCATTTAAACAGGCCCTGTCAACACAGGTTGACATGCTGATGTGGGAGGGGGAAATTTCACTAGGTTTCAATCACCCTTAGATGAAGAAGTACAGCAATTAATGGTGGCCAAGAAAGAGGAGAATCAGTCTTCTCCATGAATCAGCCCCCTCATAAATTATTCATTCACAAGTGGTCAGTCTTAAATACTCATACCTATGAGCAACACTAAATGGACTCGGTAGGGTGTGTGTGTGTGTGTGTGTGTGTGTGTGTGTGTGTGTGTGTGTGTAATATAGAATAAGCTGTGGGTTTGAGAAGGATTGTGTGTGTGGGAGAAGCTGGATGGGAAGAGGGAGTGGTGGAAGTGATGTAAATATAGTATGTATATACAAAAAATTTAAATTTTTTGTTTCCTTTATCCTCTATTTTTTTTATTATGGAACTCTATTTTATTTCTTTTTAGTTTTACCAGAAAGACAGAATAAAGTACTAAAACCTACTCTTCCAAATGTCCTCATGCTAAGACAAGTTATTTGTTTTGTTTTTCCTTTGAATATAACTAGACCACTGCAGATGATCATGTGGAGTTTAGAGTCAAAACTTTCAAATGCTATTCTAGATTTTCTTACAGTTGACCAGTACTTGGCTTAACACATATTTGAGTTTATAAAAATCTTAAAGGAAAGAAAGAAAGAAACCTTCTCAAAGGTGCACTGGAAATTTTAAACCATATGGCAAAACCACATATCAATGCATCAATGTGAAGAAACATACACACACACGGCATATCAATGAACTTTTTAGAGAAATTTCTTCTTTAATCCCCCACCCCACTGTGTTTAGCATATCTCTACAAGATTTTAAAATTCACTGCATATATTCAATGAATGTTCTTATAATCTCAAATTAGTCCATAAGAAGAGATCTCAATGGGACAGTTTAGAGATGCAAATACTTAGGGAAATTTTGCTTGTGACAAGGATGACTTCTGGGGTCTGTGGAGAAAAGACAATTCTGTCTGGTTTAAACTTTCACACACATAAATTCACAGTAGCTGTGGCTGCATGCACAAGTTTAAGCTTACCCAAATCCCAAGATGAATGGAGGAGATCCCACCTCTAGCTGAGAAGCTATTGGCATCTGATGGCTGGTACAGGAAGAAGAGTAAGATTCCCTCATGGATGCAGTCCCTCAAAGGCTACCCTTGTTCTAATGGATGTTAACACACCTGTATAGAGGCTCTTTCTTTATATCACTAGCTGTCGAATAATGGCATGGAGACTTTTAATTAATCATGAAAGCTTGGCCTTCTCAAATAGCTCTTAAAACTTAAATTAACCCATTTATATTAATCTATGTTCTGCCACATGGCTTGTTACCTCTCCTCAGCACCTTACCTCTAACTCTGTCTAGCTGGTGAATCTCCCACATCTCAGATTTTTTTCCCAGAGTTCCTATCTCTGCCTGTAAGTTCCACCAATTCTCTCCTGCCTGGCTATTGGCTGTTCAGCTTTTTATTAAACCAATCAGAAGGTGCCTTATGCAGTTGAGGAAGAGCAGAGACACATCTTCGTCCTTCCTTCCTTCCCCTTCTCCCTCTCTTTCTCTTTTTCTCTCTCTCTTTCTCTTTTTTTAACCAAATTAACCATAGACTTACCATAGTATTGAGCCTCCATACTTCATATGCCTAGATATGATATAAAGGATTTGAAAAATAGGTCCATGCAAAATGTTTATAGCATCACTACTAATACTTGTTCAAATTTGGATGAATTTGAATATTCTTCAACAGAATGTTTGTTCAACATTCTGAACAAACAAAATGTGGCACATTTATACAATGGAATATTGTCTATTATTAAAGCTTGTATGGTTTCAAGTGTGTGGCCTTCTAGAAAAAGCAAAGCTGTAGAGTACAAAAGATGGTTGATGGGGTTCTTAAGGGGAGAGAAAAGAGAGGAGTAGGTGGATCATATGACATTTCAAGAGTGGTGAAATTCTGTATGACACCAGGTGCAGCCATGAGGATTTCTGAGTTTAAGAATTTCAGGATCTGATAGCTGGAACAACCTAAAACCACCAGGTGGCAGTAGCACACAACAGCCTTCTATTTGAGTAACCATTTCAGGGTTGCAAAGTAGGAAGCCACAGAGAAAGACTTTGCAGAGACACAGAGGACCATCATTTAGAAAAGGATGGTAGACATGGAACTCTCAAGATTGGCAGCGCTCTTATATATCTAAGTGGAACCACTCCATAGCAAAATAGGGAGTGTCAGGGCCATAGACTTGCAAAAGGCATCAGCAGCTCACTTTAAAAATCACTGTATGGTAGTTTCATTTCTGTTTTTTTTTTTGTTTTTTTGTTTTTGTTTTTGTTTTTTTTTTTTTTAATTTGTATACATCCATTACATATAGGTGGTGGGTGGTGGTATCTTAGGGACATTTTCTTTTAAGTGTATAATATACTTTCGATAAGTCCCACGCCCCCAACAGGCCATTAATACTTTCCTTTCTCTTCTCCTTTTCCTGCTGTCATCTTTAATCCATTAGTTTGACTCCTACTTTCATGCTATATACACAAGCACACTTTTATGCATTTATCTAAAATACAGGACTCACAAATTAAAGAAGACATGCAGTATTTGTCTTTCTTTGTCTAACTAATTTGCTTAATGTATTAATCTGCATTAATGTATTGAATCCACTTTCTTTCAAGTGAAATTTTGTTCTACTATAGAGTTGAATATTATTTTACTCATGTATTTCTCTATTGATGGATACAAAGGTTCACTCCATAGCTACTGTGGGTTATGGTGCAATAAACATGTATGTACAAGTAACAGTGTGGTATGTTGGCTTAGAATCCTTCAGTAAATAACCAAGGGTGGTATAGCTGGATAATATGATGAACTTTAGTTTTGTTTTGTTTTGCTTGTTTTGGATCCTACATATTGATATCAGTGGTGGCTAAACTAATCCAGATTGTGACCAATAGTGTACAACACACTTCTTTCAGCACACTTGCCAACATTCATTTATTTTCTTAATGATTGTCATTCTAACCATGGTAGATGAAATCATAATGTAATTTTATTTTCTCTGATAATTAATCATGTCAAACTTTTTTCATGTTTATTTGTTGCTTGTACTTCATCTTTAAGAACTCTTTATTTAACTAGACTGTTTATTGATCAGATTGTTGGATTTTTTGGTATTTAGTTTTATGAGTTCTTTATATATTCTACATATTAGTCCTCTGTCAGAGGTAGTGTTAATAAATATTTTTCTCTTATACTGTATGTCATTCATTCAAATATCTGCTTTCTTTCCTGTACAGAGATATTTTAATATCATACAATCCCATTTTTCTGTTTTTGGCATTATTTTTTGAATGTTTGGAGTTCTATTCAGAAAGTCCTTTCCTATGTGTATATCTTAAAATGTTTTCTCATATTTTCCCTCTGTTTCAGAAATTAAGATTTTAAATTAAAATCTTTCTATATATTGAACTGGTTTTATACATGACCAGGATGGGCTATAGTTTTAACATCTTACACATGTATATTGGTTTTCTCAGCACCATTTGTTGAAAGGCCATTTTTTCCTCCATCTTGTAAAAAGTCACTTGTCTTTATTTGTGAGAATTTATCTTTATAGTCTATTCCATTGATCCACATGCTGGCTTTTGCATTGTATTCACAAGCAAGTAGAGAGGAGTGACTACTTGTACTCAGACCACTTTCTTCTTTTCATACAGTCCAGGGTCTCATCCTGGGGAATTGAGCCATCCACAGTTGATGGGTCTTCCTATCTCAGTTTACCTATTTAATATGGTCTCCTATGGGTGTGCCCAGATGCTTGTTGCCCAGATAATTCTAGATTTCCTCAAGTTGGCAACAGAGCCATTGACATTTTCTTTCTTTGCAAACTTTTTATGGACAAAGTTCATGAGGGAAAGTGAGAAATTCATACCTGCCCTCAATGTTACCATATGAAGGAGGCACATGGCAACAATACTGAGTCTGTAAACAAGTGGTTTTCCATCATCCATCACACCTGCAAAAAGAAAGCAAATTCATAACCAGTGAAAACATGAGAAAGAAGTTGCAGAAATCAGATAAATCCTCAACTGCCTAAAGCACTGTCTTCCAGCTGTGGCTGTCATCACCTTTTAATCCCAGGTAAACAACAAATTCATGTCAGGAGAATCATTTTCTTTGTGTTATTTAGCATTCTGAAATTTTATTAGCAAATATGACACTTATGATAAGAAGGCTCAATAAAATGACTATATCTTCCCAGAAATTTATTTATTTTTACAGGATTGTCTTCTCCAAGGCTTGAATGGATATTATTTTCTGTTTGTTTTGTTTTTGAAAACTCCATGAGCCTGCTTTCTTCCCCAAAGTTGATGGAAATGGGGAACATGTCCAGATTTCCAAAACTAATGGAATCATTTGATATATTTATTAATTGCTACACAGAAAAAAGTAAAGTCATATTTATCTTAATTTATGGTAGAAAGTAATTAATCATTTTATATAGAGGAAATAACTTTCTTCTATGACACTTTAAGAACCCCATTAATTTTTCTGTTAATTGAGACATTGCCTAACTTGTTAGAGTTTCAGTTGCTGTGAAGAGACACCATGACCACAGCAACTCTTATAAAGGAAAACATTTAATTAGGCCTGGTTTACAGTTTCAAAGGTCTAGTCAATTATTGTTGTAGTGGGAAACATGGTGACATGCAGGCAGAAGGTTTTGGAGAGGGAGCTGAGATTTCTACATCTTCATCTGCAGGCAGTGGAAGTCTAGCCACACTAGGCCTGGCTTGAGCATCTGAGACCTCAAAGTGCACCCCACAGTGACACACTTCCCCCAACAAGGCCACATGTACTCCAACAAGGGCACACCTCCTAATAATGCCACTCCCTATGGTTCAAGCATTCAAACACGTGAGTCTATGGGGGCATGCTTATTTAAACCACCACAAACATATTTGTGGTCCTTACTCTAAAGTTCAAGGTCAAGGGAAGATGAAGTTATATTTTTCAGATAAATACAAAGGATTATTTAAAAAGTTCTACTTGATATGTAGCTCTGGAAACAGATGTAGGACTTTCCTATTTCTGTACTCCAAGAGACACTTACCAAGTACTGGTATTATAGAAAAACAAAGAGTTAAATAGTAGCAACAATATAAAAATACTATAATACCTTGTTTAAACAGACAAATTTAGTAGTAATCCTGGACTTACCTAGGTTCTCACATTACTAAAATGGTATATCTACATTGTGAATAATGACCTGTATTTCTTAAAAATCATAAAGGCAATAAAGACATTTATCAGATGCCAAATGTAGAATTGCTATTGAGCAATGGTAAGTTGAGGAAAACATAGTAATACTAAGGAGTGAAGCAGAGGGAAATTAATAAAGCCTTCATATGCTGTATTAACATAAATCTTAAGATGGGCAAACTATAAAGAGAATAAGTGATAGCATGCATTGTAGCTAACTCAGGATCCCATATTAATGCCACGTAAGTTGAAATCCTGGCTTTACCATTTAGCTGAAAAGCCTAGGCAAGTTATGAGAACTCTATCACTTCAGGTTTTTCAGCTACAGGAGATATTTTCTTCATCATTGTATTTATTATTAGAATTAGTGGTTGTTTGAATAAAAATGGCTCCCATAGGCTCATAGGGAGTGGCACTGTAGGAGGTATGGCCTGGTTGAAAAACATATGGCCTTTTGGGAGGAGGTGTTCCACTAGGGGGTGGGCTTCAAGGGCTCAGAAACTCAAGCCTGGCTAACATGTCATGGTCACTTCTGCTGCTTGCAGATCAAGATTCAGCTGCTTTTACAGTACCAAGTTTGTCTTCATGTCACCATGCTTCCCATCATGATGATAATGCTCTTAAACCTCTGAATTATAAGCTATCCCCAACAAAATGTTTTCCTTTATAAGTGTTGCCATGGTCATGGTGTCTCTTCATAGCAATAGACATCATAACTAAGACAGAAGTTGGTACAAGGGACCGAGGAATTGCTCTGATAGGACTGACCATGCTTTTGTTTGGAGGTGTGGACTTTGCATTTGAAAAACAGCTGAATGCTGTAAGTGGGGATTAATGGCTATATTAGTAGAACCATGGATGACAGTGGTGCTGAAGGTGATTTGAACTGTGGGGACCTGGCTTAAGAGAGTTCAGAGGAAAAGAATTTCCGTATGTGACCTAGAGACTGTTCTTGTGATACTTTGACAAAGAATGTGGCTACTTTTTGTCCTTGCCCAAAATGTCTGCCTGAGGCTAAAGTGAAGAGTTTTGCATTATTTGCATTAGCAAAGTGTGGTAGTTTGAATGTAATTGTTCCCTATTAGTTCACAGAGAATGGCATAATTAGGAGGTGAGGCTTTGTTGGAGGAAGTATGGCCTTGTTGGAGGAAGTATGTCACTATGGAGGTGGGCTTTGAAGTCTCACATATGCTCAAGCCACACCGACTGTCTCAGACCACTTCCTGTTGCCTGCAAATCAAGATGTAGGACACTCAGCTACTTCCACTGCATCATGTCTACCTGCACTTCATCATGTTGCACTATGATGATAATGGACTAAACCTCTGAAAATGTAAACCACCCCAATTAAATGTTTTTCCTCTATAAGAGCTGCTGTGGTCATAGTTTTGTTTCTTCACAGAAATAGAAACAGTAACTAAGACAGGAATTAGTACCAGGGATTGGGATATTGCTGTCATAGGCCTGACTATGTTTTTTTGTTTAGAGGAATTTGAACTTTGGTACTTTGGGTTAGGAAAGCAGTGGAATGCTTCAAGTATTGCTTAATGGACTATACTTGTACAATCATGGAAGACAATGGTGCTGAGAATGATTTTAACTGTAGGGGGCTTGCTTAAGAGGTTTCAGAGGAGAATAATTTTAGTATGTTGCCTAGAGATAGTTCTTGTGGTATTTTGGTGAAAAATGTCACTGCCTTGTGCCCTTGTCCAAAGAGTCTGACTGATGCTAAAGTGAAGTGATTTGGAATTCCATGGGAAGACAAAAATCTCAAAGCAGTCTCAAAACCATAGACACTGTCATGTGGTTACCAATGTTTATGTTTATAAAGATTTATAATTAAAAGGAGCAAGCTTAGGAGAAAACAAAAACCAGGAAATGGAATGGAGCTAAGCCTTGTGTTTAAGGAGATAAACAGATTAAGAAATGTAATAAAAGGAGTTATATCCTCAGAGGAAGATCCCACTCACCTAAGTTTCCAACTTGTGAAAAGGAATTAAGGAAAAGCTTAGAGTTAGGTGTGGTGGTACATACCTTTAATCCCAGCACTCCAGAGGCAGAGGCTGTTGGATCTCTGAGTTTGAGGCCAGCCTGGTCTGTGGAGAATGTTTCAGGATAGCCAAGCTTAAGTAGTGAAGGAAACCATTGAAAACAGAAAGCTGGTGAAGATGTAATTGAATGAGTGGGACATGTTCCAGCCCCAGCAAGCAGTAAAACTTGGCAGATTTGGCAACATGGTTCTGACTTTAGAATCAAGGATAGAAGAACAGGGTAATAAACTCTCCTTCCACCATCAAGGAAAACCACTGAGGCCAGATGTGTGACAGTGGTATCCCTGCATGGAGGTCTAGAGATGTCATTGTGTAAAGCTGTTAAGATGAAGTCTGGTTTACCTTGGAGACCCCAAAATGGTGGAGAAGTCAGAGCTTTGGGATACCTGTCAAGAAGAGCTTCTAACAGGGAGCAGAGCCAGCCCAAGAGAAAGAAGTGTGTTATAATCAACAAATCTGTATGGAGTTGGAAAGCTGAAGAGTGCTTTGATATCAGACATAAAGATGCAGAGTTTGAAGTTTGCCCAGCTGGCTTTCTGTCTTGCTTTGGTCCAGTATTTCCTCATTATGCTCCATTTTGGAACAGTAATATACATCCTTTGCCATTGTATGTTGGAAGTATGTGATCTACTTTTCATTTTGATTTTATGAAGATTTACACTTGGGAGATTGCCATGAGTCTCTGTAGAGTCTTCAGACTTCGACATTTAAACAAGTTTGAGACTGTTGTAGACTATGGTGACTTTTGAAGTTGGACTAATACATTTTGCATTATGATAAGGCTATGAGCCTTTGGGAGCCAGGAACTGGAATGTAGTGGTTTGAATAAAAATGGCCTCTATAGGCCCATAGGGATTGGCACTATTAGGAGATATGGCCTTTTGGAAGATGTGTGGCCTTATTAGAGGAGGTGGGTCACTAGGAGGTAGGCTTTGAGGTCTCAGAAGCTCAAGCCTGGCTAGTGTGTCACAGTCACTTCTGCTGCCTGCATATCAAGATGTACAACTCTCAGTTCCTTCTCTAGTACCATGTCTGCCTGCACTGCACTGTGTTTCCTGATATGACAATAATGGAATAAACCTCTGAATTATAAGCAAGCCCTAATTAAATGTGTTCCTTTATAAGAGTGTTCATGGTCCCAGTGTCTCTTCACAGAAATAGAAATCCTAACTAAGATAGAGCCCTATGGGAGGGTTCATAGAAAACAAATCAAACAATAAAAAGAGCACGGGAAAGGTGAAAATTAAAAATGAAGATATATCCACCTCAACATATGTTTAAAATACAACAAAGAATATTAAACAACTCAACGTGACATATTCACAACCTCACAACTCCTGGACAGTGGAAATAAAAGTAACTAAGAAGGCTGAAATGGCAGAGAAAAATTTCAGTGTCCTATTTGTGAGAAAGATGAATGACCACATAGAGAACTCAAATACATAGATGAATGAACTAAGGAAATAAATCCAGAACCTATGGAGGGCAGGTACCAATGCAAACAAAATAGTATAGTATATAATGAACAGAGTTTCAGCTCAGGAGGGTGAAAAATGACTGGATATGGATGAGAGTGATAGTTGCACAATAATATGAATGCTTATAAAGCAACAGAACCACAAATTATTTTAAAAAACAAAAATGGCTTTTAGAATATAACATTAAAATTTTACTTTTGTCAGTACACTTATTGACTTACTGTAGCTGGAGTTGTCTCTAGTCCCGACCAGGCCCGCAGCCTCTCAGACCCAAATAAACACATAGAGGCTTGTATTAATTAAAACTGTATGGCCTAATGGCTCAGGCTTCTTGCTACCCAGATCTTACATCTTAAATTAACCCATTTCTATAAATCTATACTTTACCATGTGGCTCATTGCTTACTGGTATCTTTACATCTTGCTTCCTCTGTGTTTGGCTGGCAACTCCTGACTCAGTTGTAGTGGGTAGCCATTCCAGCTTTGACCTGGAAGCTCCAACCCCCATTGTGTCTTCGGTAACGGTCACGCCTACAAGGTGGGGCTGAGAGAGGATGCTGAAGACCCGGGTTCCAGATGCACACGCTCTCTTAGTTCCTGGACCCTGGTTGCTGGAGGTAGACCAAGCAGAGTTCTCCAGAGAACACCGCTGGACTGCACCATGCCTTTCCCAGACTCTGTAAACTATCCAATCATTTGTAATTTACCCCACAAAATAAACCTCCCTTTTAACTACGTGGAGTGGCCTCAATAATTTCACCAATACTCAGCCTTCCTGTTCCCAGAATCCTCTTCTCTCTTTATCCCACCTATACTTCCTGCCTGGCTACTGGGCAATTAGCACTTTATCTATTAACCAATCAGAGCAACACTTTAACAGCATATAGAGCTATTTACACAGCAACTTACATGTGCAGAAGACAGGAGTCATGTCATCATCTTAATGAATACATAAAAAGGCTTTGACAAAATCTAACATGATTTCATGATAAAAGCTTTAGAAAAAGTAGGACTAGAAGAAACATATCTTAAAATGATAAGGGCTATATATGACAAAGCCACAGCTGCAGCATGAGTCCTAATTGGTCTTGATAAAAACCCAGAGTCAGATATCAGAGAAGCAGAGCAGCCAGCTAGACTTCTTTCCTGTACCGAATGTTCAGTCTGAAAGGGCCTGGGTTCCTGTCTCCTTCTAACTTATATTTCTTTCTCTGCCCAACCATATCACTTCTGGTCTCAACCTCCCTAGTGCTGGGATTAAAGGCATGTGTTCCACACTGCCTGGCTCTGTTTCTCTTTTAGATTGGATCAATCTTTTATAGCCCATGGTGGCCTTGAACTCACAGAGATCTGCTTCTGCCTCCTGAGTGCTGGGATTAAAGGTGTGTGCCACCACTGCCTGACCTCTATGACTAACTAGTGACTCAGCTCTGCACTCTGATCTCTAGGGAAGATTAAATTGTTAAAACAAACGAATTATCACCATACACAACCAACATGAATCTAAAAGGAGAAAACTTAAAGCAATCCCATTGAAAGCAAAAATGAGACAGGGCTGCTCACTATCCCCATTCCTTTCTAATATAGTGCTTGAAACAATATGGCAAGAGGAGGAAATTGAGGGGATACAAATAGTAAAGGAGAAGTCAAATTATCCCTATTTGCAGATTATATGATATTATATGTAAGAGGCACCCAGAATTCTACCAGAAAACTTCTCAAAATTCAACAAAGTGGCAGGATACAAAAATCAACTTACAAAAATTAGCCTTCCTATATACAAATAACAAGCATGCTAGGAAAGAGATCATAAGCACACTCATTTACAATCACCTCAAAACAATATCCTGGAATAAATGTAACCAAGGAAATACAGAGCTATTTGAAGATTTCTGAGGAAAGAGATTAAGGAAGACATCAGAAAATGAAAAGACCTCCCACACTCATAGATTGGTAGATTTAATATTATGAAAATGACCATTATACTAAAAGAAGTTGGTAGATTTAACACAATCCCAACTAAAATTCTCATGAGTTTTTTCATAGAAATATCCTACAATTTGTATGGAACCACAAAATACCAATGATAGCCAAAGCAATCTTGGAAAAAACCAACAATACTGGAGAGATTATCACTTGAAATTTCTAAATAGATTATAGAGGTATTGCAATAAAAACAGTATGATACTGGCACACACACACACACACACACACACACAACTTATAGAAACACAAAAGAAGACACCAACATAAATACACCTAACTGTAGCCAACTGGTAATTGACAAAGTTGCCAAAATTATATACTTGAGGAATGATAGCATCTCTAACAAATGGTGCTGAGAAAACTGGATGTCCTCAAGTAAAAGAATGAGTATTCATATGTACCACTTTCCATCAAAATTAAATCCAGAAGATCAGTGACCACAATTTGAAACCTGGAATGCTGAAACTGTCCAAAGACAACATGGTCAGCATCATACAAGATGTAGGTGTAGGAAAGGGCTTTCTAAATAGGACTCTGTTTGCCAAGTAATTAAGGCCAACAATTAACAAGTGGGAACTCAGAAAACTAAAACTCTTCTGTACAGCTAAGGGAGCAATCACTCAAGTCAAGGGGAAACTTACATAGTAGGAGAGAATCTTTGCTAACTATATATCTTTCGGAGGACTAATACTCTGAATGTTTAAAGAACTGAAAAAAACAAGAGTCAAGAAACAATCCAACTGAAAAGCAGGCTCTATATCTGAAGAGAGAGTTTTCAAAAGAAAAATCAAAATGGGTAAGATGTGCCTCAAAGAGTGTTCCTCTTTAGAAATTAGGGAAATGCAAATTGAAACAGCTTTGAGATTTCATCTCACACCAGTTAGAGTAGCTAAGATCAAGAAAATAAGCTATAACAAATGCTGGTGAGGAAACTGGAACCCTCATTCACTCTTGGTGGAACTGAAAACTGGTGCAGTCTGGAAATCAGTGTGGAGAATTCTTAAAAAACTAATGGATGGAACTAGAAAAAATCATCCTGAGTGAGGTAACCCAAACCCAGAAAGACAGTTATGGTATGTACTCACTCATAGGTGGATTCTAGATATAAAATAAAGAACAATCAGACCACAACCCATAGAACCATAGAGGCTATATATATAGCATGGAGGTCCCTAGGACGACTGTGGCTTATAATAAATTTCAGTTTTACTCAATTATTGAAAAAAATAGCCAAATGAATGGAAACACATGAACTATGAACCAAAGGCTGAGGGGCCCCCAGCTGGATCAGGTCTGCTGTGGATATCACTCTATATAAATAAAACACTGATGGCCAATGACCAGGCAGGAGGTAGGTGGGACAAGGAGAGAGGAGAATTCTGGGAAGCAGAAGGCAAGGGGAGAGACACTGCAGCCACCGCCAGGAGAAGCAGCATGTAGAGACTCTGGTAAGCCACCAGCCACGTGGCAAGGTATAGATTTATAGAAATGGGTTAATTTAAGATAAAAGAACAGTTAGCAAGAAGCCTGCCACGGCCATACAGTTTATAAGTGATATAAGCGTCTGAGTGATTATTTTATAAGTGGATTGTGGGACTGCGGGGCTTGGGGAACCTAGAGAGAAGCCCTCCAGCTACAAATGGCGCCCAACGGCTCAAGTTTCCACCTTAAACCTGAGAATATTTAATAACCAATTCTAAACAGAGCCAAAACCAGGTTCCTGCTTCTTGTCTCATATGAGCAGCTAGACGCCGCAAAATGCAGGTTTGAACACTGGCGGGTTCCTGGCGAGTGGTTTGACCGGCAGTATGGCGGGAATGAGGAGTCTGCCAGAGGCACATTATGCTGCGTAGTAGATTTAGTCTTTACTAGTATTTTTTTAAAAAAAGGTTTCTGGGCTACATGCTGCTTTGATAAAAGCTTAGACCCACTAATTCTGAGACTTGATGACTCCCAGAGCTGGCGGAAAACGTACCACTGCCATGTTGGGAAGCTGAAGTGGGCGGAGCCAGCAGCCACAGCGCCGTTTCAGGCTTACAATGGTGCAGTTTAAAGCAATAGGCTCAAGGCTCAAGGTAATATAAAACATAAGCCACATAAAGATGGCTACCACACAGAGAATCTGGATTATGTTCTCTTTGATATTCATAACTAAACAAAAACATTTGATTACAAAAGCTGTTGAGTTATGCCAAAATGTATATTTTAAAGGTACCTTGACTTCAAAATTTGGATATAAGGATATGTTACTTTGGAAAAGAGGTTCTGCTTTTGTTTTCACAGAAAGCCAGAGGCTGTGGACTTGTTCCAGATTAAGATACATCAGGTTTCACCAGTCAAGACCCCTGAAAGGACTCCGATGACACCATGGCCCAGATGATCCAACATCCAGAGCGGTTTCAAGGCAACTGGTTCACACAATACAGCCTCACGGACTACCCCATAGGTCTAAAATTTTCTTTGCGTCCCCATAAGATACAGCGCCCCCCTCCAGCAGGAAGTAGTAAGAGATGCTACGCCCAAATTCCCAAATATACCAAACTGGCTTTAGAGGTGGAATTGGCTCACTCCCCTCTAAACCCAGACATATTGCTTTAAAAAAAAAAATGGTTAAGTGATTCTTGTGTCCCAAATCAGAAGAGCCCTCTGGTGTGGGACAGAGAAAAACCAATATTTTTATTTAAAACAGGTTGATTATAAATGTGATCTCTTTCTGAAAAAGAAAAGGGGATATGATATATAGGAGGATATGGAGATGATAAGATAAAAGGGTAGATTAATGAACCTACTTTTAAAGAACAACTTGTTTAAAATGTTTTACATTGGTATAGATTTTAGTTTATGCTTAAAATGTTTTACATTGGTATAGATTTTGGTTCATTGATACAGACTTGAGGTTGATTTTGTTATACTGTATATATATATATATATATATATATATATATATATATATATATATATATGTTTCTATTCTTGTTTGAGGTATTGTGTTTATATAACTCATTTAAAATTGTAATGGATAATTAAAAAATAGATTAATAATTAGTCATCTATGATAATCATATCTGTAGCCATGTTAGTTAAGTCTTCTAGGTATACATAGATATATTTCAGATAGATAGGTAATCTTCAAACACTTCATAGACCTGGAGAATATGGCATTTAAATAACTTAGAATTCTGTTGACGTGAGACACAATTGCTCCTGGCTGCACCAATTGATCCCGAGAGAATGTTGGGCTTCTAAGACATTTCCATTTGGAAGTTTGTCTTTTTGGCACAAAATGGCCTACTGGGCAAAGAATTGCCCTTGCCTTGATGGCTGACAGTACAAATGCAATGCTGTCCTTTCTGGACAAGCGGGACACAAGGAAAGTGACTACTGTACTCTGCCAAGACAGGGTAAGATGGTCTCTTAAAATTCCTGCTTCTAAAAATGGTCTGTCAGATACTCTAGGCCTGTAGCCAATTTGAATGCACCAACAATGCTGAGAAACATTAGGTGACTGTCCAGGCTGCCAGCTGTCTTGGTCTACTCTTGCAAGATTCCCGAAAGTTGCTTGCATCCATCTACCATTTCTCAGGTACCATTATGTTCCTTCTCAGGTCTTTGATGTGGTTGAAGACTAGATAGTCGTAATTTCCTCAGTTGTGATAAAAGATAAGTTAGCTATAAAACCTTAAACTCACAAATATAAGATAGATAAGACATCTTCTTTAATATTGTAACTATAATTCTTGCTCGGTAATTGTTTTGTTATATGTAATTTTACCATGTTAAAGTTAAAACCTTCCTTTTTAAAAAAAGAAGAAAGGGGAAGTGCTGTGGATATCACTCTATATAAATAAAACACTGATGGCCAATGACCAGGCAGGAGGTAGGTGGGACAAGGAGAGAGGAGAATTCTGGGAAGCAGAAGGCAAGGGGAGAGACACTGCAGCCACCGCCAGGAGAAGCAGCATGTAGAGACTCTGGTAAGCCACCAGCCACGTGGCAAGGTATAGATTTATAGAAATGGGTTAATTTAAGATAAAAGAACAGTTAGCAAGAAGCCTGCCACGGCCATACAGTTTATAAGTGATATAAGCGTCTGAGTGATTATTTTATAAGTGGATTGTGGGACTGCGGGGCTTGGGGAACCTGGAGAGAAGCCCTCCAGCTACACAGGTCCTCTGAATAGATGAGACAGTTGATTGGCTTGATCAGTTTGGGAGGCAACTAGGCAGTGGGACCAAGTCCTGTGCTCATTGCATGAGTTGGCTGTTTGAAACCTGGAGCTTATGCAGGGACACTTGGCTCAGTCTGGGAGGAAGGGACTGGACCTCCCTGGACTGAGTCTACCAGGTTGATCGCAGTCCTCGGGGGAAGACTTGTCCTGGAAGAGGGAAGGCTGGGGGTAAGGGGAGGGGGTGGGAGGGGGAGAATAGGGGAACCCATGGCTGATATGTAGAACAGAATGGAACTGTAAAATAAAAAAAATATAAAAAAACTAAAAATAAATCTAACATATGACCAAGCTTTACCAGTCGTTGGCATATGCTCAAAGAACTTGACAATGTATAGCACAGGCAATATTCATTTCCACCCTATTCACAATATCTAGGAAATGGAAACAATCTCAATGTCCTTCAACCTATTAATGGATAATGAAAATATGGTGTATATACACTACAGAATGTTATTCAGATGTAAAGAAAAGTTAAATCATGACTTTCAAGTAGATGGATGGAACTAGAAAGTATTATACCGAGGGAGGTTATACAGACACAGAAAGACAAATGCCACATGCACTCAATCATGTGTGGTTCCTAGCTGCAAGTCTTTAGATGTAAGTATATATCCTTGAGTAACAAAAACCAGGAAAAAATGAGCGTGGAAGGGGAATAGAAGTACACAAGTGATATGAAGGGGAAAATGGGAAAATGGGGATATGGGGATGGGCATTTAAAATAGGGGAGAGAGTGGTCAATAAAGAAGAATGGGGAGAAAGAATTAATAACAATAAAGATATTTGAAAAAGCCTTGAGGAATTATACTACTTTATATTTACCTAAAAATTACAAACAATATATTTGTGTATGTATATCTATATTTTAATGAAGATATGCCACATGAATTGACAATGCTTTCCCAGAGAGCCATTGGGCAGCTAAGAAAACCCCAGCACCAGGGTTGAGAAACCTCATTTTGAGTTGTTAGTCAGGGGGAACCTAGGAGACTCCCAAAACAATACAGGCTACTGCTGTTTCCCACGGTTGTCTCCCAGAAGTGAAGGAAAGTCCCTATTGCTGAAGATATTGTGTACTTATGAACATGTGATTCAGAAGATTTGAGCTGGGTCCAACTTGAAAGCCTCCTCCCTGAGGACTACCTTTGAGAGTGGCAGAAGATGCCATGCAAGGTGCCAAAGGAGAAAACAATCAATATTCCCATCCAGCCATGATATCAGTGGATTATAATCATGACCAGCATGGAAAAATATTTCAAAATGTGCAATAGCAGTATTCATATCTTAGCAGCAATCAACAGCTCTCTAATTGGATTTCTGACCCACACACCAAGAGGAATATCATACCTGGTACTGGAAATGGAGCCAATTGCCCAGGGCTAGTGCAGTTATGGATCTTAGAGGAGAAATTACCACTGCCAATTTACTAGACCAACATAATTCCTAACTGTAGAAATAAGTGTAGCACTCACCATTCATCAGAGAATCTTTTCTTTATTGCCTAGGGAAACCAATACAGTAAACCACAACTGGTCAAAATACATAGAACAACTGATCATGGGATACATCTACGACACAATCTCTGTACACAAGGATCAATGTACGTTGTAGAACACAGGGTGGGAAGATTGTAAGAGCCAGAGGATTTGTTGTTGTAAAATTGTGTCTCCTAGAAACGATAGAGAAGCTATACCATTGAACCCACGACAATATGACTACCTAAGCAAGACCAGAGCAATGACAACACTAATAGACATGCTGTCATGGAAGGGGAAATCTCACAAGACCCCACCTCTAGACAGAGAACTACAGGTAACTAATGACTACCGAGAAAAGAATTAGTCTTCTTTGGGAATGAGCTCAACGGATCATATTTTTATATCTATTCACACACACACACACACACACACACACACACACACACACACACACGTCATGAATTTGAGAAGAAGTAAGAGGTGGGACAAAGCAGGGATTAGAAGGTGGAACAGGGAGAGAGGAAACTGTAATTATGATTTAGTTTTAAAAAATCCTTTATATAAAGTTTTAATCAAAATTTGATTTATTGTGGGATATTTTGATCACACTCTGACACACCTGAGACTGACAATAAAGTTTACCTTAAGTCAGAGGGTAGAGCTAACAGACAAGCTCGGCCACCTGTAGGGTAAAAGGGCCAGCCAAAAAAACCCACCGTGGCCCTGAAACAAGAGCCTGTGAAAGAAACATACCCTGGCCCTGAAAGCATGACCAAAGAAATATACCCTGACCCAGAAACCAGACTTTGGTACTGGAATCAGAGCCAGTGAAAGAAATATACCCTGGCCCTGAAACTAGACCCAAAAGGCTAAAAAGGGCCAGTGAAAGAAATACACTTTGGCACTGAAACCAGAGCCAAATCTGCCTCTGACCAACTGAACATGAAACCAACCAATCCTTGAGCATGAAAACCAACCAATCCCTGAGCAGAAAACAACCAGTCCCTGAGCAAGAAATATAGCCATTCCATTCTGAGCTTATCCAAGCTCAAGGAGATAGAAGAAATCTGATCAATTATCTCCCTGAAAATCTTCCCCCTGGAAAAAGTCTACCCATAAGAAGCCCTGTATAATCCCCTCTGCCTGTACACTTGGCAACTGTCCCTCTCCACTCTGGCAGAAGCAGCCACTCTCCTGGATTCCTCCTTCCCAAATAAATTTCTTGAAAGAGTTTTGGGTGAAGATCTTCTCTTGCTGGCATGGAGCAGAATGTCTGCTGGGAAGTTCCCTTAAGGGAGCAGAGCAGAAGTAACAACTTCACTGGAGTTGGAATGGGTTGCTACATTTCTGCAGGGAGTTCTGCTTACCAGAGTAAAGCAGAAGTAACAACTTGGGCCGGAGCAGAGAAGAAATGGATACATCTGCTGGGAAACTACCTTGGGAGCAGAGCAGAGCTCATCTGTAGCAGTTCTCTCTCAGAGAGCATCAGGATTGCCACATCCTGTGGGGAGAACATCCTCCATCAGACCCCAGCTTCAGATATATCCTGACATCCTGATAAGTCAGGACACTTTTCTCGTTACAGTTATAGGTATCCATGATACCTTCCCTTCACACTTGCAGGTTTAGCCTGACTTCCCAACAAGTAAGGATACCTTTCCCTCCGGAACAGACACAGCTGGTTACCCGCACACAGTTCCTCCTTTTCTGTCATCTTTAGCAGATCTGGTGAGATACCTGGGAATTCTTAAAGGGGCAATTAGGGTTAAAAATAAAAGAGAAAAATGTTTGCCACATTAAGAATGAGAAATATCACAATGCAGGGAGTTAGGACCCTCAATAGTGCTACTATGTATGGCTTGCAAATGGAAAAAAAAACCGTGATAAATGACTACAATTGGACTTTCCTTTGGACCACCAGCTCACAAATAATGACACAGAGACTTATTATTAATTGTGAAAGCTTCATCTTAGCTTATACTTGTCACCCCAGCTCTTATAACTTAAATAAACCCATTTATTTTAATCTACATTTTGTCTCATGGCTCATTACCTCATCTCTCCATACTGTTCATGCTGCTTCCTCTGTGTCTGGTTGGTGACTTTGCCTTCTTCCCAGAGTTCTCTCTTTCTCTCCACCCTAAAGTCTCCATTATACCTCCTGCCTAGCTATTGGCTGTTCAGCTTTTTATTACACCAATCACAGCAATACATATTCACACAGTGTACAAATATCCTACAATAAACCACTTAGCTAGGATTGACATAATACTGATTGTAATTACTATTAGTTTGGTAATTCCTATTTTATTCTTAACAAAGTGGTTTAATAGCTGTCAAATATGATATTGATAAGATATAAGCTTTAGAAAGACTTATTACTGATAATATACAAGCCTTATTAAGGCTTTTCAATAAAAATAATAAAAATTTGACAGATAAGATACAAGCCTTAGAAAGACCTACTAATGAAAATAGGAAAAATATTCAGACACAGAGGAATTTAGAGCACAATGTGCTGAACCACTGAATTATGAAATTGAAGAGGAGCAGCCAAAGATTATTAGATAACCAACCTCAGTTTATCCATTTACCATTCAAGAACAACTAACAGATGATATGCACCTCCAAGGCTATGCAGAAGTTGGCTGGAATCCTGTAGAAGTTTTTGATTTGAAGAGATTTAAAGAGATAGTTGTTTCATATGCTATGCATTCATCCTGTGTGAAGCAGATGTTAAATTCTTGGGCAACTCGATAGAATTATACTCTAAGACTAGAAAGATTCAACTACAACTATGTTGGAACCTGGCCCTCAGTAACAATGGAGAACATGTTGGAAAAAGGGACCTAGGGTCATAGAACAATGAGGTAAGGCTCAAGGTATGGAAATTTCCCAAGATTAGCTATTCAATGAGGGTCAGTATGCTGACTTGAAAAGACAGTATAGATTTTGTGACCATACTTGGGTGCTATGTTGTTTAGCAGCTTTCAATGCTTGGGACAGGTTAAAGAATCAGGATAGAGGTTTAAATCCTTTACGAAAACTATGCAAGGCCCCATAGAAGTCTTCACTGATATTTATGTATGTATATATGTATGTATGTATGTATGTATGTATGTATGTATGTATCTGTCTATCTATCTATCTATCTATCTATCTATCTATCTATCTATCTATCTATTGGTTTTTCGAGACAGGGTTTCTCTGTGTAGTTTTGGTGACTGTCCTGGATCTCACTCTGTAGACCAGGCTGGCTTCAAAATCACAGAGGTCCACCTGGCTCCACCTTCCGAGTGCTGGGATTAAAGGTGTGCACCACCACTACGTGGCTTCACTGATTAATTTTTACAAATATTGATTTCAGCTGTCTATCCAGAAGTTAGACAAATATTAATCGAATCTTTGGCTTTTGAAAATGTTAATTCAGAATGCAAAAGGGTGATTAGTTCTTTAAAGGCATGATTGGCACCAATAGATGAATAAGTTAGAAATATGCCTGATATTGTATATCACACTTATGATGCTGCTTGGGTAGAAGTAATTTCTAGAAATTTAAGAAAAAGAGAATGTCAGATGATTTAATGGTAAATAAGGTCATTTGAAAAGGGAGTGTAGGCAAGATGTCCTTAGAAATAACTTTTTTTCTAGAGATAATTCAAACAGAAAGACCCAGCCTTCTCTAGTAAACAGAAGGCATGCCAAAGGTTGGCATTGGACTAATGAAAGCAGATCAATAAGGGACAGGCAAGGTAACCCTTTGCCATCAGGAAACATCCTGAGGGGCCTCGCACAGGCTCTAATATCAAATTTGGCTCAATCATTCTCAGTAAGCATTGGAGAAACTCATCCACAGATCAATTAAAAGACTTAATACATGTTGTTAAAAACCACACAGCTCTGGTTATGACGAAAGACATAAAAACTTCTATAGCTACAACAAAAAGTTCAGGAGAGACCAGAAAACAGGTATTTAGGCAAACTTCTATAAATGATCAGTGACAAAAACTAAAAATAGAAACAAATGGCATTGAAATTAAGGGTTTGGTAAGGTAAAGATGTAATAATGCTTTCACCAAAATCTTGGCATCAAGATTGGTCTCTTTAGGAGGCAAATGTTTCAGCTTCTTGGGACTGGAATTTTATCTCAGGTAAAACAAAGTGCAAGACTGATGGACTGTATAGGGACAGAGGTACAGATAGGAAAATTAAAAACACATGTGGCTAACATGGCAATGAATTTATGGGAATGTGATTTGTTGCAGTAATAAAAACCACATATTAACATTCCTCCAGTCTCAGAAATAAACCATAAAATAAATAATAATTATGAGAGAAATATTAAAAAGTATTATCAAGAACAGTGACAGACCATTCAGATTGTACATAAGCAGGGCACAACAGCTGGTGTTCTTTCAAGGGTATCAACAACCCTACTTTTACAATGTGGTTAATAGAAAAACCTGTGTTGGTGGGAAAATGGCCGTTGACATAAAAAAATTACAGGCACTAGAACAGCTGGTACAGGAGCAGTTAGACGTTTAACACATTGAAGAATCAACCAGCCTTTGAAATTCTCCTATATTTGTCATTTAAAATATATCTGAAAAATGGAAAAAGTTAACAGATTTAAGAACCATAAATAAGGTGATTCAGCCAAAATTCTCTTTAGAACCTGGAATTCCATTGCCTTCTTTATTATCTAAATGATGGTTTATTATAGTGATTGATTTAAAAGACTGGATTTTTTAACTTTGCTTTTGCAAGAAGAGGATGGATAAAACATTGCCTTTACAGTGCCTACTTAAAATAATTCTGAGTCTGTAAAAAGGTATCAGTGAAAAGTTCTTCTATAAGGGATCTTAAACAGTCCCACCCTCTATCAATAGTTTGTATAGCAGCCATTGTTAATAATTCATAATCAGTTTCCTAAATACATAATTTACCATTGTATGAATGATATCTTACTAGCTTATTCAGACTCAAATATCTTAGGAAAAAATGTTTGAAGAGGTAAAGAAAATTTTACCTTTCTGGGGATTACAAATTGCTCTGGAAGAAAACACAAAGAGGAAATTCTATTAATTGCCTGGGATATAAGAGAGGTTTACAAAAATTCAGCCACAGAATGTACCATTCAGGAGAGATTAATTATGAACTTTTAATGATTTTCAAAACTGCGGGGAAGCCGGGAGGTGGTGGCGCACGCCTTTAATCCCAGCACTCAGGAGGCAGAGGCAGGTGGATCTCTGTGAGTTTGAGGCCAGCCTGGGCTACCAAGTGAGTTCCAGGAAAGGCTCAAAGCTACACAGAGAAACCCTGTCTCAAAAAACAAGAACAAAAACAAAAACAACAACAAAAAAACTGCTGGGAAATATTTGATAACTATGTCCCACAACTGGATTAACAACTCAAGAATGAAGCAATTTATTTCAAACCTTTCAAGGTGATAAGGACTTAAATAGACCATGAGAATTATCAGTTGTGGCTGGGAGAGAACTGGCTTTGGTAGAAAAGAAATCACAAGATGTACATATAGATCATTTAGATCCAGAGCTTGATGGTATTCTGATTATTTTACATTCTATAAATTCGACCACAGAAATTCTTATGGAGAGAAAATATGAGATCTTAGAATGGATATTTTTACCATACAAACAAAGTAAAAAATTAAAGACCTATATAGAAAATGTTTCTGGAGTGATTCTTAAAGAAATTTGTGACTTCATCAATTAGCAAGAATAGACCAAGCAGAAATTGTGGTACCTTTTATTAATGCTGAAATTGCCTCATTTTGGATGGAAAATAAACATTGCAAAGAGCTTTCAGTGGTTTTTTTTGGTTGGGGGAAAGATTAGCAAATATATCCCCAAAGAAAGAGACTTGAGTTTATAAAGAGAACTAATTAGATCCTTCTTCACATCACACAGAGAACACTAATTTCTAGCGTCCCTAGAGTCTATACTAATGCAAATAAATCAGGAAAGGCAGGTTATAAGTCAGTAAAAATAAGTAAAGTGGCTCAAAGCTCTTATAATTCAGTTAAAAATCAGAATTTTATGCTATTCTCATTGTATTATTAGATTTCCAGAACCTCTTAAAATAGTTAGACTCTTAATATGCAGAAAGAGTTGTTTTACATATTGAAACCACTGAAATTATTTCAGATGATTCATAATTAACTTTATTGCTTATTCAATTACAAGAAATAATCAGAAATAGAAATCATCCCTTATATATAACATATATCAGATCCCATATGGGGCTACCAGGCCCTCTAACACAAGGTAATGGTGAAATTGATGAGCTATTTGGTAGGAAATGTGCTAGAAGCATCAGAATTTTATAAGAAACACCATGTTAGTATCAAGGGTTTGAAGAAAGATTTTTCTATCACCTGGCAACAAGCTAAGGAAATTATAAGCAAATATCCTACTTGTCCTTTCTCTAACCAAACTCCACTACCTGAAGGAAGCAACCCAAAGGGTACACAAAGAAATGAATTTGACAAATGGATGTGTTTCATTTTGCAGAATTTGAAAAATTAAAGTATGTGCATTATACCATAGATACTCATTCAGGATTTCAACTGACAACTGCTTTAGTCCAGCAAAGGCTAATTCTGTAATCACATATTTATTAGAAGATATGGACATCATGGGGGTACCTGTACAAATTAAGACTGACAATGCTCCAGCATATGTCTCTAGTAAAATGAAACAGTTTTTTGCATATTACAATATAAAATATTTTATAGGTATATCACAGAATCCTACACGACAACTAGTTATAGAAAGTTCTAATTGTACTTTAAAATATATGCTTAATAAACAGAAAGGTGTAATAAACAACCACAGAGATGAGATATATTTCACAATGCTTTATTAACTTTAAAGTTTTTTAATTCCAGTGAAAAAGGAATGAGAGCTGTAAAGAGACATTGGATAATAGAAAAAATTGTTGAATTAAATAAGCCTGTGCTATGGGATGTCTTTCTATATACTGTGAATATATTTTATTACCATTGTTTAATAAAGAAGCTGTTTTGGTCTATAGCAAGGCAAGATATAGCCAGGAAGGAAATCCAAGCAGAGATACAGGGAGAATGCACAGTCAAAGAAAAGCCAAGTTGCTCAAGAAGCAAGAAGTGAAAGTACTGGTAAGGCACCGGCCTCATGGCAATGCATAGATTCATAGAAATGGGTTTATTTATGATGTAAGAACTAGCTATTAATAAGAATTTTCCAGAGGCACAGGCAACAGAAAATGATAGAAGAGACCTTTCATGAGTAGACTACTAGGTACACAACCTTTGTAAGCTCTGATACTTACTTGAAACTGATGGTTGCAAGTCAGCTCTCCACTATTCCAACAGACAAACTCAGTTGAGTCATCTGGGTTTCTGATAATGGTCAGGTGTTTTTCTGTATCCAGGGAAAGATGATCCAGAGTCAAATCCTAGGTAAAGCTGACCATCAAGCTTCTTCTTTTCTCAAATTCTGGCTGTATGATCCTGCCCACCTGAAAATTTGTTCTCTTTTGCAGAGAAATTTCTAGTGGGCTGGTTTCATCAACAGACAAGTGAAACCTTTGTGCAGCTTTCACTTCATATTGCTTAAGCACTAACAAAGCTTCTGTCACCCAGTGAAGGAGCAAAACAAAATCTGACTCATACCTGTCATGCACTGAGTACTGCCCCAAAAAAATATGATTAATTTATTTGGCATGGCAGAAGACTCAATTTATGAAAGTACAAGCAAAAGACTCTCAATTCAACTTTCAGAGAGCACACAATGGCCAGCAAGATTCTTGAAACAAAATAACCAGTTATCCCATGAAGCAAAGGAGCCCAGCA
This sequence comes from Peromyscus leucopus, assembly GCF_004664715.2. Taxonomy (NCBI): domain Eukaryota; kingdom Metazoa; phylum Chordata; class Mammalia; order Rodentia; family Cricetidae; genus Peromyscus; species Peromyscus leucopus. The sequence continues at coordinate 115,761,862 of NC_051064.1, read as the reverse complement.
ATTTTTCCAGGGTAACAGAAAAATCTGACCTTGAAATAAGAATAAAATGTGAAGGATCCAGAACACATCTGATAGTTTAAGATGGCTGGTACAGGGTAGAGGTTGGGGAGCCATAATAAGAGATGAACTGCTGAAAGTAAAAGGATAAACTTATGAAAAGGACAATTTTAAAAGCATATGTGTGTATATATACTGTAATAGTTACTTTTCTCATTGCTCTGACAAAATATCTGATAAGAAGAAACTTAAGAGAGTGAGGATTTATTGCATGTAATTTTATAAATGCACTTTTAAAAATAATTATGTACACATTTGAATATATTTATAAAAATAATCACATATATTTATACATGTATATTCACTTATATGTAAGTATAAGAAAATGAATGTCTTTATATATACATATATAATTATAACTATAAACTTCATATATATGTTAGTGATGATATGTGCATATGTATATACTTTTGTGTAAACAAATGTAGTATCTTTACCTAATATGCATGTATTAGTTATTATTCAGGTTGATGTGACCAAATACCCAACCAAAGCCATCTGGAAGAAATGATTTATTTTGGCTTACAGTTCCAAATAAAGTGCATCATGGTGTGGAGGTATCCTGCTGGTCACATTGTGATCAAAGTCATCAAGCAAAGTTGAGTGAATGCTGGTACTCAGTGCTTTTTTCTTCTTTTTAATTTTTTAAAAATCTTTTTAAAATTACATTTTTATTTAGTCTTTGAGAACTGCATATACTGTATTTTGCTCATATTCATTCCCCTCCCTCAACTCCTCCTGATCAACTCATATTTTCCTTTCTCCCACCCAACTTGATGCTCTCTTGTTGAAAAAAGGAAAACAAAGCAAAAACAGAGTCCAGTTTGTGTTGACTGACTAAGCCTTGGTTCAAGGCCTGCCCTGGAGTATGTTTGATGTACTTAGTGTCATTCCACTAAAGAAAACTGACTTACCCTCTCCCTGCAGCTATCTATTGCTAATATATTCTTGTGTTTGGGTGGAATTTCATGCCCACTCTTTCATGCTGGAATTTTGTCTGGTTTGAGTTTGTGCAGGATTTACACATACATAAGAGTCTCTGTGACTTCATATGTACTTCTGCCCTGCTTTGCCTAGAAAACTCTGTTTCTTTGAAGTCACCTATCCTTTCTGTCTCTTACAGTCTTCTTTTCTCCTTTTCTGCATAGATTCCTGAGCAATGATGAGGGAGGTATGATAGATATCTCTTTTAGGGCTGAGTATTCCAAAATTGCTTATTCTCTGCATGTTGACCAGTTTGTGTTTTCTGTGTTAATTACTATCTATTGCAAGAAGTTACTCTGACAAAGGTTAAGCTTTGCGCTGATCTATATGCCAAGAGGAGTCATTTTGTTTCTTTTTCATTTAGCAGATAAATAATAGTAGGCTTTACTCTAAGGCTCTTGACCTATGTATCTTTAAGTTTTTGACCTCACTGACAATTCATATATGGGTTCAATCTCATCAAATTGGCTTTAAATCTATTAAAAATAGTTGATTTTTCCCGTTACATTAAATATGCATAACTTGCAGGAAGGTCATTGTCTTAGTCACTGTTCTACTGCTATAAAGAGACACCATGCCCAAGGCAACACTTATAAAGGAAAGCATTTAATTAGGGGCTTGCTTACAGTTTCAGAGGTTTAGTCCATTGTCATCATGGTGGGGAACATGGCAGAAGGCATGGCAAGCATGTTGCTGGAAAAGTAACGGATTCAAGAAAGAGCTATCAATCTGTCACTCCTGTCCGTGCAGGCAGAGAAGAGACACTGGGCTTGGCATGGGCTTTTGAAAACTCAAAGCCTAACCCCATGATACACTTCCTCCAACAAGGCCATATCTCCTAATCTCCAATTATTTCAAACAGTTCCACTTCCTGGTGACTAAGCATTCAAATATGTGAGCCTGTAAGGGCCATTCATATTCAAACCACCACAGCTATTATAGTTCACAGAGTTCATAGCTGGATGAAATCGAAGATTATTCTTCTCTTCTGGTAGCATGTAGAGGACCTTTCAACCCTATGAATGCTAGCTGGTAGGGATAAAACTTCTAGTTGTATATCAGTTAGATTTTCCCATGTTCTATGCCACAAATACAAGATGTCTTCAGCAATAGGGATTACTGTCAAGCTCTAAAGGATAACCAATAGCATTGGCTACAGTCTATAATGTTGGGAAGTCTGTGGGACCTTATTGACCCTTATGAAAAGGACAATTTTAAAAGCATATGTGTGTATATATACTGGAAGATAAGCAACTGGAAGATAAGCAAATGACAGCTATTTAGAGACATGGGATTGAAAGAGGGACTGATGAAATAAACCAGCTTAGATATTTTAAGGATGCTTTAACTTTAAAATGGAACTAATAAATGCATTGCTTTAGAGAAAAGGTTTTGCTTTTGTTTCCACAGGAAAAAAGAGGCTGTGGATTCCATCCAGGCTAATGCAGATCAGAATTGATTAGGGGAGAACCTCCTGAGTCTTGTATTATGACAGTTAATACATATGTATGTATCAACAAAGGTTACAGCTGGTCTTCACAGGACTTGGCCATTATCTCAGTTTTCTCAGGGACCCTAAGATGCCTATGCCCATAGACAGCAGGAAGCACCCTAGAGAAAATGACACCCACATTTCCAAGAAGTGGATGGGTGGTTGTTGGTTATTTGTTGAATTATGGACATTTGTTGTCATTTAGGAGAATACAGGAATATAGGATAAAAAGGCAACTATTAATCTCAGATATTTTGCATTGCATGGATTTTGGTATATTGATACAAATTTAAAGTTATTTTTATTTTTATTAAACTGCATAAATGTTTCTATTCTTGTTTGGGGTACTATGCTTATGTAACTCATTTAAAGATGCAATGTAGAATTAAGAAATGAGGTTAGTAGTTAACTTATAGTAATCTAATTTGTAGTCACATTAGGTATGCTTTCAAAGTTAAACAGGTATATTTTAGACAGATAATTTTCAAACACATCAAGGACCTAGAAAATATAGTATTTAAGATTTTTAATAACCTAAGATTTTCATGACAATGAGACACATCTGCTCCTGGCAGCCAATGCAAGGTGGGATAGTCATTCAAATTTCCTGCTTCACAGTAAAGTCTACCAGATTTTCTTGGCCTATAGGCTGAAGATGGATGCCCCAACTTTGCAGAGGAACTTTGGGTTACAGTACAGGCAACCATATATCTCTGTTGTTAGGTATTATTAGATCCTTCTGGGGTCTTTGATGGAGTCAAAGACTAAATAGTTAGAGTTATAGTTTCCTTAGTTATGATAAAAAGTAAATTAGATGTAAAAGTTTGAATTCACTAAGGTAATATAGATAATAGAGTATTTTCTCTGAATTTGCTAAATACAAATGGACTGAATATTGTAAATGTAATACTTACTTGAAACTGCTTTTGCTATACATAGTTTGACTATGTTAAAGTTAAATCTTTCATTTTATTTAGACAAGTGGAGGAAATGTGTAATATTAGCTTAAGATTTGTTACATTGATTTATGCTGTGGAATATTTGTTTAATGATGCGAAGATGTCTTGAATTCTTCAATGGTACATTTGTTTAATTCTATAAAGCTGTGTTACTTTGCCTGTCTAAAACACCTGATGGTCTAATAAGAAGCTGAATGGCCATTAGCTAGGCAGGAGAGAGAAACAGGTGGGACTGGTAGGCAGAGAGAGTAAAAGAAATCTAGGAAAAGAGATCTAAAGAAGAAGGAAGAGCAAGAAAAGGAGAAGGAGAGGAGGAAGCCAGGGGCCAGGCACTTAGCCATGCAGTCAGTCATGGAGTAAGAATGAAACATTGATATATTTGATATATAAAGGTAAATTGTCAAGAGGCAAAATGTAAGGATTTGGTCCTTAATTACGTCCTTAATTACATCATCAGCCTTCGCCGACTTCCCAGCCTAAAAAGCGGGTGGGCCTTCTGTGGGCTCTCTGTCCCCTCTCCTCTCCACTCCTTCCTCCCGTCGCCCCCCTCCCTCCCTCTCCCCTTCTGTGTCTCTCTGTCTCTGTCTGTCTGTCTCTCTCTCTCCCCTCCCCCCAATAAAGCTCTGAAAAGGTAACCATGACTATGATTCTTTTAATCAGCACATTCCTCCACCGGCATGGCCACTGAGGGCACCAACCAGCCACGAGGGGCAGTGCCGCAGCATAACCAACATAACCAACACAAAATATAAAGAGAAATGGGATAATTTAGCTTAGTAAAGCTGGTCAGAAACAAGCCAAACTAAGGCCAGGTATTCATAAATAAGAATAAGTCTTCATGTATATATTTGGGAGCTGGGTGGTAGGTCTCCAAAGTGTAAAAAAATAAAAATAAAACAACTAAAGGTTCCTGGATGATTAAGGGTTGTTCCTGGCAAAAAAGGAAACTTCTTTAGGAGATGTGCTTTTGTGGTAAATAGAAACCTTCTTTTAGGCTTCTTTACATGTTAAAAATCCTTCTGTTTACTTCTCAATAATCCTTCTGTTTACAACAATATCACTGGCACTGTCATTTTGGTTGGGGGCTTTGGACCTATCACTGGGCACTGTTAGAAGACGTTTTCTCTAAGAAAATAACAAAAGGTTTCAAAATGATTAAGATTGCTTTTCTTATGAAATGTTTATGCCTCATAGTCCTTTCCCAACCTGACCAGTTAATCTTGTTCTTTTGGCATGGTTGTATATCTGACTTTATTAGTGGCCCTCCTCTTTTAAAATTCATCTGGAGAACTTGAGAACTACAGTGGCATAGGGTGTGCCATCCTAATCTGTAAAAGGCCTCTAGGGCATTGTATTGTGCAACTTATATTGAGAGTGTTCCATCTATAGATAATTTGCCTTGAAAATTTTTGAGATTTTTTTTTAGTAGGAAGAATAATAAAAATGCATAATAACGATATCTTTACTAATTTGAATGTTAGAAATCAAATCTAAATTTACTAGATCTAATGCTACATGATTTTTCTTGTTCTGTATTTATGTATGTGAGAATTCTGGTAAAAAACTTCCTTAATGTTGTAAACAAGAGATAGCTTCATGCCTTGTTATCCCTATGTGTTGAATAGATTAATGAGAATACTTTGACTGAGTTTCTCATTATTCTGATAATCAGTCAGATTCTAATTAGAATCAGAGATAAGAAAACCCTGTTCTAATTAGAGTGCAATGATCATATCACTTTGAAAGTCTGTAGCTCACTTAAGAATAATCCTAATTGATTTTTAATATAATCTTATACAAACTTTAAATACCCACCCATCCTCAGACAATGTTAAAGATTATTAATTTTTTTCATAAAGTTTGAAGTGTCATCCCAAAATTAAAAACAAATAGAAGCTGGATATTCAACAAAATCATAATTTTTCTTGATTTTTGCAGCTTTTTAGGGAAAAAGACTTAAGATTCTAAATAGTTGAGACAAAATCATGACATTCTCTGGGGCAGAGCATTCAAAGAGTAAGCGTCACCACACAAACTTGTATGAAGGCTTCAGCTAAAATTTAAATATTTTATTTTATTTTATTTTATTTTATTTTGTACATGGATATTTGGCCTGCATACACATCTAGGCACCACATGTGCACAGTGCACTCAGATGCTAGAAGAGAGTGTTGAATCCCAAGATTGTGGAGTTACAGATGGTTGTGAGCTAGATGTGGGTGCTAGGAATAGAACTCAGGTCCTCTGGGAGATCAGTCAGTGCACTTAACTTCTGACCCATCTCTCTAGCCCCATTCAACTAGATAAAACCAAGTGTGTGTTATCTTAGTGAATAAATCCCTAGAAAAATACAAAGAAAGCTTACATTCTGTTGTAGAAATTTTATTGTGACTCACACTGAGAATCCATGAAAATGGATAGAGACAGGGTGAGAAACTTCAAAAAATGTTCTATGGAAATGAACAGAAGTCTCCTCTGTAAGAGGGGCAAAACAACTAGAAGATCTTTCCTTTATGGGACAACTATTACTATAGTGGGAGAAAGAAGTGGACACTATTACTTCAGTAAGTAAATGAAGAATTGCTGTTAGATACAAATAAGAATTCTTCTTAAAGTAAGTCAACAACAACAACAACAACAAAACAAACTGTATTTGGAGTGTTAAAGGCATCACTCAAAGCATAAGTCCAATATGATTAAGACAGTCTCACACTTGATTTTAGGCAGAGAGGACTAAATTTGAGCTTAAAATAGAACACAAGGAATATTCCTGATCCTGGCATGAATCTAACAAAAATTCAATAAAAATGCAATGCCAGCTTATTCCCCACTAAAGGATATAGAAGAACACAAATAGGGACTGTCCATAATTATTCAGCTCACAGGGATATATTAAAGCTATGGTTGGAAAAAAATTGAGACATACTCTGGTTTTGATCTAGTAAAACTAGTAGCTAGAGGCATATCAGAAGGTAGTGGGTGAGGGAGATCTTAAGAGCTAGTTCAACCTGTGTCCCCCATGCCACCCATTGTGGCCCCAGTTGTAGGGCAGCAGGCAAAACTCCTGCAGGCATGCCTGACCACCCCTCTGTAGCTGGAGTTTTCCTGCCTTGCCCATAGTCAGGACAAATCTTTGTCTCCCACCAGTCCCACAGTTGCTCAGACCCAACCAAGTAAACACAGAGACTTATATTGCTTACAAACTGTATGGCCGTGGCAGGCTTCTTGCTAACTGTTCTTATATCTTAAATTAGTCCATTTCTATAAATCTATACCTTGTCACATGGCTCATGGCTTACTGGTACTTTACATCTTCCTTGTCCTAATGGCTGCTGCAGGCAGTGACTCCTGCCTTCCTGTTCTTTTATTTCTCCTCTCTGTTAGTCCTGCCTATACTTCCTGCCTAGCCACAGCCAATCAGGTTTTATTCATTGACCAATCAGAGCAGCTTGACATACAGACCATCCCACAGCACAACCAAGTGCAGATCATCTCAGACACCCGCATTCAGGCCCATGGTCCTAATCATCCTCTATTCGGACCTGCTGGGTAAAGCCACGAGGAAACCAAGAATGGGCTCCCACAGGACATACAGAACATCCCACAGCACCCCTCCATCAGACCCTGTAATCTACAAGCCCCACTCTGTCGTTCCCCAAACCCACTGATTCCCTGGAACCTCAGCTCCTCCCTGAGACACAAACTTTGCCAGCTCCAATTGGACTAGGAGTTGAGTGACTATTCTCCCAGCCAGTTACCCCAGCCTCTATTCCCTAGGCCCAGGAGCACAAGTATCCCTACCCTCACCTATTACAGTCCCAGTTTCAGGTAAGCAGGCAAGACTCCTTCAGGCAGGCCTGCCCACTGCCTCCATTGGACCCTGTAGTCTACAAGCCCCACTCTATACCCCAAACTTACTCATCTCCTGAGACCTCAGTGGCTTCCTGAGACAGAGACTCCTACAGTGCTGATTTGACCAAGAATAGCTTCCTGAGACACAGACACCACTTGCACTGATTGGATGAAGAGATGAGTAGATGCCAGTGCAAAAATACATTCAACAAATAAAGAACAATATGACACCACCAGAACCTAGTCATTCTACAACAGCTGGATGAAGAGATTAGTAGATGCCAGTGCAAGAATATATTCAACAACATATAGAACAATATGATATCACCAGAACCTAGTGGTTCTACAATAGCAAGACCTGAGCATCCCAATGTAGAAGAAGCAATAAAATGACCTTAAAAATGTGTTTATGAAGATGATAGGGGCCTTCAAAGAGGAAATGAAAAAAACTCCCATAAAGAAATAGAGAAAAAGACAAACAAAAATTGGAGGAAATCAATAAATCCCTTAAAGAAAGTCAAGAAAACCAAGAAAAAGCAATCAAACAGGTGAAGGAAACAGTTCAAAACTTGAAAACTGAAATAGAGTCAATAAAGAAGACACAAATTGAGGGAATGCTGGAAGTAGAAAATCTAAGCAAACAAACAGGAACTACAGATGCAAACATAATCAACATAATAGAAGAGATGGAAGAAAGTATCCCTGTCATTGAAAATATGATAGAAGAAATAGCTTCATCAGTCAAAGAAAACATTAAAACTAACAAAGTCATAACATAAAAAGTCCAGGAGATATGGGACACCATGAGAAGACCAAACCTAAGAATAATATAGATAGAAGAATGAGAAGAATATCAGCTCAAAGGCACAGAAAATATGTTCAACAAAATCATAGATGAAGATTTTCCCACCCTAAAGAAGAAAAAGGCTATGAACATACAAAAAGCTTATAGTAGACCAAATAGACTGGACCCACCAAAAAGTCTCCTCATCATGTAATAATCAAGCCCTAAACATACACAATAAATACAAAATATTAGAAACTGCAAAGGAAAAAGGCCAAATAATATATAAAGGCAGACCCATCAAAATAATACCCAACTTCTCAACGGAGACTTTGAAATTCAGAACATTCTGGAGATCTTATGAAGACACTAATGTAGCCATAAGTTTTTCTCCTGTCCTTCCCAGTTCCACGGCCCCAAAGCTGCTTGTAAAATTATCACTCAGAAGCTTATATTAATTATAACTGCTTAGCCACTAGCTCAGGCTTAATACTGACTAGCTCTTACACTTAATTTAACCCCTAATTCTTATTTTTGTTTAGCCACATAGCTTGGTACTTTTTCTCAGTTCTGCCTTGTCATCTTGCTTCCTCTGTGTCTAGCTGGTAAGAAAAAAGAGAATATGGATATGATAAGATAAAAAGGGAGATTATGGAATCTACTTTTTAAAAGGAACTACTTGTTTTAAATAAGATAAGTAATGAAAATTTTTTGGTCTGAGTTTTTCAGATGTTACTGGACTGGACATTGTTAATATATATAATGGAGTTTTTATCTGAATCTGTCAAATGTTAATGGACTAGACATCATTAATGTAATTTTTGACTGTATATATTGTATATACTTATTAGATAGTTTTTCTTGTATTAGTTATAAGCTTTTTAAATTTTAGACAAAAAGAGAGGAAATGTGGTGGTATTGTGTTCGCCAAAATATTGTGTACTCTAATAAATTTATTAGAGTACACAATAAATAAATAAATAAATAAATAAATAAATAAAATAAATTTATAATATTTTGTATACTCTAATACACACCTCACTCTGCCCTTCCTCTTCCTATCATTCTCCTAATCTGCTTTCCCCACTTATACTTCCTACCTGGCTACTAGCCAGTTGGTGTTTTATCAAATCAGTGTACAAGAGCATTAACCCAAAGCATTTCCACTTTTCTGTCTAATCAAAAAGAAAGTTTTAACTTTAACATAGTAAAATTACATATAATAGAACAATTATCAAGCAGGAATTACAGTTATAATATCTGGTCTATTTGTATTTGGCAAAATTAAAGACAATGTTCTATCATGTATCTTATTTCTCTGAATATAAAATTTCATATCTAATTTATCTTTTATCATAACCAAGGAAAATTATAATTATAACTATATGGTCTTCAACTACATCGAAGACCCAAGAAGGATATAATATTACCTAAGTAAACATAAAGAGCATTGTAAGCAACTTCCAAAAATCAGGAATGATAGAGACAGTTGCCTGTCTGAACAGTCATCCAAACTTCCTCTGCAATGTTGGGCCATTCATCTTTTAGAGTTTCTTAGTCACTTCAACAAGTGTCCTGCAGAATGTCTGGCTGTCTCCTCTGAGAAGCAGGAACTTGAAGGATCATCTCACTTTGTTTTGGCAAAATTTAGTGGTCATTTTTCCATGGGTCCTGCATGTCCTGTCTATACAACATTTTGTCAAGCATTCCAGGCAAGAACAGTTTTTTGCCCAAATGGCTAACTTTTGCCATAAGGAAAGCAAACTTTATATGGAGTTTCTTCAATGTCTATCATCCTCTTGGAAGTAATTGATGCTGCCAGGAACAGACATGTCTTACTGCCCAGAAAAGTCTAATTATTAAAATGTTATTAAAACATTTTAAATGCCATATTCTTAAGGTCTTAAAGTATTTGAAGATTACTTACCTAATTGAAATATATTTTTATATACCTATAAAGCTTAACTAGCATGACTATAAGTTTAATTATCATGGATGAACAATTATGAATCTGTATTTCTTAATTATACATTACTATTTCGAATGAGCTGCAAAAACATAATATCTTAAACAAGAGTAAAAATATACATACAATATGACAAAAATAACTTTAAATTTGTATCAATAAACTGAAATCCATAGCAACATAAAACATTTCAAACAAGTTGTTGCTGTTTAAAAGTAGATTCAATAATCTACCCTTTTATCCTATCATATCTATATTCCCTTTTCTTTAGAAGAAGCTTACATTTATAATCAACCCCCTTAAAAAATAAAAATTTATAAACAATATTTGGGAATTTGGGTGTAGTGCCTCATACTATTTGCTGCTGGTTGGGGGCACTGACAATCTTATCAGGATCCTAAGAAAATTAAGAATTATGGTCAAGTCCTGACTGGAGTAGTCTGTGAGGCTGCATTGTCTGAGCCAGTTACCTTGCAGCTTTTATGGATGTTGGAACATCTGGAGACTTCTCAGGGAGTCTTCCTTGATCAAACTATATTAGCATGGAAGCAAGCCATAGGTTCTCATCTTCTATGGAAAAAAAAAAAAAACAGAACCTCTTTTCCCAAGATATGTATCCTTATACATAAATGAAGTCAAGATATCTTTAAGATACCTTCTCCCTGAAACAGAGCCTGCTAGAACCAATTGGACTAAGAGGTGAGTCTTTGTTCTCCTACCTGCTCACCCTAGCCTCTAGGCTTTGGGTCCAGGGGCACAACGTGTCCCCACACCACCATCCATTGAAAATTTAGTCTCAGGCCAGCAGGCAGGTCTCCTGCAGGCAAGCTAGACTACCACCATCCCCTACCACACCCCTCAAACCAGCCACCCTCTGAGACTGTAGCATCTCCCTGGGATAGGGCTGGCCAGCGCTTATTGGACTAAGAGTACCAAGAGCTCTGATTGGACCAAGAGTGTTGATTGGACAAAGAAAGGTCCCCTCTGACAGACAACACTTGCACTGAGTGCAGGAAGAAATGGGTAGATGGCAGTGCAAAAATACAGTCATCAACATAATGACCAATATGGCACCACTAGAACCTAGTGATTCTACATCAGCAAGACCTGAAATTTCCAACATCCCAACACAGAAGAAGCAGAAGAAAATTACCTTAAAAATTGCTTTAAGAAGATGATAGAGGCCTTAAAAGAGGAAATTAAAAGCTCCCTTAAAGAAGTAGAGGAAAAGACAAACAAAAATTGAAAGAAATCAATAAATCTCTTAAAGAAAGTAAAGAAAACCAAGAAAAAAAACAATTAAAACGGTGAAGGAAACAGTTCAAAATTTGAAAACTGAAATAGGGACAATAAAGAAGACATAAACTTAGGGAATGCAAGAGAGAATCAAGATGGCAGAGACAAGCAGACGCAGGTAGGCCTGTGGCAGCGGCCCGGCGGCAGCCGGCAGAGACATTCAGGCCCAGCGGTGGTCCAAGTGGATGCGGGTGATACAAGTGGATGCGGGTGGGCCTGTGGCGGCGAGCCACAGGGGTGGACAGGCCCGGGGACGGAGATGGGCGGACGCAGCCTGGAACGGGGACACCCTAGCCCCAACACCTGGGGAAGAGGCTATCTCGGAACCAGGGCGAGTCTGGGCACTCTGTCTGGGGACAACCCAGGGCCCAACTGCTGATCCTGTGAAACCCAACAACTTGGAGGTGTTGGTGAGACTACCCTGCTCAGCTGAAACCCATCTCAGAGAGGATTCAGATGCCTACAGTTTGAAGTCTGAAGAAACAAGATCAGCTGAGGAGTTGACAAATGAACAAAACGTGACCTGGGAACACAGAAGAAGGCGCTACCCAGCCACTAAACCAGATCACCAGAATCATAAGTATATAATTCACCGACTGAAATCAGCTGTCCCTGAAGAAACAGCCCAATAGTACCAATTTAACCAAGAACGCCTACTAAACCAAGACTAAAAATTAGAACAAGAGAGGCACTCTCAGACACAGACACCACCTGCACCGCACAGAGGAAAAGATGAGTAGACACCAGCACAAAAATACAGGCAACAACATAAAGACCTATATGGCAACATCAGAACCTAGTGATTCTACACCTGCAAGACCTAAACATACTATGACAGAAGAAATAGAAGAAATCAACCCTAAAAATGACTTTAAGAAGATGATAGAGGCCCTTAAAGAAGAAATAAAACATTCCCTCAATGAGGAAATAAAAACTTTCCTTAAAGAGGAAATGAAAAACTACCTTAAAGAGGAAATAAAAACTTTCCTTAAAGAGGAAATGAAAAACTCTCTTAAAGAGGAAATAAAAACTTCCCTTAAAGAGTAAATGAAAAACTCCATTAAAGAGGAAATAAAAAACTCCCTTAAAGAAATGGAAGAAAAAACGAACAAAAAATGGGAAGAAATCAAATCAAGCCAAGAAAAAGCAATTAAACAGATGAAAGAAACATTCCAAGATCTGAAAAATGAATTTGAGACAATAAAGAAAGCACATGCTGAGGGAATGATGGAAATAGAAATCCTGACAAAACGAACAGGAACTACAGAAACAAGCATAACAAACCGATTGCAAGAGATGGAACAGAAAATCTCTGACACTGAAGACATGATAGAGAAAATAGATTCGTCAGTCAAAGAAAACACTAAAGACAAAATAGTCGTAACACAAAACGTCCAGGAAATTTGGGACACCATGAAAAGACCAAACCTAAGAATAATAGGGATAGAAGAAGGAGAAGAATACCAACTCAAAGGCACAGAAAATATATTCAACAAAATCATAGAAGAAAACTTTCCTAACCTAAAGAAAGAAATACCTATGAAGATACAAGAAGCTTACAGAACACCGAATAGGCTGGATCCAAAAAAAAAGTCCCCTCGCCACATAATAATCAAAACACTAAACACACAGAACAAAGAAAAAATATTAAGAGCTGCAAAGGAAAAAGACCAAGTAACTATAAAGGTAAACCCATCAGAATAACACCAGACTACTCAATAGAGACTGTGAAAGCTAGAAGATCATAGACAAATCTCATGCAGACACTAAGAGACCACGGATGCCAACCCAGACTATTATACCCAGCAAAACTCTTAATCACCATAGGCGGAGTAAACAAAATATTCCAGGATAAAACCAGATTTAATCAATACCTGTCTACAAACCCAGCCCTACAGAAAGCACTAGAAGGGAAAATTCAACCCAAAGAAGCTAACCACATCCATGAAAAATCAAGCAATAGATAATCCCACACCAACATACACCACAGAAGGACAACACAACACAACCACAAAAAATAACAGGAATTAACGATCACTGGTCATTAATATCCATCAATATCAATAGTCTCAACTCACGTATAAAAAGACATAGGCTAACAGAATGGATAAGAAAACAGAACCCATCCATCTGCTGCATACAAGAAACACACCTTAACTTCAGATAGACACTACCTCCGAGTAAAGGGCTGGGAAAAGGCTTTCCAAGCAAATGGACCTAAGAAACAAGCTGGTGTAGCTATCCTAATATCTAGAGAAAAAGGATGTTTCAAAAGAGAAGAAGTCTTGTGGCAATGCCTCAGTGGTCCAGGAAACTACCAGAACTCGGAAATCCGAGACGGAGACTAAGGCAGCAGAGATCTAGAGTGGAGTGCCGAGTTCTGGCAAACAGCTGCATCTTTCTTCCGGTGGGTGCCTGGGCAGGGCTGATGTGAATTGTATACAGTGCAGATTTTGAGAATCGTGCTCTCTCAGGGATCTCCACGGACTAGTGGGTGTCCTCCCTCACTGCCCCTGTGGGACAGTCTCTGTGCGGGAGAGGCCTCACGTGACTTTGTCTCTGGTGTTCCTCTGGGGACACCTGTGTGAGAGACTGTATGCTCCAGAACCAGCTCTCATGTCCTTTGGCCAATGCCGGAGTGTGAAATAGTCCAACGTGGGAAACAAAAGATGATCCCAATCGGGAATCGTGACATTTTTTTTTTTTTTTTTTTTTTTGGATGATGGTCATGTTCTGTTTTGAAATAGCCTCTGTGTATTTCATTTGTTTTCTTTTACCTGGCAATCTCTGAGCAGGCTTCAGATTTTGACAGTTGATGAAGGATGCGACAGGCATTAATGTGTGGGTGAAAAGCTTGGTGAAATTCTGAGTGAAGTTTTGGTTAAAGTTGGTTGAACTTGGGATTGACTGGGAGGCCAAAGATTTAAGGAGCGGAAGATTCTCTCAAGACACAGGTTGTGTGATAATGGTGTGTTTTGTGTGTGTGAATGAGAATTTGTGAATGTTGAATTCTGGGCTTCGACAATCATTGTCAGTGCAGATCAAGCTGCAAGTATTTGTGTTTTGGAACTTAAATTATAAAGCTCGTTACGTCTTTCTGACAGCTAGTTTTGGTGTTTGTGAGCATATTTTACCTACATTGCCTTTTCAGGATGTTGAGAAAGATGCATCACGGGCACAGACTGGAGGCTGGGGGCTGGATGGTTTTGAGGAAGAGGTCTTGGTGGACTCTTTCTTGGAGCAAAGGGAAGCAATGCCTTCTGGGAAATGAGCTGAGTTTTAATCTAGTCTTTAAGATTAGAAGTCAAAAACAAAAATATTAAGGAAAGGAAAACCTGATTGATCTTTGAAGTATTGTTATGTGGAATTGAGTGGGACTTTTGAGGCCTTTCTTCCAGAAAGCAAGGACTTGGTTGTCAGGCCTATGTTAGGCCTAGGCCATGGTGCCATGTAGTTGTACTTGAATCATTTCAATGGAAAGTGTCTTGGTGATTGGAACTTCTAGTGCAGTTTGGAGTTCTTCCATTTGAAAAATGTGATATTTGCATGGGATTGTTTGAATCTTGTTTTCTGGTCCCTCCCCATCACCACCCTCATAGTCTGAAGGTAGATTTTTCTTTCGATAAAGGAACAAAAAATGTGAACATCTTGTTTGTAAATAGGTATCTAGTAACTAGTGGTAAACTTGAAATGGTAGAATTCTTTAAAGCCTAATTCTAGGTAGCCTTAAGAAAATGTATCTTAATTATTTTTGAACCTGTATTCACCTTGTTTTTTTCAAATATCTTAAGTTATATTTTCTTTTTCAGAGCTGCTTCTTATTTGGGGCTACTTTTTTTTTTAATTGAGGTGTAATTCATAAAAGGGTATATTGTTTTGATGAGATTTTTTACAACTGTGGCTGGATGTCTTTCTTTAGTCTTCCAAGAAGGGCCATTTTACTTTTTTAGAGTTACTTTTAAAAATCATGAGGTCAACAACTTGGACTACTATGCATGTAAGTGCTAATGCAAATTAAAACCCAAGTTGACCTCCAGCAGCAGTTCATTCTATGTTGACAGTGAGAGAACACTTTGCCTGTTAGGATACAGTTACTCGTGGACTGAAATGCTGAAGAAACCCCTCCCCCTATTTTGCTTTTTGCAAAAATCAAGGTATATTCTAGGGTTTCCTGGTTGACCTCAACAGATAAACTGAGATGATAGTCTTAGTTCAGAAATGATCTGAATGTAGATTTACAGTCTACGTGTACAGCTGGCTAAGTGAGATCGCTTTCACAGTTCTGCATGTATCCCATTGTCTCCCCATTAGTCACTGAACTCTTGGAACTGGTATTGTAACATTATCACAATGTTTTGCACCAATTTTATAAACTTTACAGTGCAATATGTGTTCCTTTTCTGAGGCAAACCAAAGGTATATTTCTCAAGGTTCTGCTGCTAACAGCAGCATTGATGGAGGATTTTTCATACATTTGTAATAGATAGAAATAAACCAGAAAAAAAGAAGAAAAAAAAGTGGTGGAGGAAAAGGTAAACACTGCAAGAATACTCAAAAGGGCTGAGAGTTGCAAACGCCAAGAATGGCTTTGCATAGTAAATGGAATAGAACAGCTCTGAACTATAGCTTACTTTTCCTGGTTTGGTCTGACAGAATGATTGAATGCTTTTGTACAAAAATCAGAGCCTTAAAAACAAGGATTTGGTGAGATTGTAAAATGGTGTGCCACTTTGGCAAAACAGTTTGGTGGTTGGTCAAAATGCAAAACATTGTTACTCTGTTACTCAACAATTCTACCCTTAGGAATATATCCTCAAACTACTGAAAATGTGCACCTATGAAACATGTACATGAAGGTTTACAGCAGTGTGTTGCTAATAGTAAAAAAGTTAAAACACCTCAAATAGCTATCAAATACTGGAGAGAAATAAAATGTGGCTTATTCATACAATAGAATATTATTAAGACATAAAAATGAATGAGAAACTGACAGATTAAATGACTTTGGTGAACCTTCATAATTTCATTTGTAGATCTTTCCATTTCTAATTTATAAATACATTTGGGGTTATAAATTATAAATGTACTGCCTCCTGTCAACATTGTATACTTCTATTTGATGATTTCTGTGTCAAACATTATATGGAAATGTTTCCAAGTATTTTCTGTATTAACTGTGAATGAATAGAACAAAATAAATTGCCTGTGATGGGAAAAAAAATTTAAAACACTCAGAAAAAAAAAACTTAGGGAATGCTGGAAATGGAAAATCTGAGTAAACAAATAGGAACTACAGATGCAAGCATAAGCAACAGAATAAAAGAGATGGAAGAGAGAATCTCAGGTGTTAAAGATACTAGAGTAAATAGATTCATCAGTCAAATAAAACATTAAAGCCAACAAAGTCATAACAAAAAACATCCAGGAAATCTGGGACATCATGAAAAGACCAAACTTAAGAATAATAGGGATAGAAGAAGGAGAAGAATACCAGCTTAAAGGCACAGAAAATATATGCAACAAAATCGTAGAAGAAAACTTAACCAACCTGAGGAAGGAAATGCTTATGAAGATACAAAAAGCTTACAGACATCAAATAGACTGGATTTTTAAAAAAGTCTCCTTGCTATATAATAATCAAACCACTAAACATACAGAATAAAGAAAAAATATTAAGAATTGCAAAGGAAAAAGGCCAAAAACATACAAAGGCAGACCCAAAAGAATAACAACTGACTTCTCAGTGGAGGCTCTGAAAGCCAGAATGTTCTGAAGAGACATTATGGAGACACTAAGAAACTATGGATACCAACCCAGACTACTGTACCCAGCAAAACTCTCAATCACCATAGGCATAGTAATGAAATATTTCAAGGTAAAACCAGATTTAAACAATACCTATCCACAAATCCAGCCCTATAGAAAGCACTAGAAGGGAAAGTATAACCTAAGGAAGCTAGATGCACCCATGAAGACACAGGCAATAGATAATCCCACACCAAAAAAATAACAAAGAAAGGAAACACACAATACTACTACCAAAAAATAACAGTAATTAACAATCACTGATCATTAATATTCCTTAATATCAATGGACTCAATTCACCTTTAAAAAGACACAGGCTAACCAAATAGATATGAAAACAGAATCCATCCTTCTGCTGCATAAAAGAAATACACCTGAACTTCAAAGACAGACACTACCTCAGACTAAAGGGCTTGGAAAAGTTTATCTAGTCAAATGGACTTAAGAAGCAAGCTGGTGTGGTTATCCTTATAGTTAACAAAATAGACTTCAAACTTAAATCAACTGAAAGAGATCAGGAAGACATATTCATCACAGGAAAAATCCATGAAGATGAAGTCTCAATTCTGAACATTTATGCCCCAAATAAAAGGGCACCTACATTTGTAAAAGAAACATTACTAAAGCTTAAACTGCACATCAAACCCCACACGTTAATAGTGGAAGACTTCAATACCCCACTCTCACCAATGGACAGGTCTGCCAAACAGAAACTTAACAGAAAAATTAGGGAACTAATGGATATTATGACTTAAATGTACTTAGTAGATATCTATAGAACATTCCACCCTAACACAAAAGAATATACATTCTTTTTAGCACCCCATTGAACCTTCTCTAAAATTGACTACATACTTGGCCACAAAGCAAGTCTCAACAATTACAAAAAAGTTGAAATAACCTCCTGTATTCTATTGGACCACTATGGCTTAAAGCTAGATGTAGCTGCAAGATTTCCTGTGCCCCAGCTGGCCTGCAGTTGGGACAAATCCTTCCTACTCATGTCCCCCAAGTAAACACACAGAAGCTTATATTAATTAAAACTGTTTGGTCACAACTCAGGCTTCCACTGACTAGCTCTTATATTTGAACTCAGCCCATTGCTATTCCCTAGTGTGACCTTGAATGCAAAGAGACCCTGCCTGCCAAGTGATCGGATTAAGGGTGTGTGTGACCACTGCCTGACTTTTGTGTTTACTTAATGGCTTGCTATTTCCTCTGATCTCCAGGCAAACTTTATTAACATACAAATAAAATATCACCACATTTCAGCACAAATAAAATATCACCACATTTCAGCACGAATAAAATATCACCACATTTTAGCACAAATCAAATATTACCACAGCTAGATTTAAACAACAAAAGTAACAAAAGCCTACAATGTCATGGAAACTGAATAATACTCAATTAAATCACTACTGGTTCAAGGAAGAAATAAAGAAAGAAATTAAAGATTTCCTAGAATTCAGTGAAAAGTAGTGTACAACATAACCAAATTTATGAGACCCTATAGATGCAGTGCTAAGAGGAAAATTCATAGCACTAACTGCCTACATAAAGAAGTTGGAGAAATCTCACATTAGTGACTTAACAGCACACCTGAAAGCCCTAGGAGAAAAAGAAGCAAACTCACCCAAGAGGAATAGATGCCAGGAAATATTCAATTTGAGAGCTGAAATTAATAAAACAGATTCAAAGAGCACAATACAAAGAATCAACAAAATAAAGAGTTGGTTCTGTGAGAAAATAAACAAAATAGATAAGCCCTTAGCCAAACTAAACAAAAGGCAGAGAGAGAGAACATCCAAATTAACAAAATCAGAAACAAAAAGGGAGACATAACAACCGACAATGAGGAAATCCAGAGAATCATCAGGTCATATTTCAAAAACATGTACTCCACAAAATTGAAATATCTAAAAGAAATGGACAATTTTCTGGATAGATACCACATACCAAAGTTCAATCAAGACCAGATAAACAATTTAAATAGACTCATAACTCCTATGGAAATATTAACAGTCATTAAAAGTCTCCTAACCAACCAGCCAACCAACCAACCAACCAACCAACCAAACAAACAAACAAACCAGGACCAAATGGCTTCAGTGCCAAATTCTACCAGATTTTCAAAAATGAGCTAATATCAATACTCTTCAAGTTGTTCCACACAATAGAAACAGAAGTAACATTACCAAACTCTTTTTATGAAGCTACAGTTACCCTTATAACCAAATCACACAAAGATGCAACAAAGAAAGAGAATTACAGACCAATCTCCCTCATGAACATTGATGCAAAAATACTCAATAAAATACTGGCAGACTGAATCCAATAACACATCAAAAAATTATCCACCATGACTATGTAGGCTTCATCCCAGAGATGCAAGGATGGTTCCACATATGAAAATCTGTCGATGTAATCCACCATATAAACAAACTGAAAGAAAAAACACACACATGATCTTCTCATTAGATCCTAAAAAAAGCATTTGACAAAGCCAACACCCCTTCATGATAAAGGTCTTAGAGAGATCAGGACTAGAAGGAACATACCTAAACATAATAAAGGCAATTTTCAGCAAACCGACAACCAACATCGAATTAAGTGGAGAGAAACTCAAAGAGATTCCACTAAAATCAGGAACAAGACAAGGCTGTCTGTTCTCCCCATATTTATTCAACATAGTACTTGAAGTTCTAGCTAGAGCAATAAGACAACAAAAGGTGATCAAGGGGACACAATTTGGAAAGAAAGAAATCAAACTTTTCCTATTTGCAGATAATATGATCATATACATAAGTGATCCCCAAAACTCTACCAGGAAACTCCCTAAGCTGATAAACAACTTCAGTAATGTGGCAGGAAACAAGATTAACTAAAAAAATTAGTAGCCTTCCTATATACAAATGATAAATGGGCTGAGAATGAGATCAAAGAAACACCACCCTTTACAATAGCCACAAATAATATAAAACACCTTGGGGGTAGTGTTAACTAAGCAGACTACAACACATGGCTCCACAGAAGCTAGGAAACCAGGAGGACCCCTAAGAGAATCTTGGGAAGGGGAAACAGAGGAGATTTCCATGAGTAAACTGGGAACAAGGGGGGCAATAGATGGGAGGGAATGGGGGATGAGGTCATGAGGGAATGGGACAGTCTGGCTGGGGGAGGAATGGAGTAAGAGGACAATGAAAGAGAAATCTTGATAGAGGGAGACATTATGGGGTTAAGGAGAAACCTGGTGCCAGAGAAATTCTGAGGAATCCACAAGGATGAACCCATATTAGACTACTAGCAATAGTGAAGAGGGTGTCTGAACCAGCCTACCCCAGTAATCAGATTGGTGCCCTAACTGTCCTTATAGACTATATATCCAGTAAGTCATGGAAGCAGATGCAGAGGTCCACAACCACGCACCAGGCCAAGCTCTGGGAGTCCAGTAGAAGAGAGGGAGAAGGGATTATATGAGCAAGGGGGTCAAGATCATGATGAGGAGAATTACAGAGAAAACTGAACTAAGTTTCTACAAACTCATGAACTTTAGGCTGACAGCTGTGGTGCTTGCATGGGACTAGACTAGTCCCTCTGCATTCGGGAGACAGTTGTGTAGCTTGGTCTGTTTGAGGAGCACCTTGCATTGGATCAGGATTTATTTCTAGTGTATGAGCTGGCTTTCTGGAGCCCATTATCTATGGTGGGATGCCTTGCTCAGCCTTGATGAATGGAGGAGGGGCTTGGTCATGGCTCAGCTGAATGTACCAGGCTTTGCTGACTCTCCATGGGAACCCTCACCCTTTTGGAGGAGGGGATGGAGGGTGGGATGGGGGGAAATTTTGGGGAGGAGTTGGAGGAGGGTTGAGAGTGGGATCTGTGGTTGGTATGTAAAATGAATAAAAAATTTCCTAAAATTAAAAAAAGGAAAAAAAAAGAGCTAGTCCTCCAAACAGTCTGGAAATGGGATTTTTGGCATTCCAAAGAATGAAGCACTAAATTCTAGTGTTACTGTGAGGGCCAAAGTTATGTTCTAAGTTTTAATTACTGTGCTTAAAAGATCCATAAAACAAAAATAAATACCTCTAACCTTTAAGTTTCTTGCCTAAGTATAGATACTTTATAAAATTCTGGAGGCTATTTTTTTATATAAGATAACAAGCCACATATTTTTTCTCCCCTAAATAAGTTTGTTTGACCCAACTACACTGGATGTGCTTGATCACATGAAGGTGGAAGTATATAGGCTGGGAGTACATCAGTATATATGTTTGTCTCTGATTGGACCTGGTGAAAAATATGTGACATAATGGGTTTGCCTTTATAAGCTTCTGCAAAAGGTGACTTGTGGCCATTTTCTGGGGACAGTGGAATGGACTTGACCAGAATCCATCACCCTGGCCAGTCAGTATTAAATAAAGCTTGGTTCATATTTGCCTCAAAATTTTGGTAGTGATCTCTTTCTCCAATGATAGGATTAACATTTTCTGGAGGCCCCAGTGAGATCCAGACTACCTGAAGGGCTAACAGGCCTGAGCATACCAAACATGGCACCAACAGGTTTTGCCTTTTACCTTTCTCCCCTTTGCTAAAAACCATTAGATTATATTCATAAAACTAGCCCTCAAGGGCTATTCCCATATTTGGTCACTGACTCATTCCTGAGCCAAAACACCAAGCTCCAACAATCAAAGTCCTATCAACAGGTTCTTATTTTCTCCTTGGACCCACTGTGTCCCCCTCTTTGTGATGGAGCTTGGGAGACAGCCCCTCCCTCAGAGGTCTCCTTAGCCACTGAAAGCCCAGGTGACACAGCTGGCTTTTGACCCTGGCTCCCAGCCAGTACTAGCAAAGTTAATATTCTCCCTCCATCCCAAATGAAAACTCCAATACACACTTAGTATTAATGATGCATCCTAACACTAAAAAACAGACTGTATACTCCCTAAAAAAACAAACAAAATTATTGTGGATATCACTCTGTATGGTGTGAATGTGTTGCTCTGATTGGTTAATAAGTAAAGTGCTGATTGGCAGTAGCCAGGCAGGAAGTATAGGTGGGACAAAGAGAGAGGAGAATGTTGGGAACAGGAGGGCTGGATCAGGAGACGCTGCCAGTCGGCCATGAGAAACAAGCTATGAAGGTAGAACTGAGAAAAGGTACCAAGCCACATGGCTAAACATAAATAAGAATCATGGGTTAATTTAAGTGAGAGCTAGTCAGTGGTAGGCCTGAGCTAATAGCCGAACAGTTTTAATTAATATAAACCTCTATGTGTTTACCTGGGTATGAGCAGCTGCTAGACTGGTAGGTGAGAAAGATTTGTCCTGACAACCAGCAGGCTGGGACACAGGAAATCTTCTAGCTACACAAAATGACAATCTTCATAATTTTATGGGCACAGGGACTGATGGGAGTAGATATATTTGCTTCCCCCTCACTTCCTACCTCCCTTCTCCACCTGTCCCTGCTGCTTCTCATCCCTGCCTGTCCCACCTGCTTCTCTGTTTCTAATTGCCACTCCAAGCTTTTTCCTTGCATTCTTCTTTCTCTCTAGGTTTCTGTGGTAGTCTGAATGTAAATGGCCCCCATAAGCTCATAGGGAGAGACACTATTAGGAGGTATGGCTTTGTTGGAGTAGATATGGCCTTATTAGAGGAAGTGTGTCAATGTGGGGGTGGGCTTTGAGGTCTCATATATGCTCAAGTCATGCCCAGTGTCTTAGTCTTAGTCCATTTCCTATTGTCTTCTGATCAAAATGTAACCAACACCATGAATCCTTGCAAGCTGCCATGGTCCCCACCATGATGACAATGGACTGAAACTCTGAAATGTAAGCTAGCAGCTTAATGAAATGTTTTTCTTTATAAGAGTTTCAGTGGTCATGGTGTCTCCTCACAGCAATAGAAACTCTAACTAAGATATTTTCTCTCCCCAGGAGCTTCAGAATACTTTAGGACCCTGTCATCTCATACCGTAATCTTTGCCCTCTCCTTCCTCATCAGCCACTTTCTCAATTTAACCTTTTCCTGTCCTAAAACTAGAGGCCTCTCTACCAGACTATGCTATCTCTCAGCTCTCACCTGTAGTCTCATAGCTTCTGAATGCCTCTTTTAACTTGCACAAATACAGAATCTCAAAATCTTATATCTTACTCTGTTCTACACTTCCAAAAGTCTCTTATCTCCACTTTACTTCAGAGAAACTTCATTTTTTTCACCTTCTCTCTCTTCCTTGGAATATATATATATATATATGTATATATATATATATATATATATATATACATATATATATATATATATATACATATATACACACACACACACACACACACACACACACACACACACACACACATACACACGTGTGTGTGTGTGTGTGTGTGACTTTTTTGCCTGCTCTTCAGGCTGTATTTTTCTTCTATTGGGTTGCCTTGCCTAGCCTTGATAGGAGGGCTTTTGTCTTGTCTTATTGTATCTTATTTTGTTCTGGTTGGTTGTTGTGTCTCTAAGGTCTTCTCTTTTAAAGAGGAAATCGAGGAGCAGCACTTCTGGGTGGGGCTAGGAGGAGTAGAGGGAGGGGAAACTATTGTCAGGGTGCTTTGTAAGAGAGAAGAATCTGTTTTTCAATAAAAGTAAAAAATATACACACAAAGAGTGTTTCTGGCTCTGCAGCTGGGGTCTCACTGTCTCTAATCCCAGGGGCAGGGGATGGGCAGATACAGAGTCAATGACACAGACTCCAGGAGGTTTGCAAGCAATCTCTCATT
This sequence comes from Peromyscus leucopus, assembly GCF_004664715.2. Taxonomy (NCBI): domain Eukaryota; kingdom Metazoa; phylum Chordata; class Mammalia; order Rodentia; family Cricetidae; genus Peromyscus; species Peromyscus leucopus. Next base: position 115,737,890 of record NC_051064.1, on the reverse strand, counting down.
TATTAAAGTGCTGAGGTCTATACATGTGCATTTTTGGCAGGCTTTTCTCCTAGCTGCTATGGTGATTCTTGATTGGCTCTAGGCTGCATATCATTCTCTTTTGGCTTGCAGCTTATTGGTTAGGTTTCCTCTGGCCAGAGTCTGCATATGTCACAGCTCTTTGTTTGCTTAAGGCATGGCCCCATTGCTTTGGCCTTATCCACCTCAAAAGAGAGTCATAATAATTTACATCTGCCTTTTGCTTTTCAATAAAATTTCAGATAAAAATTATTTAATTTTGATTCATGTGTATGAGTGTTAGCCTGCATGAATGCATGTACATCATGTGTGTGTGTCTGATGTGCACAGAAGCTAGAAGAACTGCAGGAGAGACTCTAGAAATGGTGTTGTAGATGAACTACAAAGTTGGTGCTGGAAACTGAACAACTGAAAGAGCAGGAGACCATGAAATTGTGAGGAAATGGGGGTGGGAGAAATTGGAGGGATGAGAAGGACAGAGTGAAATTGAAGGTGAGGCCTATACAACCACCAGTTCCATGAGAATGTCAATCTGTGTGAGATAAGGCAGTTTAATTTAACAAGACTCAATAGTCAGTGTTGGTTCAAACTTCAAGGATGACACCAGGTAGCTTATTTCAGCCATATTTAAGCACAATACAATTTGGAAAAATGATTTTTGGTGTTAATTAACTCAATCCCATCTGCAAAACAAAGTTAAAGACATATACATCAAAATTCTTGTAAAGTACAAGTGATATCTTCCATAAACATAGGTCTTATATATTAACTAAGGAAGTAGGTACAAGGTAAACAAAGCTCATGATAAGGGTCTGGGGGAGGACAGAGCTAGAAGTTGTTTGAGATAAACAGGCTCAAGAGTGTGAGGAAGTGGTGTGGCCTGGCCATATAGATAGCACAGAAGTCACCAGGCTATTAATCACCTTCTCTCCTAGCCTTCAGGGTGGAAAACAGGTAATACAAATCTTCCTTTGAAGAGATAACCTCATGTATTTAATATTCCTGATTTCCCTAGTGCTTTTCTGTGAACACAAGTACCTACATGTCTCCTACACCCCCCTTTTAATTTTTAAAAGAGAAAATAATGGCTGTAGTAGAGGTCAATGATACCTAGTGGCTAGTCTAACTAATATAGGCAAGCATAAGGGAATTGTAGGAATAGTTAACAGAGGGCCAAGAAAAGGGAAAACTGTCTTCTTGTGACCTCATTGTTTCTCCAAAATCTCAGCTGGGAGAGTTAAGTCTTGATGTCTCCCCAGTTATTGGCTGCTTCTTCTTCTTTTTCTTTTTCTTCTTCTCCTTCTCTCTCCCACTCCCTCTCCTCTTTCTCCTTCTCTGGGATGCTGTCTTGATTGGATACATTGAAGCAGGTGCCATTGGGAACTTTGTTCATTTTCTGGAAAGACATAAGTATAACCTTACACTGATTTTACAAGAATAGCAGGTCATTTCCATTGATTAGTTTTAGACCATTTCATTCAACACATACTTTAGGTTGTATCTCCTTTAGGGAAAAATGCTTTGGGGCAGCCAAAAAAGCATTATCCTTTAAAGTGAAAAAAATTAAAGATAACACAGCTAAATGCAGTGTAGTATAAAGGGATTTATGTGAGTGTGTATAACCCCCTTTTATTTTTAAAATCTATCATTTAAATATTTGATGATGTCATTCCACAATAGCTTGATCCTATGTATTATAAGGAATTTCAGTAACATGATTAATATTTTACAAACTGTAAAATATTTTAAAGCCTTTGTCAGTACAAGCAGGACCATTATCAATATTTAGGTGTAATGAAAGTCCTAGAAAAGAAATGTCTAAAGAGCTATTTGAGAAAGTCAAGCTTACCATGTGATACAATGGTATTTTCTTGAAGCCTCCAGAGCCCCATGTCATGTCTGGGGTAGTGTTCTGCAGCTGACTAGTTAGGAATTGGCACTGTGCATGCCTGTAGTGTATGTACTCTAAGCATGGATTTCTACACCCTTGACAGTAGAAAAGTCCTCAGACATAGACAGCCCTAGTTACAGATATGTTGATGTGAGAACCACCCACTAATTATGCACTAGAAGCTTAGGATACTGTGTAAAACACAGAATGTAAAAAGCCTTCAATACAGGACAGGCCTACCCTAACTTCCTCCTTTGCCAGAGTCTGATCACTCATGTCAGACCAAGGAAAAGCACAAAACTAAAAAAATGGCTGTGGCAGCCTTTTTCCAGTAACTCGCCAAAATGACGAACACAAAGGGAAGAGGAGGGGCACCTGCTATATGTTCTCCAGGCCTTTTAGGAAACATGGAGTTGTTCCTTTGGCCACTTATGTGTGAATCTACAAGAAAGGTGATATTGTAGACATCAAGGCAATGGGCACTGTTCAAAAAGGAATGCCTGGTAAGTGTTACCATGGCAAAACCGGAAGAGTCTACATGTCACCCAGCATGCCGTGGGCATCATTTTAAACAAGCAAGTTAAGGGCAAGATTCTTGCCAAGAGAATTAACGTGGGGATTGAGCACATCAAACACTCTAAGAGCCCAGACAGCTTCCTGAAGTGGGTGAAGGAGAACAACCAGAAGAAAAAGGAAGTCAAGGAGAAAGGCACCTGGGTTCAGCTGAAGCGCTAGCCGGCCCCACCCAGAGAAACACACTTTGTGAGGACTAAAGGGAAGGAGCCTGAGCTGCTGGAGCCCATTCCATATGAATTCATGGCCTAATGTACAAAAAGAAATGCAAGGCCTGGACTGTAAAGGGCGTTTCTTACATTTTTTTTTTTTAAAAAAGAAAGAAAACAAACACAACCTACTTAATAAACAATGGTCATTAATTTCTAAAGATTTAAGTCGAAGGCTTTTATATAATATTTAGTCTTTTTAAAATTTAGGACAGCTTTAATTTTGAACTCAAAAAGGCTTTCCTACTAAGTAAAAGGATGTTCAGAAGTACCTGAGAAATAATCACAGAAAATCATGAAGGGGAAAAGAATTTTTTTCATGCAAGCATGAAAATACATATCCAGCTGATACTGTTTTCAATCTTCCCAATACAGCAAACCTTTAATACAGTTCCTCATGTTGTGTGACCCACGACTGTAAAGTTATTTTCATTTCTACTTCATATCTGTAATTTTCTACTGTTATGAATCATAATATAAATGTGTTTTCCAATGGTTCAAGTGACCACTATGAAAGGCTTGTTCATCCCTCCAAATGGGTCATGACTGGCAAGTTAAGAATCACTGCTGTAAATGAAGCAAAAACCATGAACAATATCAAGCATAACAGTTCCATGGAGGAAGAAATTATGGGAAGGCTCTGGTTCTTACTAAATTTCAGAGACAGTCTACTGTAATAGATTCTCAGGCTGTATCAAAAATAATTTGAGGTGAAAACTCAAAATTATCTAACCGCCATTGATTGTACGTTTTGTTGAACCCCTTCCAGCCTCTGAGGGAAATTTGAGAAGTATTCGATTATGCTTGCATTCCTTGGCTACTGCATTATCCAGAAGAAATATTTTCAAAAAGAAAAGAAACGTTTTTTTGATTCCATTTTACTCTATTTTTGCTTTAAATCCTTTCCAAGCCTGTTTGCATTGTTAGTTTCCATTTATTTTTAGGTTGTGCAAAAATACAAAATTGAAAATGTAGTTTCATTGGTTGTAAATGCAAAAGAACCTGGGTGGTGTTTGAGCTCTTGGTGCATGAAAGACCTGAAATGTGTCTCCATTTCTGATGTAAAGGATAAGATAAAATTCCTTATGTTGCTAATGCTGTGATTGCACCATTGGATGGAGGTGTGACTTGACCAAGCATCAGCACGAAAAACATCTCCTACAGTCTCAGTAGCAGACAACTCTTGCACAAAACCTTTGGGGCAGTCTCCTGCCAGCAACAGGCATGGCTGCTCCTGGCTTTTGCTCCTTTTCCTTCTCCTAGGCAGGTTTTTCCTGTCTGTTTTCTCTAGAGACAGAGGTGCCAGCAGTTCAGCATTATTGTCATTTTCATTAGGGTTGGATTCATTTTTTAATTACTTTTTATTTTCAAGGCAAGGAAACTCAGCTGAACAAGCACACTTCATGTCCCATTCATGTCCATTTTCCACTTACTAGATTCTGTCTTCAAGGACCTCATTCCAAATGTTTTCATCTTTCCATTACATCCTTTCCATACTCATAACCCTTCTGCAACATAATTTACATCTCAAGTTAGACCAGTTTTCATTCTCAGTGCATTTCTATTCTTTATGTGCTAATTTATACAGGAGATCAGTTAAAATACTGAATGGCTGGGGAGCATCTAATTTAAGCAGATTGATTATATTGAGTTTTGAGTGTTGATCTGTACAATCAAGGATGGATACAATCTTTTTTTTTTGGTGTGTGGAACATATGGGATTTGTATATAACACATATACTCCTTGTCCTTTTGAAGAACCATTTGTAAAAGCATTAAAGGAGATCTCTATAGGATTTTTAGATATAATTTTAGACAATATTCATGGAGTAACTTTTAAAAAAAATCTTAAAAGGTGATCTTTCTCTTGAATATCTATAGACTTCGAGTACCATGCTAATGCTACCTGTCAATTATTATCTGTGTGGAATAAATTATCAACCTGCACTTTATTTAGTGGCACAATGATTTCTGTAGGCTCTTTACCAGTAAGTTGTTTAAGATGTGTTCTTCCCAACATTATCAAGTCTATAATTTCTTTTAATAAGGAGTTACAAATTGTTGTGGAAATTTTGACGTAATATCTATATATGATGGATTTGGAGACAGGGTTTCTCTGTGTAGTCTTGTCTGTCCTGAAACTTGTTCTGTAAATAAGACTGGCCTTGAACTCACAGAGATTTGCCTGCTCCTGCCTCCTGGTTGCTGGGATAAAAGGCTTGTGCTACCACCCCCCCACACACCATGCAAATTTTTATAATACCACTACTTGTTGATAAACAATTCCGTGGGTGATGATGAGGAAGGAAGGGTAAGTGATTGATAAGGATGTGAGGGATTGATTTGTGAGCTATCATTTTAGTAGTAGCATTATCTAAAGCTAATGACTCACTCTGCTTTTAGTGTTGTGTTGGTGGAATTTAACTGAAAGTTTCTGGAAAGCAACTTAAAGAGTGTTGCCAAAGTACCCAACTGACATGAACCAAACTTTTTGTTGTTGTTGTTGATTTTTTTGAGACAGGGTTTCTCTGTGTAGTTTTGGTGTCTGCCCTGAATCTCTCTCTGTAGACCAGGCTGGCCTGGAACTCACAGAGATCTGTCTGGCTCCGCCTCCTGAGTGCAATGATTAAAGGCATGTGCCACCACTGCCCGGCCCAAACTTTTTTGTAAGTAATTGATGGTACATTTTGGGGTAGTTTTAAGCTGAGAGGATAGTAGAGAATTTGTTGTTGAGTAATAATACATCCTAAATAACTATAAGGTGATTGCTTCTGTATATGGAGCTATATTTAAATTTTGCTCTTTTAGTTTGTCCACCATAAAAGTTAAGCACTCTTTTAAGTATTGACTAGATGGTCAGGAGAAGAGAATGTCATCCATATAAGGAAAGATCAATACCTCAGGAAATTTAATCAGCACTGGAATAAGTGCTTTATGTACATAATATTGATATATAGTGTACTATTTTCTTTCTGCTGTTGTAAAACTTTCCACAGATATCAGGTTACTGGCTATTGATTGCTTAACGTAGGAAAAGAGAATGTAAACTCTTCCTTATCATCAGGATGTGAAGAAATAGAGAAAAAGCAATCTTTTAAGTCAAGTATAATAATTAATGTCCTTGAAGAAACATAGTAGGAGTAGGGACCCTGACTGCAGGATACCCATTGTTCTCATAGTAATATTTCTGTCCCTGAGATCATGTAATAGTCAAACTTTATTTTTTAACTTGTTGTGAATTACAAAAACAGGGGACTTTCAAGGACCAACTGAAGAGTCTATATGTCCTAGCTACAATTTTTTCTGTACTATACTTTGGGACTGTTTTAACTTTTCCCTAAGGGACAGTTGATCAACCTACCATGTCATTCCTAATGTGAGGGAAAACAAAAAGCTAAGCACTGGGGACAGCTGAGCCAGGGAGATCAGGTGAGGGTTATGGAACCCTGCCTGCTACTCCTTGGAACTCAGATGTTGCAACAGATGCTGATCTGGCTGGACCTAAGCAGTGGAAAAGGATACCTTGCCAAGACATGCAAGATATATCCTGGAGAGACTCCCCCACCCCTCTTCCCTCCTCTTAAAATGATCTTCCTGAGCGGGTCCAAGCAAAACACTACTGTATTCCAGCTTCCAAAATAATTAACAGGGATGTTATTTCACCTTTCATGAGCTCTCTTAACGTTAGCACCTATGTGCTTCCAATTAACAAGATCTATGGTTGCTTGTTTAGGAAACCAAGGATTGAATTTTACAAAGTTGTAGAACTGTTGCTCTGATTAGTTTGCTCCTCTGGATCTTAACAGACATTTCAATAATTGTATAAAATGCTTTGTCACAAAGGACTGAGAAGAAACCATGTTTAATTCTCTTAGTTGTGGTTATGACCCCTGATGAGAGGACCAAATTCCTATCGCCTGCTTCTATTTAAGGAAAAAAATGCTTAACTCCTCTGAGGGTCCAGTTCCTTACTTTGAGTGTCAGTTTTTGGGATGGGGTCTTTATCACCATGGCCAGCAGAGTGTTCATCTGTGTGAGATAAGAAGGCAGTTTGGTTCAACAAGACTCAGTAGCTGGTGTTGGTTCAAACTTCGAGAGTCTGACACCAGGTAGCTTATTTCAGGCATGTGTAAGGGTAGCACACATTGTAAAAAAGTTTCCCAGTGATAATTAACTCAATCTCATGTGAACAACAAACCTAGCAACATGATTACATCAAAATTCTTGTAAAATACAAGTGACATCTTCCATAAAGATAGGTTCTATACATTAACTAAGGAAGAAGATTCAATGTAAACAAACTCATGATAAGGGCCTGTTGGAGGACAGAGCTATAGACTGACTGAGATAAACAGGTTCAAGATAAGAGTCTGGGGGAGCTGGTGTGACCTGGCCATACAGATAGCACAGAGGTCTCCAGGCTGTTATTAATAACCTCCTTTCCCAGCCTCAAGGTGGAAAACAGGTAATATATATCTCCCTCGAAGAAATAATCTTGTGTCTTTAATATTTCTGCTTCCCCTAGTGCTTATCTGTGAGCACAAGTACCTGTATTCTCCTACAGGAAATGGCATAAATGAAGTACTCATACATGAAATTCTCAAAACAAGTAATTTAAAAAATAGCAGCAAATGCCCTTAACTGATAAGTTACATCTCCAGCCTCATGTACATATATTTCTAATGGAATATTTTAGGACTGTATGTTATTGATAAACCACAAGAATCTATTATGGAAGTTTTTCTTCTTGGGTTATCAGTTCTATACTCTTATCTATGTCCATATAAAAATATGTTTACACAATAAAGATGAGTCTTTTAGCTTTAGTCATGAGTTAGAGGATGCTTCAAAGATATAGTCTTCATGAACATAGCTTTTAAATGTTGATGGTTTGGTCTCTAGTGGCTGTTACATGGTTTTAAAAGAGAAAACTATTAAAATTTAAGTGAATGTTTGTATTCTTTAAAATTTCAGCTCCAAATGTTAGAATTCAAGTTTTTAAAAACAATGCAGTCTTCCAAAGAGCTCAGTCAACAAAGGCTTTCCAGGATGTGTGGATAAAATAACTGCCTTCCCAAAAGTACCTTGGAGGGTTATCATAATTGTGTAATAAGAGCTGGGGCAGGCATTGTTGTGTAAGGCACCAATAATCATACCAGTGAAAGCCCCAATAGTCCCAAGAAGGAGGCTATAATCTACCAGCCTTTATATAACACACAGTTCTTCATTTGCATTTTCTTATAGTTACTGAGACAAAAGGACTGGACAGGTCACCTTCTAGACATCTGAGTATCAGTCACATGAACCAGATCTTCTGAGTTGCCACCATTCCATCATATTTACCTTGCAATCTGAAGTAAATAATTGAAACGAGCTTGATGATGAACACTATCATCACATACAGGATCACACTAATATCTTCCAACCATAAAGTGTCCAATTCAAAATGTGGATCTGAAACTGGAACTGGGAAAAGAGGAAAAAGTCAGGACAGTTACAGCCAACAGAGCAAGGCTAGATTGCACATGAAAGGTAGCTTTGCTTTTCAGGTTCCTGTTGCTCCATGCCTCCTACATGTACAAGAACAATCAAGAATTTGGCCTACTGGATTTTAGAGATGAGCATGTTTTTGTCAATACTATAAGAGGTTATGAGGAAACAGGTATGTAGCAGGTTTTCTTGGACTGTTAGCCCCCAAATCATGAGCTAGGGGTGTATTATTTATGAATGCACAATCTTAGTTTAGGCTTGTCCCAGTACCTCTTATAACTTATTTTAACTTGTTTCTCTTCTTCTACATTTTGCCTCTGGAGATTTTTTCCTTTCTTTCATTCTGTACATTCTATTTTTCTGCTTCTTCTGTGTCTGGCTAGCTGGAAGCTACTTGGCTAGCTGACCCTGGGCATCTCCCTTTCTTTCTCCTTCATTCTTTCTTGAGCCTAGATTTCTCCTCTTACTTATTCTCTCTGCCTGCCAGCCCAGCCTATCCCTCTACTGTCTAGTGATTGGCCTTCAGTTTTTTTTTTAGAGCAATCAGGCAGGCAAGGTGAAAGAGCAACACATATTTACATAGTTAAACAATTATTATATAACATAAATGTATGCAAGACATCTTTAAACAATTAAATAAATATTCTATTCCACAACACAGGTACCCATTCTCCTCAAGCAGCATGGCTCTTGCTCTTTGTAGTCTATCTGAAGAGCACATGGATAGATTATGTTTTCATCTGTTTTATTTAGTGGTGAGGCTCCTTAAGAGTTCTAGGACAAATAGAGTATAGTGAAACAGAACGTGCATAGATGATTAGGATCTGTGAAACAGAAGAGGCTATTTAATTCTGAAGCATAGTATTCCCTGGGAAACATGTTCTCTCCTTCCTCATCTTCCTCTTTGTCTTCACATTCTAGCTGCTACACATGTTTCCTGATACCCATCTGTACCATTTCCTCTCTTACCAGGGGTATCTGCTCAAGACTCACTTATTGACAGTTTATATCCTTGTGAAGAAGGAAGTTTGGTATCTTCCCATCTACCCCCAAAAAATCACCCTCCAATGTAGGACACTCAATGCATTATCTGAAAAACTTCAGGTAAGGAATAATTTCATGGTCCTCCTCAGGTTTGTGGCTATCTCTGAAATGAAACTGAGACAGATTCATACGAGAAAAGACTAACAGATGTATTTCATCAAAATTCTATATTAATTTATAAATTTACCACTAGCCATTTTCTACTTTGTAGTTTGGTAAAATTAAATATATTTATATTGTACAACTTTCATCACCATTCATCTCTGTAAATGCTTTTATTAAAAATTAAATTGAAATTCTATATCCATAAAACAATAATTCCATCTCTTCTCATACTTCTACCTCCTGTAAACCTCCACTCTACCTTCTATATATAACATCTTGGCCTCATAATTGTGGAATCACACAGTGTCTTTTTATGACTAGAATGTTCTTCTGAATATAAGGCCCTAAAACTCATTTATGTAGATAACATATTGCTCAATTTGCAATTTACTCTCATTTGTCTTAAGGCTATTGGTATGTTCATTTTACAGGAGAAAATGAATGAAAACTCTAAAGAGTTCAGTCCAGCCTTGTCATTCTGCATTATGATTTGGGGCTATAGTTCTGGCTTACTATACTGCAGCAGTTCTCAACCTGTGGGTCACAACCATCAGCAAACACATATTTCCAATAGTCTTAGGAATCCACAACCACAAATTTATTTTTGTTGCTTCTTTATAACTATAATTTTGCCACTGTGCATTGTTTCAGTTTCTAAGACTACCAGAAATACATGTTTTCTGATGGTTGAGAATTGCTGCAGTATAAAGGACCACTTTATCTCATTGTTTTGTGTCTTGTGTAATAATTTCCAAAAGAACCTTAAAGATAAAAGGGATGACAACCCATTTCAAATACGTTTAATGTGTGTGCCCATATGCAAGTTGTGGGGTCATACACTGAGGCATAGGGCAACCTACAAATGGCCACACTTCCAAAGAAAACTGACTCACCCTTCTGAGCATCCATTAACTGTTAATAGCTTCTCAGCTAATGTTGGAGCCTCAGAAGCTCCTGTTACTTCAGTGCAGGAACTTTTAACATGTTTGATCTAGACTCAAAAGTTTAAGACAATTGAACTAGTGAGATGGCTCAGCAGTTAAGAGCACTGACTGCTCATTCAGAGGACCTGGGTTCAAATCCCAGAACCCACCTGCTGACTACTAACCATTTGGGCAATCTAACAGGCACTAGGCATGAAGGTGAAATACCCATACACATAAATAAAATTTAAGTTGATAAGAAGTTTAAGATACTTAAAACTTATTATTATTATCTCCTTTGTGCTAAAAGTATAAAGCAATCAGAACAGCTTAACTGGGAAAAGATGACTGCTGAATTTGTGCAAAAAAATTATGAATTTGGAAGAAATTGTTTCTCATGGAGCAAAATAATCAGCTGCATCTACTATTAAGCTTAAAAAATTCAGGGTTCTGTATCTACACATTGTGGCATGTGTTCTCATGGTCTATTGACCCTGTATAATAGTTCAGTCAACAATCACTCTTCTGTTGCTGAATGTCTTACTGGGCAGTTGGGAAGGTGGGAAAAGACTTCTACAAGATGTCCCCAGCATCTGGCTTTCACATACCTCTTGGTTTTAGATGCAAAATGAGAATGACTCCTATAATTGCAACCATTGAAATCACGAATAAAATTGCACTCTTTTTCCAAGGACTATTTATCACAGAGCAGCTACCTAAAGAAAGAAAATTTTATTATTACTAGATATTTGTGTAGAGGCACTTTACATTGGAAAAAAATACATCCAGAAAGCAAGAGCTATTGTGTGTGTGTGTTATTTTAAAGTTGTGTTTTAAATTTTTTCTTTTAATTTTGAAATTATAATATAATTCCATCATTTCCCCCTTCCGTTTCTAAAGGGACAATTTCCAGGGTGATTTGGAAATCAATAGAGAGGGTAATATTAGGGTACTCATGTAAGAGCTTTAAAAAAATCTTTCTCCTTGTGTTCATAGAAGAAGAAAGATTTAGGGTTGGTATATAATAGGATGGTAGTAAAGGGGATAGCTGTTTTTAACGTGGGACAGGTTTGGGATTGAGACTTAGAAGGCCCAGAGGAAAGTAGCTAACCTTTACTCTATATCATTTGTCATAAGTAGGCATTACTAACAGCAAGAGACAGAGGTATATATTTCTTATTGTCATTTTTTTTTCTGGGTTTGAAAGAGACTAAAAAGAGGACAGGTCTGAAGACTTCTTAACTGCCTGAGAGACCTTAATTTCCATAATGTGAGAATTTACTGCTATGAGTAGTTTCCATTCTTCTCCTAGAGAGTTATAGTCACTTTGGTGGTTTGAATGAGAATGGCCCCCAGAGGCTCATCTATAGTTGTCCTCAGTTGTTGGAATTTTCAGGAAGGATTAAGAGGTATGGTCTGGTTACAGGAGGTGTTTCACTGGGTGAAGGCTTTGAGGTTTCAAAAGATTTCCTCCATCCCCCCCAACATCTTATTTGCAAATAAAGATATAAAAATCTTGGGTCATATCAATAAAAATAAAACTTCTGAGACAATTAATCTCTACAGGGTATCTAGCACAGAAAGAGTTTTGAATTTGTGGCTTTCTGATGAGTGGGCCCTCCCTATGAACCAACAAAAGAAGTTGGAAATGGCAGCTGTTTCATTCAGATAGCAGTGTTCACAAGAGCAGCTAGAAATGTAATAAAGAAAAATCAGATACTTCAGAAACATACAAAAACATTCATATCCAATCCTTACGTGATGGAAATACTGCATCCATTGGAGGTGATTTAGAGGGACTGGTTGTACTTCTGAGATTTAGAGCTATGGCAAAAAACGGGTATGAGTTTGAGAATTTTGATTTTTATTGGTGCATGTTCATCAGAATTAGTGATGAATTTCTTTAAAATATTTTCAGTCAGATATATCATAACCATTGGAAATATCCCCCAAATCTTTTGTCTCCCCTCAATTTAGTATTCCTCATCTCCCAAACAATTATTTCTTTTACACTCACTTCACACATCTTTAAAAAGTTTCTTGTGTCTATATAAACTATAATCCCCAAAGGAAGAAAATTGTGTTATCTGTATTTCTGAGTTATATTAGTTAAAAAATATCAGTTTTCTGGTTCATTCACTTTATGTCCTACCAATGACAATTCTATTCTTTATACTTGAATAAAACTCCACTATGCATGCATACCACATTCTCACATATTTTTATCTACTCCTTTGTTCTCATACATCAATACTGATCTCATACTTGGCTACTTTGAGAAATGCTATAATAAATCATGCTGTATAATTATCTCAGTTGTATGGTGACTTGGAGTCTTTGAGAGTATATGCCCAGGACAGGTAATACGGGGGCATATCAGAGTTCTGTTTTGAGGTCTCCAAGGTATCTTGCTGTATACATTGTCATGGGGAGAAGTGAACAAATAACAATCCCATATATGATGTCTACAATAGAACAAAGAAATTATTTCACCAAGTCCAGTTTGGTGGATCAGTGAGTTTCCTGGGATTACTTGCAGGACCATGGCTGACCCAAGGGTAACTGTATAACTAAAGGATCATTCTCAGTATGAATGGTGAGTCATGAAAATTGCTTCCCTGGAGCTCTATGCTCAACTTACAGGCAACTTCCACTGAAAAGCTTTTCTCCCTAGAAGTTGTTTACTGATTTTGTAAGCAATATTGAAGATGTGAGTCATGATATTCGTAAGTTGTGTGAGCTTTCTGATCCCTTTAAGTTTCCTTAGCTTCCTAAGTGTATGAGTCTTCCTTCACTCTCTAGGAAGAGTTTTTTTCTAGTTAAAGGAAAGAGCTACACAATACTCCACACCTTTCCCCAGCTCTTATATTCTTTTAATTCACTCTTATGGCATTTTCTGATCTTTGGAGAGAGTTGTCTATTATTATTTCTTTATGGCTGAGATTTGAGTCACTTGTTATAGCAAAAGCCACTGATTCCCAGGAGCTTGGACAGTTACAAGTCTCCACAGAGACTGCAAAAGAAAAATTTCCATCTACATTCTAGTAGCAGAAGTACTCTATGGATAGAAACACTTGTGTTTAGTTTGCAATTTGTAGGGCATTTCATGACTGTTTATGAAAACAATACTATTCTACATAGCATTGTCTGGTGCTATGAAAGCCAGCAGTTAGGGAGGGAGCTTCCAGCTCTGCCCTCTCCTGATATTTATGTTATATAACAAAAGGGTTCAGTGTCTTTAGCAACAAGTGCTATCATTTAGTTTTGTCAAAACCAACAGCAGTTGAAATAGCCCTTGTGATTTGTGAAGACTTAGGACTTTATTGGCTTCAATGGCTTTCTACAGACTTAGTATTCCTATGACAATGAGAATTTCATCTAATATCCTTTTGGCTCCTATCAGTGTCTTTTTTTTTTTTTTTTACTTACACATGGGTGCTTGCAAAAATCTCCTTAACTGTTGTTTTCCCAAATGCTATTTAAAATTTTTGAGATACGTGTGAGTTAGCCTTACCCAGTGAAATCTCTTTTACAGATGGTAGACAAGGTCTTTAAAGGCTCACTACTGTTCACTTCAAGCAAGAGTCAATTGATTCTAGAGAGGTAAAAGAACACTAACAGAGAAACATGAGCTAGGATGAATATAGCATGAAAAGGCCCCATCATTTGTATCAATTATTTCATTATAAAAAGCAACGCTGGTACAAAGTGAATGTAGAGGAGGGACTACCCATCTAGCCCACTACAATCCAATAATATTCCATAATGCATCTGGCATCCACTTCTTGGGATGCTGCTATTGCACAGGTCCTGTGGATCTTTCTACACTTGATGATCCCAGGCTGTACTATTTGTGCTGCTCATCATGGTTCAGGGTTAAGGAAGAACAGGGTAATAGCCTTCGGTGCCTACTGCTGCAGCTGGCTCCCTCATTCTGACCATCTCTGAGCCATCACCACATCCCTGTTTCTTCATGAGCCATATCTGAATATTGAAAAATTATAGATGAAAATCTTCACTTGTAGTTTACTTATTTCATGGGAGAAACATGCATCACATATTCTTGCAGAGGATAATTGCCCATATCTATGATAAGATCAATAGTATTCTTAGGCTATTTTATAATTTATGCCTTCAATGAATTGTTTCTTAGGGTTAAGGCCTTCTAGAAGCTCACTGGTATATAGCATTTGATAATTTGAGGAAAATTTCCCCTAACATTCCAGTTATCACATTTTCCTTTGATTGAACCTAGCAGACCGTTTTGTCTACAACTTCCCCTGTTTTTCATATATTCATTGCATTAGCCCTTTAACAACCCAATTTAATTATCAATTTAAATTCAGATCTGTCAAAGCCTCTTCTGCCTCACAGAAATCACATCCCACCATGGGGCTCAGCAAAGATTTTTAAGTTCCAGACTAGGAGCTGAGTTAACTTTTTCTTTGAATTTTCTACAAACAGATTCAAACTAGCCTGGTAAACTGGGCACTGATACCACCTCCTGTATACAAAATTTCTTTGGTGATGCCTATCCTTCTTCTATTGTCTTCAAATCCCTGATACTTTTAGTAATCTTGGTTTGAGACAGTTAAGTGTTCCCAATGTCTTCTGTGAGTCAGTTCATCTAGACTGATGTCCTTGTATTGCTTCAGGTAATGCAGGATGGATAGTTACTTTACTGTTTCTCTAGTTCTGTGATACCTACATTGTCCCATTTGCTCCCATATCCCACAGCTTCATAATCTGGGTTCAGATAAATTCATCTTGTTTTAAAGTCTTCCCAATTTTAAGCCATTCAGATTTCAGTCAACCATAATTTCATTGACTTCCTCTCCTGATACTGAAAATCATACTTGATGGGTATATTCTATCATCATTATCTCAAATTCTTTCTCCAAATCACTTGATTTCTTACAGTGGCTTCTAAGGTTTTTTTTGTTCCAAGGGAGGGCTCCTTAGCAAAGATCTAACCCATTTCCTCCTTCTACCTGTAACACTGACATTGCACATTGACATCTTCTCATCCTCCCTTTGTTTCTCTTTTCCTGTCAAATCTGAGACTAGTGTGGAGAATAGCAACATCCTTATGTCTTTCAATATATTCATCCCTCACTCATGTGACAAAATTCTTTCTGGGCACACAGATGAGCCATATCACCCACAACAAAGGCATGTGAATGCTGACAGAGCTTTCTTATAAAATATGTATGAGTTACTTTCAGAGATTGCAATATATAGTCCACCAGGCATCTGGGGTACATCTCCATACTTACATGAAGCAGACTCCATTCATCAATGAGGCATTCTACCTGATGTCATATAAAGGAAGATGTCAACACTAAGAACATTCCTCCTAAAGGATGCTCTACACTCAGGTATCTCAGCATTAGTTGCATGATTTATGATTATCACTGTGAGCGTGCAACTGTTATTACAGAAAACAGGCTAATTATCCCATATCATATAGGAAAAGGTATTGATATTGATACTGACCTAAGTAGATGCCTTACCCTCAGAATGATCAGCCTCAAATTGCCTATTATACATGCTGGGCAACCATTCCTACACAACATTTCCTGGGTAGACAGAAACAAAAGCTTATTCGCTTAAACAGGGCACCCATGACAGACCAAAGACTCCATGTGAATGATTAGTAAATGAATGAGTTTATTTGAGATTATTTACAAGGTAATGGGTAAGTTGTTACTTGCTTGAGCCTGACTGATTCAAAGATAGGTAGCTATATTAGTAAATGGCTCATTCCAGCATAGGTGATAAGATCCATGTTACATCTTTACACTCCCTGGTCAACTTGGATGTCAGTCACCAAAGGTAAAAGAGGTTTCAACTTGACTAAAGGCAGCACCACCTTTTCTAAAAAGCATTGTGAGAAATTCCACCAGCAAAAGCAGAGAATGTGTGACTGAAAAGTGGGAAAGGTCCTATATAACATGTGACCCAAGAGTTATGGACTTCCTGGGTACACTGGCTTGGGAAGCAATGATTGGATAGCTTTAGCTATGTCCTCTTCTTCCACTTTTGTTACACACCACTCAAACCTACTTACCACATGTGAGACGTTGCTGAACACAGGAAGTCAAGAGGAAGGGTACCAGCACAAGTGCTATTATACTCAGAATCCACATCCAAATACTTCTCCATGAAAACAGTTCACCTGTAATGTGAGTGACAAATCTTATCACTGAGAACACTTGGCTTGTACTAACTAGTTAAGAATAGTGACTCATCTCAAGCTTGTTAACATTCTACTACCTTGGAATATTAGGTCTAGGCAAGTATAGAGAGCAGTTGTGATGGGTTGGGTAAAGAGCAGGCCATGTCCAGAGTCAAAATAAGTTGGACATGATTTAGAGTGAGGCTGATGAAAATGTATGTGGAGGCCACTTCTCTCATTTCTTCCCATCCATCCTGCCTCATAAACTTCCTAGGTGAAAAGGAAGAGGCAGAGCTAAATCTTCCCCAATGCTCAGATGCAGGCTTCCAAGGAGAATTATAAAGTCAGTTCAACTCAGTGCTGCAGTACTCATGTCTGAAGTACCATACTATGTGTCATGCTCTATTCAGTGCACTCATCTCATTGGATCTGGGACTACTGTTCCTGAATATATCTGGTGACTTAAGTTTGTGTAAGTGTTTCTTTGCTCTAGTTCATATGAATTTTCACATCTTTCTTCCCAGATAAAAATTCTACACCATCTAAAACATGTCATTGTGTCTAGCAGGAGGCTATTTAGAGACCACCAAGAATTCTCCTACATCATTTTGAATGTTTGTTTGTTGTGATTTAAACCTGTACTGAGCTGTTACTGTCATACATGTAATTCTCAGGTATTAGTCTCTGAGATAAGCTCTCATGCCTTGTAACCCAGTGAGCTCCAAATGGAACTTTGCCCACTTGCCAGTCATTCAGTAATGAATTCCTGCATGATTAAATTTGATTATGATCTTTTCTTTGTCATCAAACTTAATTTTTGTATGTTGTGAACACAAAACTTTGTGTTTATTGCAATTATTTTAATACATGTTGTTTAGAGTTCATAAAAACTTAAGGAAAGTATTAGATCATAAAATATACATTTTGTTACTCAATGAAGTTGTAATAAGTTAACAAATATTTCAATTTTTACCTTTCCATATATATATGCACATATACATATATATACACACATATATATATGTATATATATATATATATATCAAATTAGTGGTGTTTAAATCCTTTTGAAAGTCTCTTCTAGAAGCTATCTGTTTTATTTCATGGATAGATACCAATACTAATGCATGCTTGCAACACATTCTTTTGCTTTTATTTAATTCCTTTAAAGTATCATGTTTTGTTTGTTTAATTACAATGTGACACCACATATTTGAAGCAGTTGGGTGGGTTAGTATATAAAATCACCAAGGATTTATTTATTTTTTAGAAAGGATACAGATACAGAGAAATAGCATAATAATACAATTGCACAATAGATGAACATGGGACTAATAAGAAAGGAAGCAAAGTTAAACTAGTAAGGAACAGGCACCACCAGGTGAGTGAGGCAGGCAGGTTGTATGCTTCAGGTTGGCCAGCAAGATAATACTTATGAGGAAATGAGATTTGAATATGGAATTGAAGGAAGTAAGAAAGTTAGTTGAATTACATTATGCTGGAAGAAGAAACAACTAGAGAAAAAATTTGAAGGTAGAGCTCATCTACATGGATGTTTGAATAGAGGAAGTAGAGAAGGAGAACATTGGGAGGTGAGGCCATGAAGGAAACAGAGACACAGATAACTGAAAAAAAAATGAGGATGTTTAACTATAACTAAAAAGGTAGCAATTTCAGGGTACTTAACACAGACAGTAGTTTAAGTAATTCATCCTATCCCTACATTCAGGATATACCATCATAAACTAGAAAAGAAGCAGGAGACTTTTAGAGTGATATTTCTAAATCATAATCCATAATTCAGGCTTAGACAGCAGTAAAAAGGTAGTTAAAAATGATGAAGAAGGAGGATCCAATTATTATCCTGACTATTTTGTCTCTCTGATTCATTCTTTCCTGGCTTGCTGGATTTCTAATTTCATCTTAAATCCCATGATTCTAGGTCTACACCAAATGGAGAATGACCCCCAACCCTTATAGATACAAACCTTGGTGTGAAGAATATACAGTGGGCTGTTCCAAACCTCTCAACTCTAGCTATTGTTAATTTATATCTGTATATTCTCAAAGCCTATATTGTTACTGTGAGGACATCCTTAGACTTGTTTTATCAGTATGACCAGAGTAAAATTAAATTGTCTTTTTTTTTTAAATCAACAGGTTTTACACCCATTTTTCTTTTTAGGATGTGCGATTAAATCTGGATCATTGGAACCACCACAACCTGGGACGCTGAGTCAGACATCTGTCTTGGGACTCCAGGAATAATGAGATTCTGGTGTATTTTAACAATAGAACTAGCATTTTTTCTCTGTATATGTGAATATGATAGAAAATGGAAGTCATAGGTGACATTAATGATTTGGTTCTGAGAAGCTGAAAATATGAAATGCTACTCCAAATCAGTCAAGTAAGCAAGCTTGGAGGTAACCATGAGTTTAGTTCTTGTTGTGATCATTTATATTTATTAAACTTTTGGGTTTTCAGATGAGAGCAGAGGAGAGAGGAGATATAACTTAAGGAATGTGGCAGTACTGAAATCCATGAGATAAAAGGAAGTCAGAAGAGAGTAAGGTCTCAAAACTCTATGCTTTGGAAACTTTCATGTCAATATGCCAGTTAGTTTTGTTGACTTGACACAAACTAGAGTCAACAGGGAAGAAGAAATCCCAACTGAGGAATTGCTTCCATCTGACTGGCCTGTGATCATGAGTGCCCACATTTTCTTGATTGATTATTGATTTGGTAGGACCCAGGCCTCTGGAGGTGGGTGGTGCCATCCTTCATCAGGTGTTTCTGGATTTTATAGGAAAGCAGTGGGAGCATTGTGAACAAGCCAGTGAACAGTGTTCCTCTGTGGTCTCTACTTCAGTTCCTGCCTCCAAGTTCCTACTTTAAGCTCCTCCTCTGGCTTCCCTTGATGATGAACTAAGATGTAGAAGTGTAATCCAAACAGACTATTCCCCAACCCCAACTTGCTTATGAACATGATGTTTTATCTTAGTGACAGAAAAGCAAACTATAATAGTTAAGACTATAGAGTGAGAAAATAAATATGTCAAAGAAATTAAGAGAGTCAACCTAAGTAATGAGTAAGGTCAGGGGAAAGTAAGGCCTTGAGAACCAAGTCAAGGAAGAAGTGAATGATAAGTATGTGTGACAATGGCTCTTACTGAAGAACAAACACACATTTTACCTGATAGGATGATAATTATACTTTCTTCTTGGTGAGTTAGACGATTTTGAAGATAGCAAGTGACATTCCTGTGGGAATTGGCTTCAATAAAAAGAGCCATTGTCATGTTGAACAGTTTGTTTCCATCCCGTGAATGGGATTTTGATGTTGCTGGAATGACCTCTCCTTTGCTGTCTCTCCATTCCATATTAGGCTGTGGGAACCAACCTCCTGAATGACACTCCAACATCACACCTTTGGTATTAGGGGAATGCATAAGAATCTGTATGTCTGAGCTTGTGGCTAGTTGAAAACAAAAGAGGAAAACAATATTGTTAGGTATAAATGGAAGAGGATATAACAGAAAAATAAAAGCTCTTTTCAGTTTTAATCCCAGTTTCAAATGATACATTAATAATCGAAACTCTACACATTTCTGGTTGCCATAAGAATCTCATGAAAATGACAAGACCCAGATGGAATTTACAGTCAGCAACCTGTCTAAACTAAATCATCTGACAAAAGGCCTGTTTTATTTGTTTATTCATTTATCTTAAACATATTTTTAGGTTGTTTACCAAGTCTAAGAAATTAACCTATGTCTTTCGATTATGGTGAACAGAAATCAAGATTTTGACCCTTATAGAATTTATAATTTGGCTGGGCACTGGTGGCACATGCCTTTATTCCCAGCACTTGGGAGTCAGAGGCAGGCAGATCTCTGTGAGTTCAAGGCCAGCCTGTTCTACAGAGCGAGTTCCAGGATAGGCTCCAAGAGCTACACAGAGAAACCCTGTCTTGGAGAACCAAAAAAAAATTTTTTTTAATTTTTTTTCTTTTATCATAGTTACTAGTTACTTTTGAACCACTGTAAATAGATTATAAAAATGCATTTCATTATAAGCATAACTGTGGAACACTACTTGATTCTTTGTGTATTTCTACAGTAGGTAATTTTATAATTTGTGAACATGTGCAAGTAGAAAAGGATATACTGTGTGGCACAAGGTAGCTCCCATTGCCACTAAAACCAATGATGGGATGATGGGATTGGAAAAGATGGAGGAGCAAAGTATTTGTATGTTTATTTGTTTTGTCTTGTTTGGCTTTTCTTGTTGCTATTATTATTTTTAATTAACATTTTATTTCTTTTTTGTGTTTGTTTTCTAATTTTCCTTTGTCTGGAGGACACTACAAGGTTGAAAGACTGATACAGAGGGACTGGGAAGTGAATGGGATTGGGGTGAATGATGTGAAATTCCCAAAGAATCAATTAAAATTATATTTAAAATATATTTAATATGAATAGGTAATACATTAATAGTGTGAAAAATTAGAGCAAATAAATATGTCTGAAATTTAGTAAATTTAGAGAAAATGAATATGTCTGAAAATTTTCAGCATATTTTCTGAGACATAAAACTTGCCTAATGTATAGATAAAAAGAGAATGAATAGAGTTTTAAAATACTGTACCAAAGCTGCTCTGTCTAGTAAAATGTTCCTGGAATAACAATAACATTATATGTATGTGTGTGTGTGTGTGTGTGTGTGTGTGTGATAACACAGTTGCTGTTTGCATAAGACTACTAAAAATAGCAATGATTAGCTTTTTGTCCCATTAGACCATGAAATATTGCAATGAGCTACAATTGTGTAATTCTGCTCTATACTACAGAGGTGACACATGACACCCGATGAACATTAATCATCTGAGTCTAGAATCCTACATGTATGTGCACACATTTATGGATTTATTCAGTTCATTTTATTTTTTGGTTGTGAGCCTAGCCTTTAACGGCTGAGCCATCTCTCCAGCTCTATTCAGTTCATTTTAAACCCTTAACCTTCTCTCCTTTTATTTTTTCATCCAGAATAATTCAGAGTAAGTAAAGTAGTATAAATGCCATATAACTGCCTATATTTCATATATAGTATTATATGTGAGGATAGTGATGATTGTAGTTAAAATCTTTTGAAAAAGATTTAGGAAAATTAATCAAGTGCTAGGTAGTCAGTAAATTGATCTTGAAAAAAATGGAAGTACGTTTTATTAGTAAAAAGAATATTATTCTTTCTTTATTAAAAATTTTCATAGAATATTTTTATTATGTTTTCCCTCCAACTCCTCCCATATCCTTCCTACCTCCTTCCCCTCCCATCTTTTTAGTAAGAAACATATTTTAAAAATTCAGTTCATTTAGAAAATTACTAAAGTGTTGTTAGAGATATTTGAAAGGATGATAAAACAACCTAAAAGGAATTTGATTGTATGTTAGAAATCTAACAATGTATGTAGGAATATGAAGAAAGTGTTTACTGGTAGAACTACTTTCTGCACTGTAGTAATTTTCATTTTTGATCTTCCATGACATCCAATTCAAACCTAATAGTATAGAATTCATCATGCTAATCAAACCATGCAAAAAGAGTCAAACACTGATAATTTCCCAACTACTAAACCCTCATAGACTTTGAATCATGGGCACACAGCAGTCTCAGGAATCCATGTCTACCTGTGACCTTGACCTCTGTGATGTGCTCTTCATAGAATTTATCATCATTGAAGTAGCAGCGGTATGGCCCATCATCATCAACAGTCACATTAAAGATCCTGAGGGTCACTTTTCCTTCTCCAATGGCATCTTTCAGGAGTTCTGTCCTCTCCACATACTTGGAAATAGTTTTTGTATGCAGGTCTGTACCATTCCTGTACAGGTACACAGGCTGTGTAAAATGGTTTCTGAACCAGCGAATCTCCATGTGCTGTGCTTGTTGTGGTGGAGACAACTGACAACTGAGTTCAAGGGTTCCACCTAATGGAGTTAAGACTGGCCTAGTCAGTCCAGTCACTGTGAATTTTTCTGTGAAGGAGAATAATCAAAAGACAAGAGTGTGAATTAGTAAATATATTCACACCTTTTCTTAAAGTCATTCTCTCTGTTTTTCCTTTTCTATCTTCCCCCTCAAGCATCTACACATGCTTGACTTAAGACCACTTTGTTTAAAATTAGTATTTTAATTACTAATTATTTAATTGATATTAAATCAGAAAGTGTTACTACATATGGTTAGAGAAGATTTTAAGGAACTATTGAAGATTCCAAGGTACTTCGAGACAGGCTGGATTCAAGATAAATCAAGGCAATGTAAGTCTGGGTCAGGGAAAATTGCAAAATGAGTAGGCCAAGTCATGTACCACAAATTTTGCTGAACTGAGGCTCCAGGGACAGTAGGGAATAAACAGCCTGTGTGTCTTGTGAAGCATGCACAAGGTTTATAGATGAAAGTATGGCAGGCACTGTTGCCCCTTTGCGTTAAATCCTCCAACTTTTATATGATTCAGATGAAGGAATTGCCACCTCCTTTGGTCTGGTGTGTTCAATAACAGGCCTGCATTTTATGATGTAGTTTTGATATGCCCATGTGCCCTGGGGTTCCTGCTCCACCCTGATAACTTAATAGGTGTTATTTTCTTTACTTGTATGATTAAGCTATTTGTAATTTTTTCCCTTGTGATTCATACTGGCTTGGTAATTTAGTTTATTTGCACAAATGTACACAGTTATTCTGACTCAGCATGTACACTCAAAATTTAACAAACTGTTGCACTGTGAAATCGAGTCACTCAGGGCAATACTCAGCTTGAAAGCTACTGTTTCACATGATGTAGAGTAAAGTAGAGCAGGGCATAGATGTGATACTCTACAGTAAATAAAGATGAAAATTAGCTCAATATTGTGACATTAGAATATTTTGAATCAAAACAATAATAATCCATCAAATAATTATTAAATTTATAAATATTAACAATAATAATCAATTATTAGAATAACTGAAATCCAAAACACTGACAACATTAAATGTTGGCAAAAGATGAAGACAATATGACTGTTATTTATTGTTGGCATTATGTCAGACACTATGGCACACTCTCTAACAGTACTAGATGTGGGCTTACCATAATTTTTTTCCATAGTCATAATTCCATATGTAGTTCAAATGAGTTATAAAGTACATATATATTGAAATTTATACACAAGTGAAAATAACTTCTTTATTCCCATTTGCTAAGAAAATGGAAGCAATCAAAATGCCCTTTAAGAGGTGAATGAAGAATCCAGCTCTGGTTCACTCATTCAATTAAATATTATGAGTTACTAAAAGAATTTGTGCAACAGTGACAGAAATGTTAGTGTAGTGACCAACTAATTTTGATTTGATTTAAGACCTACTCCATGACACAGAAACCATACCTGACACTCCTAAAGTGTCCAGAACCTGAGATCAGGTAAGTCATGTGCCCCAGGGAGAAACCCAGTATTACTGTTCTGTGAAAGGAGTATAGTAATAAGATGACTAATAACATACTGCTATACTGGTAGATCAGTGCCCAGCTCAACCCTCATCAGAGAAGTTTCTTCTTGCAGTAGTTGGGAAATAATGCAAAAACACACAGTTGGATTATATGCAGAGAGTGAGAGACTTTGGAACATTCAATGCTAAATGAGATGTCTTCATCAAAGCCCTCTCCCTTAAGGTTCAGGGATCTAAGAAGAAGAGGAGTCAGAAAGAGTGTGAAAGCAAGAAGTGATGGGTGACTGCAAGGAAACAATGTCTTTTTGACACATCAGGACTGATCCACATATGTGCTCACAGAGACTGGGGCAGCACACACAAAACCTGCACAGGTTTAAGACAGACAGAGTCCCAGCACAGAGAGGGGGAAGTGGAAATGAGGTCCCATCCCTAACAAAGCTACCTGCAGTTGATACCCATTGGGAAAGGAAAACTTAGTTTTCTCCAATGTAATCTCACTGAGTATATTAACCAAGCCCAGGAGTAGTTGGCAATCCAAAACTGTTTTAAGAGAACTTTAGAGGACTTTTTGTTTGATTTTCCTATTTATTGCATTTTTTCTTATTGTCACATGTGTCTTTTGCTTGTTTCTTTTGATTTTCTGTTTTTGTGTCTCTTTTTTGTTTTCACATTGTTTTTTATGTTTTGGTTTTGCTAAGGAGAGAGCAAGAGATTGAGAGTGAGAGAGACAGAAAGATAACAAAACAGAAGCAAGAGTGAGAGTAAAAGAGAGAGACAGAGGAGAGGGAGACAGAGACAGATAGAAAGACATAAAGTGAGATTATAAAGTTGACTGGCTAAAGAAGATCTGGGAGGAACTGAGGGAGGATATGACCAAAGTAGATTGTACTAAACTTTGTTTTCAAAAAAATAATTTTTAAACAGTAATGAGTTACATGGGTAAACCTTAATCTTTGCATGTGTAAAAAATCAGTTTAAAATGGACATATCTTATATGATAATAGTTATGTTACATTCTAGAAAGCAGCAGCACAGACAGAGAACAAAGAGCTGTAACCGTTTGTCTTGAGGGAGGGAATGAGGGACAAATGGGTATTGTTTATGGAAATCTTAGGATGATGAAGATTTATGCATGATACTGAAATGGTAGATATATGGCATTATGCACATACACAATAAATATCAGGATTTTTGGGTCTGATCATGGAAAAAGATAAAACCACAGGGTAAAAGTAGCACACAATACTCTTCTGTTTGGGAAGCACTTTAGTAATTTCACAGGAGATAGCTCTCAAAGCTGAGACACCAGGATGGTGCCAGAAGAACATAAGGACCAAGAAAATCCCATAGTTTGAGAGGAGATGTGTGTATGTGTGTGTGTGTGTGTGTGTGTGTGTGTGTGTGTGTGTGTGTGTATCTGTGTGTTTGTTTGTGTGACACCTCTCCACAGCACAGAAGGGAGTCCCTGACCAAAGAAATATGAAGTGTATCAGCAGTTTCAGTGTTTTGGTTTTGTTTATTTTCATAATGACAGAGTTTATCTTGTCTTTGACTAGCATGTTTTAGGTGTACCCTACACAGCATCCAAAGCAGGATGGCACTGAATGAGTAAAAAACAAATTATCTGGAATATATTGAAAACAATTAGCTATGTAAAAGTATAAATTATATGCTAATGAAATTTTGCATTAAAAAGCCTCAGTTTTGAGGCACGCAACATAAGGCCAATGAGCAGAAACTATTGTCTCATCAATACAACAAGGTGTTAAGACTCAGTACAACATGAGTGTACACTATTATAAACTTAAATTTTAACTAATGATAATCTGTCCACAGTTGTTCAGGTCTAATAAATGTACCATATGAAGTCAAGATGTTAAATGGTAGGGGTAAATCTGTGTTAGAGAAAAGAAAATTAAGTTCTTCCTTATTCTATTCATTTGATACATATATTTTCTATAAGAAGAAAGTTATTGATCCTGCCCCTGACTACCCTTCTGGACCAGAGGTGAGTATCCGGGCCCAACCCGGACTGCATCCCTGGGCACCAGCCACTCCGGGAAGACCTGCCCAACTTGGCCCCAGGTTCTGGCCACCAGGAAGGTCCCCTTCTAGCCCCACCGGGAAGGATCCCCTTCTCCAAGCCCCCCTCACCCCCCACCCCCAGCAGCCCCTGCAATCTCCACGCCCTGCCCCCATGGCCATCCGCCAGAAACCCCAGCCACTTCTTGGGACTTAGAGACTGGCCCCCAGCTCCCATCCTGCCCTGGACTTCCCTTCTGGACCAGAGAGGGCTCTCATCTTGCCCTGGACTTCCCATCTGGACAAGAGCTCACATCCTGATCTGGAATTCCCTTCTGGACAAGAGCACACATTCTACCCTGGACTTCCTGTCTGGACAAAAGCTCCCATCCTGCCCTAGACTTCCGGTCCAGAGAAGAGCTTCCATCATGCCCTGGGGTTCCCATTTGGACAAGAGAGCTCCCATCTGGACAAGAGAGAGAGACGTCCTGAATCTGTCAGCTCTGTCTGAATCAAGTGTGCTGATAAGACCAAGAACGAACCACAAGGAGATGGGCAGATGTCAAGGCAGAAGTAC
Source organism: Peromyscus leucopus (assembly GCF_004664715.2). Taxonomy (NCBI): domain Eukaryota; kingdom Metazoa; phylum Chordata; class Mammalia; order Rodentia; family Cricetidae; genus Peromyscus; species Peromyscus leucopus. Next base: position 115,711,366 of record NC_051064.1, on the reverse strand, counting down.
ATACAACAAAATGAAGAGCAATACAGCATCACCAGAACTTAGCCTGCCTCCAACATCTAGACCTGAACATCAAAAATTGGAAGAAGCTGAAGAAAAAAGCCTTATGAATAACATCATGAAGAAGGTAGAGGCTTGTGTAGAGGAAAAGACAAAAAAATGGGAAGAACGCTGTAAACAACTAAAGGAAAGGGCAAACAAATTAGAAGAAAACAATAAAGTCCTGGAAGAAAACAATAAATTCCTGGAAGAAAACAATAAAGTACTGGAAAAAAAACAACAAAGTACTGAAAGAAAATCATGAAAAAGCAATGAAACAAATAAAGGAAACAGCCCAAACCTGAAAAGGGAAATAGAAAAAATAAAGAAGACACAAAGAGAAGGAATGCTGGAAACAGAAAATCTGAGTAAAAGATCGGGAACTTCAGATGCAAGTATAACCAACAGAATGCAAGAGATGGAAGAGAGGATCTCTGGCATTGAAGATGCAGTAGAAGAAATAGTTTCATCAGTCGAAGGAAACACTAAAGCCAACTAAGTCATGAACCAAAATGTCCAAGAAATTTGGGACACCATGAAAAGACCAAACCTACTAATTATAGGGATAGAAGAAGGTGAAGAATACCAACTCAAAGGCACAGAAAATATATTCAACAAAATCATAGAAGAAAACTTTCCCAACTTAAAGAAGGAAATGCCTATGAAGATACAAGAAGCCTATAGAACACCAAACAGACTAGACTCCCCAAAAAAGTCCCCTGGACACATAATAATTAAGCAACTAAATGTACAGAATAAAGAAAGAATATTAAGAGCAGCAAAGGAAAAAGGCCAAGTGACCTATAAAGGCAAACCCATCAGAATAACACCCGATTTCTCAATGGAAACTTTGAAAGCCAGAAGGACCTTGACAGATGTAATGCAGACACTAAGAGACCACGGATGTCAGCCCAGACTAATATACCCAGCAAAACTTTCAATCATCATAGACGGAAGGAACAAGACATTCCAAGACAAAGCCAGATTTAAACAATACCTATCCACAAACCCAGCCCTACAGAAAGCACTAGAAGGAAAATTTCAACCAAAGGAAGTCAGATACACACTCAAAAACACAGGCAATAGATAAAGCCACAACAGTAAACCCCAAAGAAGACAAGTACACACATACTACCACCAAAAATAACAGGGATGAACAATCTCTGGTCATTAATATCTCTTAATATCAACGGACTTAATTCACCTATAAAAAGACATAGGCTTACAGAATGGATACGAAAGCAGGACCCATCTTTCTGCTGCATACAAGAAACACATTTCAAATTAAAAGACAGGCATTACCTAAGAATAAAAGGCTGGGAAAAGACTTTCCAATCAAATGGTCTTAAGAAACAAGCGGGTGCAGCCATCCTGATATCCAACAAAATAGACTTCAAACTAAAATCAATCAAAAGAGATCAAGAAGGGCATTACATACTCATCACATGGAAACTGAATAATGCTCAGCTGAATCACCAATGGGTTAAGGAAGAAATAAAGAAAGAAATTAAAGACATCCTAGAGATCAACGAAAATAAAGACACCACATACCCAAACTGATGGGACACTATGAAAGCAGTTCTAAGAGGGAAATTCATAGCACTAAATGCCCACATAAAGGAGTTGGAGAAATCTCACACTAGTGACTTAACAGCACACATAAAAGCTCTCGAACAAGAAGAAGCAAAATCTCCCAGGAAGAATAGACGCCAGGAAATTATCAAAGTGAGAGGTGAAATTAATAAATTAGAAACTAAAAGAATAATACAAAAAATTAATGAAACAAAGAGTTGGTTCTTTGAGAAAATCAACAAGATAGACAAGCCCTTATCCAAACTAACCAAAAGACAGAGAGAGAGAATCCAAATCAACAAAATCAGAAATGAAAAGGGGGACATAACAACAGACATTGAGGAAATCCAGAGAATTACCAGGTCATATTTCAAAAACCTCTACTCCACAAAACTGGAAAACCTAAAAGAAATGGACAATTTTCTGGATAGGTACCACATACCTAAGTTAAATCAAGACCAGATAAACTATTTAAATAGTCCAATAACCCATAAGGAAATAGAAACAGTCATTAAAAGTCTCCCAACCAAAAAAAGCCCAGGATCAGATGGTTTCAGCGCAGAATTCTACCAGATCTTCAAAGAAGAGTTAATACCAATACTCTCTAAATTGTTCCACATAATAGAAGCAGAAGGAACATTACCAAACTCCTTCTATGAGGCTACAATTACCCTGACTCCTAAACCAAACAAGGATACAACAAAGAAAGAGAACTACAGACTGATCTCCTTCATGAATATTGATGCAAAAATACTTAATAAAATACTGGCAAACAGAGTCCAAGAACACATCAGAACAATTATCCACCATGATCAAGTAGGCTTCATCCCAGGAATGCAATAGTGGTTCAACATACAAAAGTCCATCAATGTAATACACCATATAAACAAACTCAAAGAAAAAAACCACATGATCATCTCACGAGATGCAGAAAATGCATTTGACAAAATCCAACACCCCTTCATGATAAAAGTCTTGGAGCGATCAGGAATACAGGGAACATACTTAAACATAATAAAGGCAATTTACAGCAAGCCAACAGCCAACATCAAATTAAATGAAGAAAAACTCAAAGCAATTCCAATAAAATAAGGAATGAGGCAAGGCTGTCCACTCTCCCCATACTTATTCAATATAGTACTTGAAGTTCTAGCCAGAGCAATAAGACAACATAAGGAGATTAAGGGGATACTAATTGGAAAGGAAGAAGTCAAGGTTTCCCTATTTCATATAAGTATACATGATAGTATACTTGAGTGACCCCAAAGATTCCACCCAGGAACTGATAAACCTTATAAACACCTTCAGCAACATAGCAGGATACAAGATCAACTCAAAAAACTCAGTAGCCCTCCTATATACAATGGACAAAGAAGCTGAGAAGGCAATCAGAGATATATCACCCTTTACAATAGCCACAAATGAAATAAAATACCTTGGGGTAACACTAACCAAGCAAGTGAAGGACCTATATGACAAGAACTTTAAGTCCCTGAAAAAAGAAATTGAAGAAGATGTCAGAAAATGGAAAGATCTCCCATGCTCATGGATAGGCAGGACCAACATAGTAAAAATGGCAATTTTACCAAAAGCAATCTACAGATTCAATGCAATCCCCATCAAAATACCAACACAATTCTTCACAGACCTGGAAAAAATAATACTCAACTTCATATGGAAAAACAAAAAACCCAGGATAGCCAAAAGAATCCTGTACAATAAAACAACCTCTGGAGGCATCAATATCCCGGACTTCAAGCTCTACTATAGAGCTACAGTAATAAAAACAGCTTGGTATTGGCACAAAAACTGATATGTGGACAAATGGAATCGAATTGAAGACCCTGGCATTAACCCACACACCTATGAACATATAATTTTTGACAAAAAAGCCAAAAGGGTACAATGGAAAAAAGAAAGCATCTTCAACAAATGGTGCTGGCATAACTGGATATCAATGTGTAGAAGGCTGCAAATAGATCCATATCTGTCACCGTGAACAAAACTTAAGTCCAAGTGGATCAAGGACCTCAACATAAATCCAGCTACTCTGAACCTGCTAGAAGAGAAAGTAGGAAGTAGTCTTGAACGCATTGGCATAGGAGATCACTTCCTAAATATAACACCAGTAGCACAGACATGAGAGAAACAATCAATCAATGGGACCTCTTGAAACTGAAAAGCTTTTGTAGAGCAAAGAATATGGTCAACAAGGCAAAGTGACAGCCTACAGAATGGGAAAAGATCTTCACCAACCCCACATCTGACAAAGGACTGATATCCAGAATATATAAGGAACTCAAGAAATTAGACATCAAAACGACCAAAAGTCCAATTGAGAAATGGGCTTTAGAACTAAACAGAGAATTCTCAACAGAGGAAACTCAAATGGATGAAAGACATTTAAGGAATTGCTCAACATCCCTAATCATCAGGGACATGCAAATCAAAACAACTCTGAGATACAACCTTACGCCTGTCAGAATGGCTAAGATCAAAAACACTGAAGACACTTTATGCTGGAGAGGATGTGGAACTAGAGGAACTCTCCTCCACCTCTGGTGGGAATGCAAGCTTGTACAACCACTTTGGAAATCAATATGGTGCTTTCTTAGAAAATTGGGAATCAATCTCCCCCAGGATCCAGCTATACCACTCCTGGGCATATACCCAAGAAATGCTCAATCATACCACAAGAGCACTTGCTCAGCTATGTTCATATCAGCATTGTTTGTAATAGCCAAAACCTGGAAACAACCTAGATGCCCTTCAACTGAAGAATGGATAAATAAATTGTGGCACATATACACAATGGAATACTACTCAGCAGAGAAAAACAATAACATCATGAGGTTTGCAGGCAAATGAATGGATCTAGAAAAAAAATCATCCTGAGTGAGGTAACCCAGACTCAGAAAGAGAAATATGGTATGTACTCACTCTTAGGAGGATGCTAGATGTAGAACAAAGATGACTGGACTGCTACTCACATCACCAGTGAGGCTACCTGGAAAACAGGACCCCAAGAAAGACACGGAGAAATGGATGAGATCTACATGAACAGCCTGGACATGAGTGGGAGCAATGAAGGGCAAGGGTCGAGGGAAAGAGAGTGGGAGATCCTAGCTGGATCAAGAAAAGAGAGGGAGAACAAGGAATAGGAGACCATGATAAATGAAGACCACATGAGAAAAGGATGAAACAAAGAGTTAAAGAGGCCACAGAAATCCACAAAGATACCCCCACAAAAGACTGCTGGCAATGGTCGAGAAACAGCCGGGACTGACCTACTCTGGTGATAGGGTGGCCAAACACCCTAATAGTTGTGCCAGGAACCCCATCGAAAAGACTGAGGAATCTGGATGCAGACATCCACGGCTAGGCCCCTGGTGGTGCGATGGGAGTCTAATTAGTGAGAAAGAGGAGGGTTTATATGAGCGAGAATTGTTGAAACCAAGGTTGGATAAAGCACAGGGACAAATAACAAAATGAATGGAAACACATGAACTATGAACCAAAGGCTGAGGGGTCTCCAACTGGATCAGGCCCTCTGAATAGTTGAGACAGTCGATTGGCTTGATCTGTTTGGGAGGCATCTAGGCAGTGGTACCAGGTCCTGGGCTCATTGCATGAGTTAGCTGTTTGAAACCTGGGACTTATGCAGGGATGCTTGGCTCAGTCTGGGAGGAGGGGAATGGACCTGCCTGGACTGGGTCTATCAGGTCGATCCCAGTGCTTGGGGGAGACCTTGATCTGGAGGAGGTGGGAATGGGGGGCGTGGGCTGGGGGGAAGGGGAGGGGGCCAGGAAGGGAGAGAACAAGGGAATCTGTGACTGTTATGTAGAACTGAATAGTATTGTAAAATAAAATAAAAATGAAAAAAAAGAAGTTATCAAGAGAATAAAGTTTATTAAAATTTTAAAAGTTATTTTTTATTTTATGTTTATGAGTATTTTCCTGCACACACACACACACACACACACACACACACACACACACACACACATATATATATATGTAAAACATGTGTATGTCTGGTCTCAGTAGAATCAGATCACCTTAAAGTGGAGTTTTGAGCTATCATGTGGGTGCTGGAAATCCAAACTGGTCCTCTGGAAGAAGAGCTAGTGCTCTAATAGATGAACCATCTTTCCAGCCCAAGTTTATTAAAATTTAAAAATCATCATCTTTTATAATAGCCAGATGGTAAGTACCTATTGTGAGAGACATAAAACATCTTGATTGAAAAGCTAAGAGAAATCAAACTGGAACTGACCTGGAAACTTTCACCCAGCTAGATACCTTTCACAGTGATGGAATTTCTATGAAAGTCCCTAGGTATAAAAGTCATCAATGACCTTATCCTACAGTGGACTCTGCATGTCTCAATAAGCAAGATGTACCTATCTGTGCAATAATGACAGGACTATTTATGGTGATAACCATCATTTCCTTATTGTATTTGAGGCCTGTACCTCAGAAGAGAATATAATCTCTGGTACTGTAAACCTGGTCAAAAGGCCATGGCTGGGGAATTCGTAGATCATAGGCAAATTATTACCATTGTTTTGTTAAGTGGAATTATGTAAACTGCTTTCTAAATATTTTTACATTTATAACCATAGATTAGTGCTGATTTCAGTCTTGGTTAGAGAAGTATCCTTTTACAGTGGGCAATAATTAGGTTTTTAACTGGCAATAGTGCTGAGAATTAGTGACTGTTTAGTAATCAACCACAAATAAAGCATTTATAATAATGCTCTTGAGGGTTAGGAAACATATGGAATGGTAGAAGCAGAAAGAATGGATGTAAGAGTTGAAGGATGAGGAAGAGTGCTGCAATATACTATATTCTGGGCACAACATGCCTGCTACACTCATGAATTACAGTAGCTGTTATCACCAGCAGGAAAACTGCACAGAGTCAAGCCAGTCAACATTCCAATTCATGAAGCCCCACCACTGAGAAACTTATTAGCAAGTGATGGCTGCTGGGGGAATGAGAATCATTTTTCTATGGGGTGTGGCTGTTAGCAAGTTGCGAATTCCACAGTGGGTGGATAACTTCACACCCATGTGAATGCAGATGGCAATAATTGGACTCAGATATAAAGAAGACATAATGAAGGAGGCAAAAGTATTGAAGTGATTTGAAGGAAGTGATCTGAAGTGACAATTATAATTGGATTCAAGGTCTGTTCTGTAGGAGGGATTTCAAGCCTGATACTATATTTGGCCAAACACTTATGGTTGGGGAGGTCAGGTGTCCTAGGGGGTAACTTACTACTTACTGTTGTTTAGCTAAATTGATGATGTGGTGTTAACTTGATATCTAAACATCTAAGAGAAATTCATGAATAAGTGTACCTCCCTAAATTGAGACAATGTTGTAGAAGAAGAGATAGAAAAAATGTAATACCTAGAAGACAAAGAGAAGAGTGATGAAATGTTATTAACTGGGTTCAGTTTAATCATTGCAATCATGGATACACAACAGCTGAGTTTGCCTACTCTGGGCCTATAGAAGACTAGACCTGTCAACTGCTGGTCATGGGTACAGCAAAAACTCAAGTAGCTCTTCCCCCACCTTCCCTCCACTGAACTGTTGGTTATTGAAAGATTTGGGGTATCAGAGTTATTATCTTCAGATGTGTACACATTGGTGAGTTCACTCTGATTAAATTCAGCAGGTCATAAAACAAGATAAGACAAAACAAACAAAAAACCACAAAACATAAAACACAAACATGAGAAAGTGACCTGTAGGAAAGGGGGGAATTGAGGAGGGAGAGAAGAAAAGGTGGTTTTGAGTAGCCACAATGCATTATAGACATGTATAAAATTGTAAGAGAATAAAATTATTGAATAAAGAAAAGCAAGGAGCAAATGACTACTAATGAAAAGATGACTACTAATGAAAAGAAAGTATGGATTTAGAGCATCATCAACACTTCAGATAAAAAGAAACATTTTTGAAAGATACTCAACATTGCCCATTAACATAAACAGAAAATGTAATAAAGGTTGGATTTTGTTTTCTACCTCAAAGCTAAGAAAAATGAAAATTACTTTGTCTCAGCTACCAACTCCCTTAGAAACTCCCTGGAATCCACTTGCAAGGGAATCAGTTAGGAAATCTTCACTTTCCCTTCTTTCCTCCAATTCCAATCCCTCAGCCTCAAGCTCAGCTCTGTAGCAGACCACCTGCTGTGGTCTTCTTTCTTCCCTGTCACAATCTTCATGGACCATGCAGATCTTCTCCTATAGACTACCTCCACCACACCATCCTTTTATCTCAACTGTGAGCACCCGAAGGCACTCCCTGGAAACAGAATGGGGATGATGGCAAGGAAATCATGCAGGGAATATTCACCCTCCTGCTTGTCTTCCAATTCCAATATTCCAGTCTTATCCTAGGCTCTGTAGAAGCCTCTTGTTACAGAAGAGGAGGGGAGTCTATGCAGATCTTAGTAACACATCCAACCTTCCTTCCTCCACTGGACCCTTTCAAACTCCCCTTCTAGTCCATTCCATTCCTTAGTGTCAACTCCCAGTACCTAGAAATACTTTCTATCCAGGACCTCTATGCTGTGGGATGGTCTGTATGTCTGTATTGCTATGATTGGTCAATAAATAAAACACTGATTGGCCAGTGGCCAGGCAGGAAGTAGGTGGGACAAGGAGAGAGGAGAATTCTGGGAAGCGGAAGGCTGAGGCAGAGAGACACTGCCAGCCGCAGCCATGACCAGCAGCATGTGAAGACGCCGGTAAGTCACCAGCCACGTGGCAAGGTATAGATTTATGGAAATGGTTAATTTAAGATAAAAGAACAGTTAGCAAGAAGCCTGCCATGGCCATACAGTTTGTAAGCAATATAAGTCTCTGTGTTTCCTTGGTTGGGTTTGAGCGGCTGTGGGACTGACGGGTGACAAAGATTTGTCCTGACTGTGGGCAAAGCAGGAAAACTCTAGCCACACCTCTATTTACCACATCTGGAGGGACTTCAGGATCATTCCCAAACCCAACTCTCAGCCACCACTCTCTCCTAAGAACCAGAGAGGGCAACAGAAATCTAGTAATTGAACACCCACTCAACAAAGACAAAAACAGATATGAGCATCTAGAATTACAGTCATCCCAAACCCAGATGCCTAGATATCATCATAAAAATACAATAAATAACAGCAAAGACAGCACGTCTCCAGTAGAGCCCAGTGACCCTACTATAGGTCCTAAGAAATGAAATATAAGAGAAGCACAAGACAAGGACTCCAAAATAGCTATTATGAATATGTTCAAGCTCTTCATAGGGGAACTGAAGGAATCTATTAAAGAAATCTATGAAAACACAAACAGTGGAATGAAATGAAAATATTTCAAGACATAAAAGTGAAAATAGAATAAATACACACCTAAACTGAGGAAAAACTGGAATTGAAAAATTTAGGAACTTGAACAACCTCAGAAGCAAAACTCACGAACAGAACACAAGAGATAGAAGAGAATCTCAGGCATTGAAGACAAGATAGAAGAAATGGATACCTAGGACAAAGAAAATGTTGAATCTAATAAAATTCAGGCACAAAATACCCATGAAAATTTGGACATCATGAAAAAAATCAAATTGAAGAATAATAGCAAGAGAAACAAAAGACACCCAGGTCAATGGCACAGAAAACATTTTCAACAAAATCATAGAAGAAGAGGGCTACCAAGGTACAAAGGCATACAGAACACAAAACAGATTGGACCAGAAAAGAAATTCCCCACAGCTCATAATAAAGCACAAAATGTACAGATAATGATAAAATATGAAGGGATGAATTTAAAATACTTTTTGCAGAGAATATGATGGTATACATAAGTGAACCTAAAAGTATAACCAGGAAACACAGAGTTTACATTCAGTAAAGTAGTTGGATCCAAAATTAACTCACAAAAATTAGCAGTCATCCTATTTACAAATACAAATGGACTGAGAAAGAAGTCATGGAAACAACACCTTTCATGGTAGCCTCAAATTATATAAAATATCATATGGTAATTCTAACCAAGCAAGTGAGACTTGTATGATAAAAATGTTAAGGCACTGAAGAAAGACACCAAAGAAGATTTCAGTATATGGAAAGATCTCCCATGTAGAATTGGTAGATTTACATAGTAAAAACGGCCATCCTACCAAAAGCAACCAATAGATTCAATGAAATACCCAACAGAATTGCAAAATCCATCACCATGGATTTTGAAGTACAATTTTCAGGTACATGCTTAAACACAAAACCCAGGGTAATTAAAACACTCTTGAATAATAACCAGAACTGCTGGAGGCATCACATTCTTCATCTCAAATTATACTGCAGAGATATAGTAATAAAAACAGTATGATATTGAAGCTAACCAGACAGATTTATCATTGGAATCAAATTGAAGACTCATACATAAGTAGTTCACACTCCTATGGACACCTATTCTTATGAAAAAGAAGCCTAAATACACACTGGATAAAAGATATCATTTTTAACAAATGGTACTAGTCAAACTGTATGGCTCCATGAAAAAAAATGAAAATAGATCCATACTTATCACTAAGCACAAAACTTAACTCTGAATGTATCAAGGATCTTAACATAAGTCTAGATACATTTATTCTGATAGAAGAGAAAGTGAAGAATAGTCTTGAACTCATTAGCACAGGAAAGACTTTTTGAACAGAACACCATTAGCACAGGGACTAAGAACAACAAAGAAATGGGACCTCATGAAACTGAAAAACTATGAAAGCAAAGGGCAGTGTCATTTGGAGAAAGATTTTTACCAACTACACATTTGATAGAGGGTTACTATTTACATTATATAAAAACTTTAATAATCTAGACATTAAGAAAACAAATAACCCAACTAAAAATTTGATAAAGATCTAAACAGAGAATTCTCAAATAGCACAGCCAAATGGCTGTGAAACACTTAAAGAATTGTTCACCATCTTTAGACACCAGGGAAATGAAACTCAAAAATACTTTGAGATTTCATCTTATACCCTTTAGTTACACTTGTCAGTCAAAGAAATGCCAGCTAATGCTGGTGAGGATGTAAAGTGAAAGGCACAAACATCCACTGATAGAGGGAGTTCAAGATTGTACAGTCATAAAAGTTATCACTGTGGTCATTTCTCAGGAAGCTGAAGACAGTCCTACCTAAAGATCTAGCTATTCTATTCTTAAGCATATACCCAAAAGACACTTTATCATAACACAGAGACACTTGCTCAATCATATTAATTGTGCCTCTATTCATAATAGTAAAAAATTGGAAAGAGCCTAGATGTTTTTCAATGGATGAATGGATAAAGAAAATGTTTTACATCTACACACTGAAACATTTTATTCATCCATTTAAAATATGAAATGAAGTTCACAGTAAATAGATGGAGCTAGGAAAAATCATTCTGAATGAGGTAATCCAGACCAAGAAAGACAAATGTATGTATTGATTTATATGTGGATGCTTGCTTTAAGTCTTCAATAAGAAATCTACAATCCATATGACCATAAAGTAAGGTGTTGGAGGGAGGGACGGACTTCCCTAATAAGAAAAAAGAAATTATGTACATATGGATGGACAGGGATGTAATGGGAGGGTCAAAAGGGGACAAGGAGTGAAGAGGAAGGAAAGGGGAGGAAATATAGTGAGGGACAGTCAAAACTGAGGCCCATTTCTCGGGCCATTATGGAAACATAGTATAGTAGAATACTAAAATTACTTCATACATATATGAAGGCAATCCAAATGAAATCGTCTAGTACTTGGGGAGACGAAGCCATAACTGGATATCTCTTGTCACCAAACAAAGCTTCTGGTACCAGGAATGAGTATAATTCAGGTAGAACTCAAGTAAATGTGCATCAGTGTGACTTATTGGAAAATAAGCTTTTGCTAGAATATTCCACATCTTTTATATCATTCATTGTCTAAGTCTTTTCTTTTAAATGTCTTCAAGTAATTTGTGCTTATTTGTGCTTTGCAAAGATGTCCATACAAAAGCAAAATCTCATTATCCTAGGCCATTTCATCTTCCCTCATCTCCCTGCCCCCGCTGTATTCTTAGCTTGGATGGATTTTAATATGTATCTGCTCTACCAGTTCCTCAGTGTAAAAGCGATATGTAAGTCCTGTGTATTCAGTTTGAATATGAGTCCTCAAGGAAAGTATTCTATCTTTCATTGCACTTTCTTCCTAGAAGCTGAAACAAACATAAGTAAAGATTATTTGCTAATTAGACATAATTACTTGCTACTTTAAGCTGGATACTCTTGTGACCGCCTTCACTTCATTGCTACATTCAACCTTTAGGGACAATGATTTCAATGCCTTGTTCTTTGTACCATACCTTGATTTTGCTGGCATGCTTGACATTGCTAAGACTCATAAGGGCAAATGAGAGTCATACCTGAACTCAGTGCCACTATCTGATGGAGGTACAAGACAACACAGCTTGTGACCAGAAGTACTTTTGTAGCCCCCATTACACCTGTGATAAAACACATTAGATGAAAATATAGATTAGATTTATTTTAACTGTCCATTCAATTTCCAATTTCTCTATAACTGTAGTATCTTTCATGATGTGTGTATGATATATAGAAAAATCTATCATATTTGACTATTGGAATAAAGGCCAAAATATTAAGTAACTTATTTTAAGAAAAATTGAAACGTTTATGACATATCCTTCTTGAATTTTGAATGAGCAAAATAAATTGCATATATATATATATATATGAAATGTTTCACAATTTTTTTCTAAAATTATTTTATTTTCACACACACACATACACACACACACACACACAAACACACACACACACACACACACACACGTGTGTGTGTGTATATGTGTGTGTGTTTTACCTGTATATATGTATGGGCCATTTGCATTTCTGGTGCCCACAGAGGCCAGAAGAGGTTGTTTGATCTCATAGAACTGGAGTTAAACATGGTTGTGAAACATTATATTGATGTCAGAAGTAAACCTTAGTCCTCTGCAAGAGCAAAAAGTACTCTTAACTACTGATCCATCTCTCCATCTTTCTTTTATATTATATTAGTATGTATTAATTATACATGATGCATGTCATTATGACATTTTCATACATGTATATACTTTGTACTCACTGCCATTGCCCTCTCTTGTGGCCTCCCAGTCACACAAATCTTCCTCCTTCCAATGACTTTCCTTTATAATATCACATCTTTTTATTTTTAGGGTAATTCTTTGAATTTAATTAGGATATTTTACAGGACATGATCAAGGTTTGCTTATATGACCATGGATCATCCATGGATACACCACTGAAAAAGTGTATCCTCCCCTCCCCAGCAATTATTAGCTTCTTTTAAAGCCTCAGAGTGGGATGAGGTCTTGTGAGTTTCTCCCTTTTCCTAAATGGAAATGGTGGCACTAATCCTGTGCACGTCTTGTGCAGGTAATCACAGTTGCCTTACTATAAGTATTTCTCCTAGATAATTGTATTTTCATACATTTTTAATAGAACACATATCTCTCACTTCTCCATCTCCTTCCTCTTTCCAGATTCAATGACAATGACTCTGCTCTCTACTATGATATCAAGTTTTTAAAAATATTTTGTATTTGAAACAGAATTACATTACTTTCCCTCTTCCTTACCTCTCTCCAGCTTTTCTCACATCACCACTCTCAAGTCAACAGCTTCTATTTCTTTATTATTGTTAATAAACACACACATATACATATGAATATATATACACAAATGCATATATGTATATATTATTATTACATTGCCATAAATAATAACATTGTTATTGTAACAACACTAATAAAGAAAATGTATATATGCATGCATATATGTGCATTGGTGTGCATGTATATATGGACAAATATATATAAACACAGCATAATGAATCATTTTTTTTCTGGTTTGTGTGTTTATGGTTTCAAGGCTGACCACTCTGCATTGGACAACCAGTCATGGGGCTCATTCATGGAAGAGTCTAATTCTCCTTCTCCCAGGAGCCATTAGTTGTCTGTAGTTCTTTATATAAATGTGAAATCCTTAGAAAATTTTTGCCTTTCACAATAACATGTCCATTAATTCCACTGTTCCAGTCTTGCTTATGTAGCTATTTCTAGGAAATCAACTTTTTAAATTTCCATGTATGACTGTGAATATGATGTATTTGTCTTTTGGTGATACATTATTTTAGAAATTGAGTTTTTAAAGATATATTATAAAAATTCCCAGGGACACCTCACATATTCTGTCCCTTTCTGACTTTGTTCATTATAATTACATACAATAGAGAAGTTATCCTTGTTGAGAAGAACATGGGATGGGCACAAGAATCATTTTATGTGGCTGAGAAATAATAATCATAAGAATATATTGTCTTTAGCCCTGATCAAATGACAGTCCAGAACCTGATCGCAGCATTCACTAAGATTCAATGGTAAAGAGTAATTTTCAACTGATTCATAAAGAAAACTTTGGAGTTCTCTTCCCCCATAAGACACTAACTCCCCATTTTTCTGAACCCCAAGATTTACTAATCCTTAAATATACTTCTGTCTTAGTATTTGGAACTCATTTCTAGGGGGACAGTATTCTTCCTAGGAGGCATAAGGAAGAAGAAGTAGAAAAAAAATTATCTGTGAAGATAGAACCACATCCCAAAAGTTTACTAAATCCCCTTACTTACCTGACCCTGAAGATCCCAAGTCAGCTCTGTTGTTCCTATGAAAACATCAGTTGACTCATCTGGGTTTTTTATAATGCTCCAACAGTTTTATTGAAGCCACCAAGCATGCCAGAGTTACATGGAGATCAGGTAAGCTAACTACCAACGCCTCCTCTCCTAACCTGAAAGTCTGGCCCCATGATTCTGCAAGCCTGATACTTAGGTGTCTTTTCCAGGGAAGTTCCTAAGGGTCTAATTTATCAACCCACAAGTGAAATCATTGTTTAGCTCAATGTCTGCATCTGGTATTACTCAAGTACCAGCAAGACTCGCCTCACCCAGGGAAAAAGCAAAACAAAACCTGATCCATACCTGTTATATACCGAATGCCAAATGAATAGCTATGATGACTGTATTTTGAATGCTGCACCAATACGTAGGAAGAGGAGAGAATTGTAGAAGCACAAATAATGGTTTAAGTCTGGATGAAGTGTACCATGAAGCCTCATTCAGTTAACAAGAAATAACAATAACCTTGAAGCAAAACAACCAGTTAGTCCAGTTACACACAGGAGCACAGTAGTTTCTCAGGCTGACAGAGTAACTTTATCTTGAGGACAGGAAAGAGAGTAGTCAATTCAAAATACTCCCAGAAATTTGCAGTAGTTTCTGGGAGATAGGATTGCAAGGAAAACAGAGAGGTGAACCTCATGGAGAAATAAGAGACATTATAAAAATTTAGGAACATAAATGATTTATATTTAAGTGCATGTATATATGTACAGTCAAATCTTTTAATATATACATGTAAGTATTAATATTTAATGTAGATGTCATACCTATATAAGTATAGACTATGAATATAAATGCATGCAGAAACTTATGTACATATATATACTTATAAAATATATCAGGTATTTTATACAAGTATGTTCACATACATATAAAAGTATATTTCAGCAAATGTGTATTTATATCTCCACAAATAAGTCACATAACTCTTGGTAAAATTTTCATGCATGTGTGATTATAAATCTATACATGTAAATGATTTAAAATATATTTTATTAGTTTTTTGAGATTTTTGTACAAAGTTGATTGATCATATTTACCCCCAATTCTTCCCAGATCCATTGCCTTTCCCTACTCAACTTTGTGTCCTTTATTTAAAACAACAACAAAACAAAAAAAAAATTTTTCTTGCTGTGATAAAACACCATGACCAAAATCAACATGGGGAGGAAAGAGCTTATTTCAGTTACAATTCAGGTCACACTCCATCAATGACAGAAACAAAACTAGGAACTCAATCAGTTTGGGAACCTGGAGGCAGGAACTAAAGCAGAAGCCTTGAAGGGAAAACTGCTTCCTGGCTTGCTCCTTTTGGCTTGTTCAGCTTGATTTCTTATCACATGTCCAGGGTTGGCACAACACAGAGTGTTCTGGATTCTCTCATATGAATAATTATTAAGAAAGTACCGCACAGTATTGTCTACAGACCAATCTTATGAAAACATTTTTTTTTTCAGTTAGGATTCCTTCTTCCCTGATAAGTATTTGTTTGTGCCAAGTTTGCAAAATTTAACCAAAACAGCCTGATGGCTTGATAGACCAATTTGTGTTATTCAAATATTTTTGGAAGTACAGTCTTCCATCTGAATATAGTTGTCTTACCAGGGACTCCACTCTTAGAGAAGACTCCCTCTCCCTCTCTCAGCAGCTATCAGTTGTCAATTACTCCTCAACTCTGGGGGGAAATTTCATCTCAAAATTCTTTCTCCATGCAGGGATTTGGTCTGGCTTGAACTTGAATAGGTTTTGCACATGCTGTTGTGACCACTATGAGTTCAGTGCAGCTGTCCTGCTGTGTCCAGAAGACACTATTTCCTTGTGTTAATGTAACATCTCTGGCTCTTGTACTCCTCCATTTCTTCCACAATGATTCCTAAGCTTGGGTGGGGGGTGGGGGAAGGTTTAGATGTGTCATTTCAGGCTGAGAATTCCTCAGTCTCCTTTTCTCTATACCTTCTCCAGTTGAGGGTCTACATGGTAATCACCATTACTGCAAATGGAAACTTCTGCCTGAGGGTTGAGATAAGCATTGGTTTATGGTTATAGACATAGGTAATTGAGTCAGTTTAGCACTGTGGCATTTGTCAGGATAATAGCAGAAGGTTCTCTTTTAGGGAATGTGGCCTATGTAGACAAAAGTTCTAACCCAATAATGGTGAAATGTATGGGATTCCACCAAATTGGAAAATCTAAAATAAATGGATGGATATATATTTCACATATAT
This sequence comes from Peromyscus leucopus, assembly GCF_004664715.2. Classification (NCBI taxonomy): domain Eukaryota; kingdom Metazoa; phylum Chordata; class Mammalia; order Rodentia; family Cricetidae; genus Peromyscus; species Peromyscus leucopus. Next base: position 115,694,747 of record NC_051064.1, on the reverse strand, counting down.
ATTTATATATATCATCAAAAAAAGTTAAAGCAAGATAGAATAAATACCATGAATAGACCTATAACACCCAATGAGATAGAAGCAGTAATTAAAAAATATCCCAGTTAAAAAAGAAATCCTAGGACCAGACAGATTCAGCACACAATTGCATCAGGCTTCCAAAAAGAACTAATATATTTATGACTATCTCTCAAACTTTTAGAAATGAGGAAAGGAACAAACATTTTCAAATTCCTTTTTTAAAGCCAGTGTTACTGTGGTAATCATATCAGACAAAGATACAACAAAGAAAATATAAGACAATATTTTTGATGAACAAAGAGGCAAAATTTGTAATACTTGCAAACTGAATTCCAGAACATATTACACGGATTATCTATCATAATTAAATAGCTTTTAATAACTTAGTCCCAACTTCACATTCTTTCTCCCTCTCTTCTCCTTCTCTCACTCTCACTGAGTCCATTTAAATGAGAGACATGTTCGTGGGACCTTATGATTAGTGAAGAGTTAGGTGAAAAAGAAATTGTCATATTAAAATGAGAAGGATTTTTTTTAATCAGGTACTTAGTATTTTGGCCTTTAATCCAACAGTCAAATGTGGTAGAGTTTTATTTCTATCATATCCACACCAGGCTAGATACTAGGGTTATAGAGAAATAAGAAATAGAAGATGATTTTATGTATATATATTTTATATATATGATATATATATAAACTAAGTTTCACAATCTTTTTATGAAATTATTTCATTTATTTGTGTGCATGTGTGTGTGTTATCTGCATATGTTAATGGACCACTCACATTCCTAGTTACCATGGAAGTCAGAAGAGGTTGTTGGATCTCCTGGAACTGGAGATAAACATCATTGTGAACCGTCATATGGATGCCAGAACTAAACCAGGGTCCTCTCCACAGCAAAAAGTACTTTTAATTACTCAGTCATCTTTCCATCCCTTTTCTCATATATTTTATACATAACGCATGTCATTATGCCATTTTCATACATATGTATACTTTGTACTCCCCTCCATTGTCCTCTCTTGTGCCCTCACATTCCTGCCAATATTTTTCTTTCCAACAACTTTCCCGTGTTTTTAATTTGTTTGAAAATATTTTGAGTTTAATTAAGATATTTTACAGGACCATGGTAAAACTTTGTTTACAGGAACATGGAACACCAATGGCTACACCAGTAAAAAATTGTATGTTCCCCTCCCTAGAAATTATTAACTTCCTATAAAGCCTCAGAGTGGGATAAAGTCTTGTGAATTTCTTCTGTTTCCTAAATGGCAAATAGTGGCACCAACCCTGTGCGAGTATTGTGCAGGTTATCACAGTTGCTGTGAGTTAAAATATTTCTAAAGAAGATTTAATATTTTATTTAGAAAGTCCAATTTTACTTTTCTTTAATATCTGTTAATTGAAATGTGGCAATTGGTATTTTATATGCTGCAGTATGATATTTCAATATGTAAACTATTCAAGTTAGAACCTATAGCTGATTTCTTCCAGTTCTTTTAAAAACACACCACAAATTGTTTTTATTTATTTATTTATTTATTTATTTATTTATTTATTTATTTATTTTGATTTTCAAGACATAGTTTCTCCCTGTAGCCCTTACTGTCCTGCAACTTATTCTACAGATTAGGCTTGTCTTAAACTCATAGATCTGCCTGCCTCTGCTTCCCACATGCTGGTATTAAAGGTGAGTATCACTAGGAGCAAATTGTTTTAAACCAGAGTTTCCATACTATGACTATTTTTTCTAGTTTTTTTCAAACACTTTAAAAAGAGTAAATATCTGTTTGAAACCTGGGGCTTATGCAGGGCCACTTGGCTTGGCCTGGGAGGAGGGGACTGGACCTGCCTGGACTGAGTCTACAGGGTTGATCTCAGTCCTTGGTGGAGGCTTTGCCCTGCAGGAGGTGGGAATGGAGGGGGGGCTGGGGGAAGGGAAGGGGGCGGGAGGGGGGAGAATAAGGGAATCCGTGGCTGATATGTAGAACTGAATTGTATTGTAAAATAAAAAAAAATAATAAAAGAGTAAATATCTCTCACACCTCCATTTCCTTCCCCTTTCCAGATTCTAATGACAATGATTCTGCTCTCTAGAGTAATATCAACTTTTCTCACTGTGTTTATTTGAAACATGATTATATTAATTCCTTCTTCCCCTCCATCCTTCCAGCTTCTCTTACATCACCACACTCAAGCCAACAACTTCTATTTCTTTACTATTGTTTAACACATACATATATATGTATATTTGTACTTATGAGTACACATATGTATATATATGTGTGTAGCAACATTATTACATTGTAATACACAGTGACCATGTTATTGTAACAACATCAACAACTATGAAAATGTATATATTCATGCAGATATGTGTGTATGGAGTTTATATATATATATATATATATATATATATATATATATACACATAGCATAGCATGTTGGGTTATTTTTTTCTGTGTGGAAAATTTCTCTTTTCTATATTAACATGTCCATTAATCCCACTGTTCCAGCCCTGTTTATGTAGCTACTTCTAGGAAATCAACTTTTAAATTTCTATGTATGACTTAGAACGTAAGTATTTGTCTTTTTATTGTGGCCTTTTTAGAAATTGAGTTTTTAAAGACACATTTTAAAAACTCAACAGGGACATCTCACATATTCTATCCCTTTCTGACTTTGTTTATTACAACTAGACACAATTCAGAAGCTATTCTGGTTAAGAAGAACATGGCATGGGCACAAGTCTCATTTTATGTGGCTGAGAAATAATAATCATTGTAATACATTTTCTTTAACCCTCATCAAACCACACTCCAGAACCTGATCTCAGTATCCACTAAGATTCAGTGTTACAGAGTTATTTTCAACTGATTCATAAAGAAAACTTAGGAGTTTTTTTTTTAACCCCAGAAGGCACTAACTCTACATCCTTTTGAATCCCAAGATGTATTAATCTTTAAATTTACTTCCCTCTAACTCTCTGGAATGTGTTTCTAGGGGGATAGTGTTCCTCCCAGGAGGCACAAGAAGAAGAGAAACTGTCTTTGAAGACAGAACCATATCCTAAAATCTTAAATCCCCTTACTTACCTGAGCCTGACAATCACAAGTCAGCACTGTTGTCCCCATGAAAGCATTAGTTGAGCCATTTGAGTTTTTGGTAATACTCCAGCAGTTTTCCTGAAACTACCAAGCATGCCAGAGTTAGATGGAGATCAGGTATACTAACTATAAACGCCCCAATGTCCTAACCTGAAAGTCTGGCCCCATGACTCTGCAAGCCTGATACGTAGGTCTCTTTCACAGGGAAATTCCTACAGGACTGGTATATCAACCCATGAAAGAAATTTTTGTTCAGCTCAGTAACTTGCTAGTATTACTCAAATACTAGCAAGACTCACCTCACCCAGGGAAGAAGCAAAGCAAAACCTGACCCATACCTGTCATATACTGAGTGCTGAATGAAAAGCTATGGTGAATGTATTTGAATGCTGGACCGATACATAGTAAAGAGAGAATTATAGAAGCAGGAATAAATGACTTTAAGTTCAAATGAAGCATTCCATGAAACTTCATATAGTTTCATGGGATAACCTTGAAGCAAAATGATCAATTAGTTCAGTTAAGCACAGGAGCACAGTGGTTTTCTAGGCTGACAGATCAACTCTCTCTTGAAGATACAGAAGAGAGCATTCAATTCAAAATACTCCCTGTAGTTTGCAGTAGCTTCTTAGAGAAAGGATTGTAAGGAATATGAGAGGTGAGATTCAGGGAGAAATAAGGGAAATTATGAAACTTTAGGAAACATATATGGTATATATTTAAGTGCATGTGTATGTATGTGCAGTCATCTTTTAATGTATAGATGTGTGTGTTAATGTTTAGCATAGATGGCAAACTTATATAAGTATAGATTAGCTGTGAGTGTCAATGAATATAAAAACTGATATAAATATACTTATAAAATATTGTAGATATTTTTACATGTATGCACACATTGCATATAAAAGTATATTTCAGTGAATGTGTAAATCTATCTCCACATATAGGTCATATAAGTATGTGTACATTTATCACACATGTGTAAGTAACAATAAATGTACACATGTAAATGACTTAAAATACATATATATTATTATTTTTGAGTTTTTGTACAAAGTAGTTTGATTATATTCACCCCCGATTCTTCCTAGATCCATTGCACTTCCCTTCTCAATAAACTCTGTGTTATTTATTTAAAAAAAAACCAAACTTTTTATTGCTGTGATAAAATACCATGACCAAAACATGATGTGAAGGAAAGAGTTTATTTCAGTTACAATTCAGGTCACACTTGATCAATGATGGAAACAAAAACAGGAACTCACTCAGTGTAGAAACTTGCAGGCAGGAACTAAAGCAGAAGCCTTGGAAGGAAAACTGCTTCCTGGCTTGGTCCTTATGGATTATTTACCCTTATTTTTTACTGCATGTCCAGGGTAGGCACCCCTCAGAATGTTCTGGACTTTCTCACATCAATAATTAATCAAGACAGTGCTACACAGTTTTGCCTATAGACCAATCTTATTGATGCATTTTTTTCTCAGTTAGGATTCCCTCTTCCCTGATGTCTTGGTTTGTGTCAAGTTTGCAAAATCTATCCAATACAGCCACCCAAACCAATTTGTGCTCTTCAAATAATTCTGTATGTACAGTCTTCCACCCTAGTACAGTTGGCTTACCAGGGACTACAGTGTTAGAGAAGACTCCTGCCCCCTTTCTCAGCAGTTATCAGTTGCTAATGATTCCTTAACTATGGGAGGCATTTCATACCAAAATTCTTTCTCCATGTAGGGATTTGGTCTGTCTTGAGCTTGCATATGTTGGCCCTTGCTGTTGTGACCAACATGAGTTCAGTGCAGCTGTCCTGCTGTGTCCAGAAGACACTATTTCCTTGTGTTAATGTAACATCTCTGGCTTTTGTACTCCTCCATTTCTTCCACAATGATTCCTAAGCTTTGGGAGGAGGGGGAATGGTTTAGATGTCTCATTTAAAGCTGAGCATTCATCAGTCTCTTTTTCTCTATACTTTGTCCAGTTGGGGGTCTCTGTGTTAATCACTATCTACTGCAAATGGAAGCTTCTGCTTGAGGGTTGAGATAGGCATTGGTTTATGGTTATAGACATAGGTAATTGAGTCAGTTTAGCACTGTGGCATTTGTCAGAATAATAGCAGTAGGTTCTCTTCTAGAGAATGTGGCCTATGTAGACAAAAGTTCTAACCCAATTATGGTTCCATGTATGGGTTTCCACCAATCTGGAAAATCTAAAATAAATTTAAGGCACAACAGAATAAATACCCCAAAATAGACCTACCTGTAACACCCAATGAGATAGAAGTATTATTTAAAAATCTCACAATTAAAAAAGAAATCCTAGGGACATATAGATTCAGCACATAATCCCATCAGTTCTCCAAAGAACTAATATATTTATGACTATCTCTCAAACAATTTTACAAACTAGAAAAGGAAGAAACATTTCAAATTCCTTTTTTGAAGCCAGTATTACCTTGATAACCATACCAGGCCAAAACACAACAAAGAAAAAATATTTTTGATTTGTAATACTTGCAAATTGATATAATAATTCATACAGATTATCTGCCATAATTAAATACCTAATAATAATTTCCCCCCAACTTCACATATTCTCTCTCTCCCTCTCCCCCCCCCTCTCTCTCTCTCACACACACACACACACACACACACACACACACACACACACACATTGATTCATTTAGTGACGTGTGTATGTGGAGGGTGTGGGAATATCTACTGAAGCATGGGGCCATATTATTAAAGAAACTGACTCTTACCAGTCACCCCCCCCCACACACACAGTAGCAATCAGCTGCCAATAGCTATTTAATTAAAGGAGAGACTTTAGGAGCCCCTAACTCATCCATGTTGGAATTTGGACTGACTGGATCTTGTATAGTCTTATGTATAAAGCCCCAGATGGTGTGGGTTTGTGTATTCAATGTCCTGTATGTATGTTAAGTAGTTTTTTACTTTAATAATCCATTCCCTTGGACTCTTATCATCTTTTTGCCCACTCTCCTATCTTGATCACTGAGTAATAGGGAGAGGAAGTGTGGTATAAATGCCCCATTTAGATCTGAACTCATCACTATCTCTTATTATCTTCACATTGCCTGGTTTTGGGTCCCTTTATTAGTCATCATCTACTTCAAAAGAAGCTTCTCTGATAAATGTTGAGTGATGCATGAATTTTTATTCCACTTAAATAAAAACTGTAAAAGAAATGAATGAATTTCCAAATGCAATAATCTGCCAAAGATGAATAGAGATGATGCAAATAATTTAAACAGATGCATGAAAACCACCAGAAGCAGCACTGATTTAAAATCTCTCACTGGGAAAAATAGAAAAGAAATTGCTTAGTTTCTAGATACGTTGCCACACTAGGTAGCTGCCTTGACACCTGCTTGGGCTTTTACTGTTCTATGCAGCAGTACTCAGCCTCACACTTCACCATCATCATCAATGTTATCATCAGCAGATTTAGGGAGACAATTGGGAATTCTTAAAGGGGGAATTGGTTTAAAAAATAAAGAGAGAGAGAGAGGTTTTTCTCCCATGTTAAAATTGTGAAACACTATTTTGATGGTGGGAGTTAGGTTTCCCCATGATTACATGGTAAATGGTTTAAAATGGAACAAATAAATGAAAGGATAATCAATTTAACTGGGATTGACATAATGTTGATTATCATTTTGAGAATCTTTATTGTCAGTTTTATAATTCTTGGTTTACCTCCAAAAAAGTTCATTGATATGAGTGCCAAGATGCAGGCCTTAGAAAAACTTACAAAAACAGATCAAAGAGACATTCAGACCCAGAAAGAAGAATTTAAAGGAGAACCAACCTCACCATTACATTATAAATTTAGAAAGGAATATCCCATGTTTATCAAACAGTCTACCTTAATTTATCCAGTCACTTCTAGGAAAAACTGCTAAATGATAGATATCCATAAGGCTGTGTAAGAGCTGACTAGCTTACTGCAGAAATCTTAGGTTTGAGGAGATTTAAGGAAGTGAAAGTCTCATATGGTATGTGAATATCTTTTGTGAAGCAGATGTTAAATTCAAGGTCAACTATTAACAGAATTGTCCCAGAAGACTGGACAGATTTTGTTACAGCAGTATTGAAACATGGTCCTCAATTATAGTGGAGGACCTGATGGAAAGATGAGGCTATGACCATTGAAAAACAAAGTAGAGCTAGAGGTATTTAATCTCCCAAGACCAACTTCTTGAGAGGGCAATTATGCTGATGTACAAAGACAGTCTCTATATGATGATCACACCCTGGTTTTATGTCATGCAGCAGCTTTGAGTGCTTGTGACAGAACTGAAGAAGTTGGAAAGATAACTGAGTCATTTACTATAGTTATACAGGGCACAAAAGAAAACTTCACTGATTTTTTTTACAAAGATTGAATTCAGCTGTGAATAAAATTGAATCTTGAGCTTTGAAAATGCTAATTCATAATGCTAAAGAGTAATTAGTCCTAAGTCAAGATCAGTACCTATAAGATATAGTCAATATTGATTCTCATCACCATGATGATTTGGATAGGAGAGGTGATTTCCAAGGGCTTGAAAAAAAATCAAAATGTTAGTTGTTTTAATTGTGACACACAAGTTCATCTATAAAGGGATTGTAGACAGGGCATTTCTAAAACAATGTTTTTTCTAGGAATAATCCAAACAGAAAGCACCTCCCTTCTGGGATATGCAAAAGGTGTGGCAAAGGCCAATATTAGACCAATGAATGCTAATCAATAAGGGAAAGAGAGGGCAATCTTTTGTCATCAAGAAACATATTGGGGGGACTTCTCATAAGCCCCCATGTCAAATTTGGTTCAGTCATTTCCTATCACCATGGGGAAAATTCCTCCCTAGATCAACTAAAAGATTATATTTGACCCACAGACCATCCACTACAGTCCTCCACTCTACCAACTGAGCTATCAAAGGGGACCTTCTTGCCTTGGAGAGGGTGAAAGTGGGGGGTTGTTGAGAGTCAAAAAATGGATGACTGCGCTCTGACCTTTCTTGCTTGGATGATCTGATGCAACTACACCCTTGACAACCGTTACTAAGTTACAAAAAAAATAACTCCTGGAAAAAAACACAAAATGTACCTTTAGATTAATATACTTTTAGAATAACTTCCTTGAACATGTTCAGGTTGGTCGGTTGCACAAGCTTTGGACCAAGGAGACCTTGCCCCGACTCTTTGTCTTCAAAGAGACCTCACCCGGACCCTATTCTTCTATTCTTCAAACTTTCATTCCCCCCCCCTTTTTCCCTATTCACTTCTCCTATACATCAGTGTATATAAGTCTACTTCCCCTTGCAATAAACGAGACCTTGATACAACTCAGACTGACTCTGTCTTTTTTACGCGCTTGGTCTCCTTTCTCTCAAGCCCCCATTGGTTTTTTAGGAGGAGCCTCCTCGAGTCTTACCTAATAACCTGGCCTGCTGGACGGGTCAGGGGGTGGGTTGGGGGGAGGGCTGGGAGGTGGGAGGAGGGAGGATGGGGGAATCTGTGGTTGCTATGTAAAATGAATGGAAAACCTCTTAATAAAAAAAAGGAAGGAAAAATATTATATTTGAACCTCTTAATTAGAAGAGGCGATAGTTCATCAACCAGCATGGCTATTCAATCTACACTAACTTATAAAGCTAACAAATACTTTTCATTTGATCACATATAATTTTCTAAAAGGGAAACTCCACAAAGTTATGCTTGGGGTATGTTTTTCTTTTTGTCTTTCCAGTAGAATGAAAGCATCCAGCTAAGGAATCTGAAGACCACTGAACAAATGAGACATCTGAATGAAAAGGATGAATCATCCAGAGAAAATGTCCCAAGAAAAAGAGAAAATTGACCTATTGTTATATCATATTTCCAACAGGATAAAATTCCACAAATCTCCCCAAATATTTGTTTATGCTGTTCTCTACAGACACATAATGTGAATGGTCTTTTTGTAGTCCCAGTTCAATTCAAAATTAAAGCTGGCTTTGGAGTTGTTGCATGGATCTCTCCTTCTCTAAACCAAAGCATGCTTGTTAAAAGGAAAATCAGAAATCTCTGTCTCATGTCAGAAGAGCCACCTGATGTGGGACAGAAGAAACACCAAAATTAAGGGACTATTCTATTGCTACTAATCTCATGATCCTTTAGTTTTATTTTGACTCTTTAAGAATTTTCTTAAAGCATGAATATTATATCAAAATTTATAAGATTAATATACATACTAAACTTTCTGTCATATTAGTGGTCATATAGAGTACTAAATTTCTATACATGATTTTGGATTTAAGTCTCTATCACGTAACTAGGAATTAAGTTTTTGTACTCTGGATGTATACAACAAATATATTTTACCTTTAACCTCTTTGAGATCTGCTGCATATGACATTTAAAATGTTTAAATTTTCTGCAGTGAGCCATGACCATGCCTAAAAGTGACCTTTGAAGTCTGCAAAAGGAAGATGAGGCCCCACAATGACAATTCTACCTGGGCTGTGGTAATGCCACTAAACTGACAAACACCATCTAAAGATCAGTTTTAAACTATTAACTCCTCAGGACAGTTTCAAGGGGGCTGGCTGATATGATCCAGCTTCACAGACTAATTTAGCCAGGACTTGAGACAATTTCCTGCAACTTCCCAATTATCCCAATTTTTATTCAGGGTTCCCTAAAGACATCATTACCTCCAGACTTCAGGAAGTAATTTTAAGATTATGAAACCTACATTCTCAACAGGTGAGGTAGGTGGTTTGGGTCATTCATTGGTTATTGATTTTTGTCTTCTTTTAGGGTGGTTGGTTACAAGTAGTCATTGGTAATGGTCAGGAAAAAAAAGCTGTACAAAGGAGATTAGACTTAGCGATCTCATTCTAAAAAGAAAAAGGAATGATATGAACATAGGATAAAAAGGTAGATTATTGAATTTACTTTTAGATCAAAAAAGCAACTTCTAGTTTTAAATATTTTACATTGGCTTGGATTTTTGCATATTGATACAAATTTGAGGTTATTTTTTACTATACTATATATATGTTATAGAAATGATAGGATAAAAATTAGATTATTGAATCTACATTTAAACAAAAGAAACAACTACTAGCTTTAAATATTTTTACATTGATATGGATTTTTGTATATTGACATAAATTTAAGTTTATTTTTGTTAGAATATTATGTACATATATTTCTACTTTTGTTCAAGGTATTGTACCTACACAGCTCATTTAACAATGTAATATAAATTTCTAGTTCTTGAATGTTATTGTTACAAACTATTTAGGATAGTAAAGAAATGCAAGTTAGTATTTAGTCACCTATTACAATCAAACTTGTAGTCATGTTAGGTATATTTTCAAGGTCAAACAGATGTATTTTAGATACGCAAGTGGTCTTCTGACACTTCAGATCTACAGAATATGGCATTTAAGATGTTTAAATAACATAAGGTGCTGTGGGATGCCATTCTGTATGCTGTGAATATGTGTTGCTCTGATTGGTTGATAAATAAAATGCTGATTGGCCAGTAGCTCGGAAGGAAGTATAGGTGGGATAAACAGACAAGGGAAATTCTGGGAAGAGAAGGGCCTGAATCAGGAGTCACCAGCTAGACACAGAGGAAGCAAGATGATAAGACAGAGTTGAGAAAAGGTACCACGTCACATGGCTAAACTTAGATAAGAACTATGGGTTAATTTAAGTGTGAGAGCTAGTCAGCAATAAGCCTGAGTTAATGACTGAGCCATTATAATTAATATAAGCTTCTGTATGTTTACTTGAGAGATGCAAGTAGGAGAGATTTGTTCTAACCACAGGCTGCTGGGACACAGGAAAACTTCCAGCTACTTTTGGCATACCAATGTGAGGCTCTCAAATATCCATGAGGCCTAAAAGAGTTTAAAAAGAGCTTCTAAACACACAATGGAGCCAAAAACAACTTTCTAATTCATGTCTCATGTGAGTCAAGATATACAGACGCCAAGGTACAGAGACATCATGGTGTGCGGACTTGAGCTACAGGACTTGAGCTACAGTATGGCGGCATATGGGCAAATTGTAATATGGCCTAATCCTGCCACTATACACAGTGGCATCTGCAAACCACACGGCATGGTGGATATAGCGTTTGTTAGCACAAACAAACCAAAAAAAAAAAAAAAGGAAAGAAGGAAAAGGTTTTTGGGCTACACACTGCTAGATGAAAGCATAGACCCACTGTTTCACAGAGTCAGCAATGAGCATGGTTCCCCCAGAGCTGGCGATAAACATAGTTTCTCCATGTTGGAAATCTGAGGTGGGCAGAGTCAGAAGCCAAAGCTGTCATTTCAGTCCTAGTCATGATGCAGTTTAAAACAATAAATTCACAATAAGACAGATTCAGATTGGATAAACCCTAAAAAGTTTACAGTGTGTGTAAAAATGTACATAAGCTTGGGAGAAGAAAAGGAATATAGACAGTTATAAAAAGAAATCAAAAGTTTTAAAAAATATTCTTTAAAGAGACAGTAAAAGTAATATAAAAAATAAGCCACTTAAAGATGGATATTACATAGAGAATCTGGATTGTGTTGTTTTGGGGATTTTTAACTGCAGAAAGGCATTTGATTGTAAAAGCTGTTCAGTTAAACCAATATCTATATTTTAAAGGTATCTTGATTTCAAAATTTGTGTTTAAGGATATGTTGCTTTGGAAAAGAGGTTCTGCTTTTGTTTCTACAGAAGATGAGAACCTGTGGATTGCTTCCAGGCTAATATGGTTTGATTGAGGAAGACCTCATGAGAGGTCTCCACATGATCCAGTATTCAAAATCAGCTTCAAGGTAACTGGCTCAGACAATGCAGCATCACAGATTACTCCAGTCAGGACTTGACTATAATTCTTAATTTTCTCAGGAACCCCATATGACTACCAGTGCTCACAACCATCAGGAAGTAGTATGAGAAGCCATGACCAAATTCCAAAAATATTGTTTATTTTTATTTAAAGGTAGTTGAATATAAATGCAATCTCTTTCTAAAACAAAAAAGGGGAATGTGATATAGATATGATAGAATGAAAAGGTAGATTATCGAATCTACTTTTAAAGAGCAACAACTTGTGTAAAATGTTTTACATTGTTATAGATTTTAGTTTATTAAAAACAACTCTGAGATACCACCTTACGCCTGTCAGAATGGCTAAGATCAAAAACACTGAAGACACTTTATGCTGGAGAGGATGTGGAACAAGGGGAATTCTCCTCCACTGCTGGTGGGAATGCAAGCTTGTACAACCACTTTGGAAATCAATATGGCACTTTCTTAGAAAATTGGGAATCAATCTCCCCCACGATCCAGCTATACCACTCCTGGGCATATACCCAAGAAATGCTCAATTATACCACAAGAGCACTTGCTCAGCTATGTTCATATCAGCATTGTTTGTAATAGCCAAAACCTGGAAACAACCTAGATGCCCTTCAACTGAAGAATGGATAAATAAATTGTGGCACATATACACAACGGAATACTACTCAGCAGAGAAAAACAATGACATCATGAGGTTTGCAGGCAAATGGATGGATCTAGAAAAAAACATCCTGAGTTAGGTAACCCAGACTCAGAAAGACAAATAAGGTATGTACTCACTCTTAGGAGGATGCTAGATGTGGAACAAGGATGACTGGACTGCTACTCACATCACCAGTGAGGCTACCTGGAAAACGGGACCCCAAGAAAGACACAGAGAAATGGATGAGATCTACATGAACAGCCTGGACATGAGTGGGAGCAATGAAGGGCGAGGGTCGAGGGAAAGAGAGCGGGAGATCCTAGCTGGATCAAAAAAAGAGAGGGAGAACAAGGAATAGGAGACCATGGTAAATGAAGACCACATGAAATAAGGAAGAAGCAAAGAGCTAAAGAGGCCCACAGAAATCCACAAAGATACCCCCACAAAAGACTGCTGGCAATGGTCGAGAGACAGCCGGGACTGGCCTACTCTGGTGATGGGATGGCCAAGCACCCTAATAGTTATGCCATAAACCCATCCAAGGACTGAGGAATCTGGATGCAGACATCCATGGCTAGGCCCCTGGTCGAGCGCTGGGAGTCTAATTAGTGAGAAAGAGGAGGGTTTATATGAGCGAGAATTGTTGAAACCAAGGTTGGATAAAGCACAGGGACATATAACCAAATGAATGGAAACACATGAACTATGAACCAAAGGCTGAGGGGCCCCCAAGTTTATCAGGCCTTCTGAATAGGTGAGACAGTTGATTGGCTTGATCTGTTTGGGAGGCATCTAGGCAGTGGTACCAGGTCCTGGGCTCATTGCATGAGTTAGCTGTTTGAAACCTGGAACTTATGCAGGGACGCTTGGCTCAATCTGGGAGGAGGGGACTGGACCTGCCTGGACTGAGTCTATCAGGTCGATCCCAGTCCTTGGGGGAGACCTTGATCTGGAGGAGGTGGGAATGGGGAGTGGGCTGGGGGAAGGGGAGGGGGGCAGGAAGGAAGAGAACAAGGGAATCTGTGGCTATTATGTAGAACTGAATAGTATTGTAAAATAAAAAAAATTAAGTTAATTTTGTTGTACTGTTTATATATTTCTACTCTTGTTTAATGTATTATGTTTGTACAGCTCATTTAAAATTGTAATGTATAATTAAGAAATACAGATTAATAAGTAGTCATCTATGATAATCAAACTTGTAGTCACATTAGTTAAGTTTTCTAGGTATACATAGATATATTTCAACTAGGTAGGTAATCTTCAAATACTTCAAAGACCTACAGAATATGGCATTTAAAATGTTTTAAAAATAGAATAGAATGTTTTCTTTAATTTTGCAAATACAAATAGACTAGATATTGAACTCTAATTCTTGCTTCATAATGGTTCTATTTTATGTAATTTTACTATTTTAAAGTTAAAACCTTCCTTTTTGATTAGATAGAAAAAGAGGAGTGCTGTGGGATGTGGTTCTGTATGCTCTGAATATGTGTTGCTCTGATTGGCTGATAAATAAAATGCTGATTGGCCAGTAGCCCGGAAGGAAGTATAGGTGGCATAAGCAGATAAGGAGAATTCTGGGAAGAGGAAGGGCTGAGTCAGGAGTCACCAGCTAGACATAGAGGAAGCAAGATGGCAAGGCAGAACTGAAAAAAGATACCAAGCCACATGGCTAAACATCAATAAGAATTATGGGTTAATTTAAGTGTGAGAGCTAGTCAGTAAGAAGCCTGCGCTAATGGCTGAGCAGTTACAATTAATATAAGCCTCTGTGTGTTTACTTGGGGGATGCAAGTGGGAGAGATTTGTCCCAACCACCTGCTGGCCAGCTACTATAAGGTTCTCTCTCTCTCTCTCTCTCTCTCTCTCTCTCTCTCTCTCTCTCTCTCTCTCTCCCTCCCTCCCTCCCTCCCTCCCTCCCTCCCTCCCTCCCTTCCTTCCTTCCTTCCTTCCTTTCTTTTAATGTGACAGTGAGACATGACTGCTCCTGGCAGCACCAATCTACTTCAGAGAATGTGATGGACATTGTAAAAGCTCTATATGGTGTTTCTTTGTGGTAAGTTAGCCATTGGGCAAGATACTTCCCTTGCCTCAACTACTGACAGTATGCTCTCCAAATTGGACAAGCAGGACACAAATGAAAGTGACTGCTGAATTTTGCCAATGTGAGGTGGGGCAGTCCTTCAAAAATTCTGCTTCACAGATAAGTCTGTCAGATATTCTAGGCTTATAGGCCAAATATGGATGCCCCAATGTTGCAGAGGAAACTTGGGTGATTGTCCAGGCAGCCTGCTGTTGTTTTATGGTTTCCCTTGAAACTTTTGCTTTATCTTTTAAAGCTATTGTATCATTCAGAGCAGTATTTTTTCTAACCATAGGCATTAGGTCCTTCAATTGCTCTGGGGAGGGGTTTTCTCCATGATGACAGGGAATGGCTGAACTAAGTTCAACATGGGGGCCTTAAGAGACCCCCCCAAGGCCTTTTCTGATAGAAAAGGTTTGCCTTGCTTGTCCCTTGTTGATCTGCATTCATTGGTCCAATATCGGCCTTTGACACATCTTCTGTATAATCCAGAATGTTGGGGCCTTCTATTTGAGTTATCTCTAGAAAAAACATTATTTCTAGCCAAGCCCTGCCTACAATTTCTTCTTAGATGATCTTGTTTACCACAATTAAAACATTTGCCAATTTTTATTTTTCCTTAAGTATTTGGAAATCATCTCTCCTACCTAAGGATCATCATAGTTAAGAGACTCAATATTGACTATGTGTTGGGTTCATTCTTCTATGGGTACTGATCTGACCATTAAAGGCCCAATTATCATTTTACATTGTAAATTAGTGTTTTCAAAAGCCAAAGTTTGAATCAGTAATCATCTAGCTTCTGGGTCTGATAGTTTTCTATTTACAGATGAAGGCAATCTTTGCAAAAATTCAGTGAAGGGTCCTATTGGATCATATATAATTTTAGTATATGGCTCAGTCCTCTTTCCAAATCTTGAATCTTGTCCCAAGCATTTAAGGCTGTTGTATTCAAAAGGGACAAGGTATGTTGATCAAATGTAGCCTGACTATTTATATCAGCATATCTGCCTTCACTAAGTATTTGATCTTGGGAAATCTCAAAGTCTCTAGCCTTACCTTGATGTTCAATGGCTTTAGCTTCTTCTCTCAACCAGCTGCTCCATTTTACCTGAGAACCATATTTCAATACTGCTGTGGCTAATTGTTTACAGTCCATTGGAGTAATTTTATTCCAAAAGGACCATGTATTCAACATCTGTCTCACATATGCTGAATGAATACCATAGGAAACTATTGCTTTCTTAATATTCTTTGAGTCTAACATTTGTATAGGCTTCCATTTATATTCCATATATTCTTGGAGATACTTGTCACTAGGTTGTTTTTCAGAAACAGTAACAGGATAAATCATGACTGGTGTAGTAACAACCTTAGGCCACTCTTCTCTAATTTTGTAAGGTAATGGTGAGGTTGGTTTTCCTCTGACTTTTCTATTTGTGTCTGAATGCTTTTATTATCAGTTCTAATACATTTTTTGAAGGCTTGGAATTTACCTGTACTTGTATTTGTAGGGCTTGTATCTCCTGAGTAGTAAGCTGTTCTAAAGCTATTATCAGTCACTTCTTTGTTCTGCTCAATTGTAAATACCTCTAAAGTTTTTAGCTTATCAGTTAAAGCTGTCTTACCTTCCTTTGTGACTATCTGTAAGACTTATATATTATGTTCCAAGGCTGGTAGCCTTTCACTCAATTTCTCATTACCATATTCTAAGCCTGCAGCTTTTCTTCAATTTCTCATTTCCATATTCCAAGATCTCCACTTTTTTCACTCAATTTCTAAGTTTTGGCACTGTTATCAAACCATTTTTTAAAGATAGGATATGAATTGCCAGATTAATAACAATTTTGACTGAAAACCAGCTAGGTTGCTTATTTCTTCAGCAAATTTTTCTAGCGTCCTGTCCATAATAGCAGTGAGCAGGGCCCTAATTCCCTGCATTGTAATATTTGCAGCCATTGACCTAGGAAAGGTCAAGTTAAAGGGAAAGTTAAGATTATCCTTTCCCTTTATTTTTTTACCCCCTTCTCTTTTTAAAATATTTATTTGTTTGTTTATTTCTTTATCTTCTAAGAGTCATCAATATACTTACTGCAGGTTAGATCCTCAGAACTTTTTTAGATGTAATATTGATGTTTAGCCAGTCAATGGCAAAGGTATGGTGCCAACACAATTCAGGCTACTCATGCCCAAGCAACAGCAGATTCTCTTCCAGCACTTGTTCACACCTAACAAAATTGGTTAGAGAGAGCACCTATGTGCCACAGTAGATTATAGTCTAAGGGTTTCTTGCACTGGAATTGGGAGGTTAGCCATGCACAGCAAAAATGGGGAGAAGGGGAAGGCCTGAATGCTAGCAGCTTGTGTGGGGTACAGGGCTTTCTGGACCAGCAGGCCATGTGGCTAGCTGAGGGATGTGGGCAGGTGTGAGTAACAGGCAGAAAACTCTCATGGTTCAGGACATGTTGGGTACCAGGTGTAATGGGATACAGAAGTCTGGGTCCAGGTCAGGTTTTCTAAAGGATGTAATCAATAAGATACACTAATGATACAGAATAAGGCTGATGCCACTGCTGATAGAGCTGTCAACTATCCTGTTGTTCTGCCCAAGGGAGATGGGAACCAAACTAAACACCAAGCCTCTCTACCACTCTCTGCCTGCTTCAACCAGCCGAAGAGAGAGCACCAAGAGTGAGCACAACCTTTCCCTCATGAGTTCTAATGGGGTCACGTATTTCAGAGAAGATCACACCTTCTGAGCCAAACTGCTCTATATAATTGGTTATTGGACCAACTGGCAGAATTCCTACAGCAGCCTTCCCCACTCTCTCTGTTACCGGAGACCCAATTCTCAGGGTTGCCCCTAGGGCTGGACCAGAACACCAGGGTTAGCTTTCCCTCACCCTGTTCACACCTTCTGTGGATCCCTCAGACCATCTTCCCCTAGTCACTCCTCTTCCCCAGCCTCTAACACCAGCAAACATTCCCCAGTGAACACTTCAACTGAGCAGGGCAATAAAACAGTCAACACACTCTTTGAAATCCCAGAGGGGAAACAGAAACCAAGGAACAAAAAACTCCCACCTAACCAAGACAAACCCAAAATTCAACATCTAGACTTATAATCACCCCCAAACCCAGAGGAGTAGATGCTAGCATAAGAATAAAATCAAAAGCAGCCAGGGAAATATCTCTCCACAGAGTCCATCTATCCTATAGCAGGTCCTGAATATTTCAACATAGTTGAAGCACAAGAAAAAGATCTTAAAACCAACTATATAAAGATGATAGAGATCCTTAAAGAGGAAATGAATAAACCCCTTAAAGAAAGCCAAGAAAAAACAAACAGTTGAAAGAAACAAAACTATTCAAGATCTGAAGAAAATGGAAGCAATAAAGAAAACACAAACAGAGGGTATCCAGGAAATGAAAGGCTTAGGAATTTGAATAGGAACTATAGAGACAAGCTACACCATCAGAATACAAGAAATGGAAGAGAGAATTTCAGGTATTGAAGGTACAATAGAGGAAATAGGTACACTGGTGGAAGAAAATGTTAAATCTGTTTCGGAAATTTTGAAGTCCAGCCTCTTAATTTCTTTCCCATGGGCCCAGGAGAGATACTACCAATGGCATGGGGATGAATCTAGATAGAACAAGCTCTTTTGTCCATTTACTTTATTCCTCTATGACAAAATTATATCTATACAACTTGAGCTCTGTCCTCACATTCAGTTCCTCTAATGTCTATTTTTCCTGTCCTCATAGTTTTAGTAAGCTCCTGTGCTTTTGATCTCATCTTTGTCCTCTGTTCCTTTGTCCTCCATCTGTCCTTCCTAGCTCCTTACTCCTGTCTCTCAGAAAACTCTACAAGAGATCGGCCTTACCCTCTACAGAATCTCTGTCTTCCTTTCTTCTCTCTGGCCACTGGGTTCTCTGCTTGCCTCTGGAATTCTGCTCCAGTCCTTACTGCACCTGGTTATGCAAAAAGCCCTCTTTGTTTTCAGTCAATTGCTCTGGATAGCCACTAGGCCTGAAGGAAAGAGATGATCTGAGCTTCATCTGCACAAGAAACAAAGCTATGCATCTAGGAGCCAGGTCCCCTCCAAAAGGAATACAAGAAATAGAAGAGAGAATTTCAGACATTGAAGATACAATAGGAGAAATAGGTACAATGGCGAAAGAAAATGTTAAATCTAAAAAAAATTTCTCCTACAAGACATGTAAGAAATCTAGAACACTATGAAAAGATCAAACCTCTGAATAATAGGAATAGAGGAAGAAGAGTAGCAACTCAAATGCCCAGAAAATATTTTCAACAATTGCATAAAAGAAAATTTTTCTAAACTAAAGGAGATGCCTATAAAGGTGTATTGGACCAGAAAAGAAAGTCCCCTTGCCATATAATAATCAAAACACTGAACATACAGAGCAAAGAAAGAATATCCTAAGCTGCAAAAGAAAAAGACCAAGTAACATATAAAGGAAAACCTATTAGAAATACACCTGACTTCAGTGGAAACTCTAAAGAACAGAAGGGCTTGGACAAGTGTGCTGCAATCTCTAAGAGACCACAGATGCCACCCCAGATTACTATAACCACTAAAATTTTCAATATCTGTTTATAGCCAAATTTCTAAATGGCTTTATTAAATAAAAAACACAGAGCCAAATATAGGGATGAAAGCCTTAGAGATCAGGGAAATAGTGACAGCCACAAGCTAACCTTAATTCACCATGCTATAGCTTCCAAAGTGTGCTACTTTCTGTCTACCCATGCCTTTATTGCCTGGCTATTCTGCTCTCTCATTGGCTCTTAGTCCAGCTACCTCACTTCCTTGTCACTACCTGTCTCTATGGACCTTCAGGTCTCTATGGTTGGTATTGGGATTAAAGGTGTGTGTCACCACGCTTAGCTTTGTTCCCTAGTGTGGCCTTGAACACAAACAGACCCTGCAAGCCAAGTGATTGGATTAAGGGTGTGTGCTACAACTGCCTGAGTTTTGTGTTTATGGCTTGCTATGTCCTCTGATCTCCAGGCAAACTTTATTTATTAACATACAAATTAAATATCACCACATTTTAGCACAAATAAAATATTAACACAGCTGTGGATGGAGAAAATAAATTATTCCATGATAAAATCTAATTTAAACAATATTTATCCATAAATCCAGCCTAACAGAAGGAGCTAGAAGGAAAAATCCAAACCATGAAGGTTAACTAAACCCATGAAAACACAGAAAAAAATCTTGCACCAGCAAATCCAAAAATAAGGAAGTAAGTGCACACACACACACACACACACACACACACACACACACACACACAGAGTCATACACATACATAGACACAGGTCACCATCACCTCTCCCACTAAAAACAGCAAAATAACAGAAATTAACAATCATTGATCTTTGATACCTCTGAATATCAATGGACTCAATTCTCCAATGAAAAGATGCAAGTTAACAGAATGGACTAAAAAACAGGATGTATCCTTCTGCTGCATACAAGAAACATACCCTAATATTAAGGTAAGAGATTAATTCAGTGTAAAGGGTTACAAAAAATTATTCCAAGCAAATAAACCTAAGAAGCAAGCTGGTATAGTCATTTTAATATCTAACAAAATAGACCTCAAATCAAAATTAGTGAAAAGAGATGGGGAAGGATACGTCATACTTAACAAAGGAAAAAATTCACCAAAATGATATTTCAATTCCTAACATCTATGCCCCAAACACAAAGACCCCACTTTTGTAAAAGAAACACCACTATAGCTTAAATCACATGTTGACCCTCACATGCTAATAAGTAGGTGACTTCAATACCACACTCTCACCAGTGGACAGGTCATCTAGACAAAAAACTAAACAGAAATGCTGGAGCTAACTGGCATTACAAACCAAACGAACCTAACCAATATCAATAGAACATTCCACCCAAACACAAAATAATATACCTCCTTCTCAGCACCTCAGGGAACTTACTCTAAAACTGACCACATACTCAGTCACAAAGCAAGTCTCAATAGATACAAGAATATTGAAATAACTCATTGCATCCTATTAGACCACCATGGGCTAAAGCTGGACATCAACAACAGAAACAGCAGAAAGCCTATCACCTTATGAAAACTGTACAGCTTTCTATTAAATGATGACGGGGTCAGAAATAAAAAAGAAATTAATGATTTCCTGGAATTCAAAGAAGGTGAATACACAACATATCCAAACATATGGGGTATAATAAAAGTGGTATTAATAGGAAGGTTCACAGCACTAAGTGCCTACACAAAGAAATTGGAAATATCTCATAATAGTAACTTAACAGCACACCTGAAAGCTTGAGAACAAAAAGAAGCTAGCAAACTCAAAAGGCATATACAGCAGGAAATAATCAAACTGAGAACTAAAATTAATAAAATAGCAACAAAGAGAACAATACAGAGAATAAATGAAACATTTAGTTCTTTGAGAAAATCAACAAGATAGACAGACACACCCTTAACCAAACTAACTAAAAGATTCAGAAAAAACTATCACCTTGAGAAAAAACTATCTCCAAATTGGTCAGATCTAAAAATGGAACCTGAAACTACTCCCTCTAACTATTTTCTCCCAAAAATATATGTACTACACAACATGAGATAGGTTTAGAAAGCACTCTTTTACTAGTTCTCCATTTGCCCAAGAATTAACATTAAAAAATGACAAGTAAGAATTTATGAAACATAAAACTTCTGCACAACTAAAGAAATAATCAGCCATGTGAAGAGGAACCCCTTATAAGAGGACACAATCTTTGTAAGCTATACATATGACAGAGGATTAATATCCAAAATGAATAAATAACTCAAAAAAAGAAAGAAAGAAATGATCCATTTAAAACAATGGTCCTGGACTTGAACAAAAGTACTCAAAAAGGAAAGAAATGGCAAGTAATATCTCAAAACATGTTTATCATCACCAGCAATTTAGGAAAAGCAAATCAAAACAGCTTTGAGATATCATAGTACTCCCAGTAAATGGCAACGATTAACAAAATAACTAACAATAAATGCTGAAGCGGGTGTGGGGAAAAGGGAACCCTCATTCATTGAAACTGGTCCAACCATTTTGGGAATCAGTGTGGAGAACTGTCAAAAAGCTAAAAGTAAATCTATCTTATGTCCCAGGTATATCACTCCTTAGCACATGCCCAAAGGATTTCACATCTTTATTCACAGATACTTGTTCAGCTGTGCATATTGCTTCTCTCCTCACAATGTCTAGCAAATAGAAACAGATTAAATGTCTTTTAACATATGAATGTATAATGAAGAATGTGATACAAACACATCATGGGATAATATTCAGCTATAAAGAAAACTAAAATCATGGACTTTGCATGTGAATAGCTAAAACTAGAAATGTCATATTGAGTGAGTTACACTAGACCAAGAAGGAAAAGTATCACATGTTCTCTTTCATCAGAGACTCCTACCTCCAAATCTCCAGAAGTGAGTACATATTCTGAAATTATTGCACAAACCCAGAAAGTGAAAAAAAGACCAGTGGTGGGATGGGAGGTTAGCAGAGCAATTGAGAGGGGAAAAGGGGCATAGAAGTGCATTGCTTGGAAAAATGGGAAAAGGGGAAGTCTAGTTGGGGGAGGAAGGTTTATAAGTACAGTAGGAGGAGAGAGGAGGATAAAATAATAGTAAGGATGTATGAAAAAGTTACAAGAAATAGTAATATTAACTACTAACCTTTAAAAATCTCTATTTTACATAAGTCTATGCATAAATATAGATATACAAATTAAATGAAATTTTCTCATCTGGGCTAACAATGCTCACTCCATGACCCAATGACCACCAATAACCCCCCCAAAACAGTCATGAGAAGCTCTCTTTTGAGTTATTGGTTAGGGATATTCAAGAGTCTTCCAAACCTTAAGGTAATTGCAATTGTCCTTGGTATCTCCCAAAGGATATAAGTAAGTACCCACTGCTGTAGATATCACACAATTCAAATGCAGAGCCTAGAGGATCCTGATATGGATTTAATCTGAAAGTCTTCTCTCTGACACTAGATTTCATGTTACCAGAAGCTTCTAAATGAGTGAAGCAAACAACTGTCCTATTCAGATATGCTGCCTATGAAGGAAATCAATGACCAGAATGACAAAATAATCCTTAGAGTTCAGTAGTGGCACATATAACTTGGTGGTAACAAACAGTTTTCTCAGTGGACTTCAGACCCACTCCATAGGAGGTAAATAACCCTTTGTCCTAGAAAACTAGCCAACTACCTAGGGCTAGTGATCTTAGAACTTTGAATCTTCAAGTAGAACTAACAACTACCAACTTTCTAAAACAGCATAATCTCTAAATAAATTCTAAATATTTGTCCTTATATTCACAGATAAGTGTAGTCCTCATTCCTTCTCAAGGAAATCTCTCTTTGCCACAGATTGAGGCAATAACAGAAAACTGCAACTGCTGTGGATATCACTCTATGTAAATAAAACACTGATGGCCAATGACCAGGCAGGAGGTAGGTGGGACAAGGAGAGAGGAGAATTCTGGGAAGCGGAAGGCTGGGAGAGAGACACTGCAGCGACCGCCAGGAGAAGAGCATGTAGAGACGCCGGTAAGCCACCAGCCACGTGGCAAGCTATAGATTTATAAAAATGGATTAATTTAAGATAAAAGAACAGTTAGCGAGAAGCCTGCCACGGCCATACAGTTTATAAGTGATATAAGCGTCTGAGTGATTATTTTATAAGTGGATTGTGGGACTGCGGGGCTTGGGGAACCTGGAGAGAAGCTCTCAAGCTACAAATGGCGCCCAACGGCTCGAGTTTCCACCTTAAACCTGAGAATATTTAATAACCAATTCTAAACAGAGCCCAAACCAGGTTCCTGCTTCTTGTCTCATACGGGCAGCGCAAAACGCAGGTTTGAACACTGGCGGGTTCCTGGCGGGTGCGTTTGACCGGCAGTGTGGCGGAAATGAGGCGACTGCCAGCGGCACATTAAGCTGTGCGGTAGATTTAGTCTTTACTAGTATTTTAAAAAAAAGAGGTTTCTGGGCTACACGCTGCTTTGATAAAAGCTTAGACCCACTATTTCTGAGACTTGATGACTCCCAGAGCTGGCAGAAAATGTACCACTGCCATGTTGGGAAGCTGAAGTGGGCGGAGCCAACAGCCACAGTGCCTTTTCAGTCTTAGAATGGTGCAGTTTAAATCAATAGGCTCAAGGTGATATAAAAAATAAGCCACGTAACGATGGCTACCACACAGAGAACCTGGATTATGTTGTCTTTGATATTCGTAACTGAAGAAAAACATTTGATTGCAAAAGCTGTTGAGTTATGCCAAAATGTATATTTTAAAAGTACCTTGACTTCAAAATTTGGATATAAGGATATGTTACTTTGGAAAAGAGGTTCTGCTTTTGTCTCCACAGAAAGCCAGAGGCTGTGGATTTGTTCCAGATTAAGATACATCAGGTTTCACCAGCCAAGACCCCCTGAAAGGTCTCCGATGACACCATGGCCCAGATGATCCAACATCCAGACTGGTTTCAAGGCAACTGGTTCACACAATACAGCCTCACGGACTACCCCATAGGTCTAAAATTTTCTTTGTATCCCCATAAGATACAGCGCCCCCCTCCAGCAGGAAGTAGTAAGAGATGCTACGCCCAAATTCCCAAATATACCAAGCTGGCTTTAGAGGTGGAATTGGCTCACTCCCCCTCTAAACCCAGACATATTGCTTTAAAAAAAAATGGTTAAAAGATTCTTGTGTCCCAAATCAGAAGAGCCCTCTGGTGTGGGACAGAGAAAAACCAATATTTTTATTTAAAACAGGTTGATTATAAATGTGATCTCTTTCTAAAAAAGAAAAGGGGATATAATATAGATATATAGGAGGATATGGAGATGATAAGATAAAAGGGTAGATTAATGAACCTACTTTTAAAGAACAACTTGTTTAAAATGTTTTACATTGGTATAGATTTTAGTTTATGTTTAAAATGTTTTACATTGGTATAGATTTTGGTTCATTGATACAGACTTGAGGTTGATTTTGTTATACTGTATATATACATATGTTTCTATTCTTGTTTGAGGTATTGTGTTTATATAACTCATTTAAAATTGTAATGGATAATTAAAAAATAGATTAATAATTAGTCATCTATGATAATCATATCTGTAGCCATGTTAGTTAAGTCTTCTAGGTATACATAGATATATTTCAGATAGATAGGTAATCTTCAAACACTTCATAGACCTGGAGAATATGGCATTTAAATAACTTAGAATTCTGTTGACGTGAGACACAATTGCTCCTGGCTGCACCAATTGATCCCGAGAGAATGTTGGGCTTCTAAGACATTTCCATTTGGAAGTTTGTCTTTTTGGCACAAAATGGCCTACTGGGCAAAGAACTGCCCTTGCCTTGATGGCTGACAGTACAAATGCAATGCTGTCCTTTCTGGACAAGCGGGACACAAGGAAAGCGACCACTGTACTCTGCCAAGACAGGGTAAGATGGTCTCTTAAAATTCCTGCTTCTAAAAATGGTCTGTCAGATACTCTAGGCCTGTAGCCAATTTGAATGCACCAACAATGCTGAAAAACATTAGGTGACTGTCCAGGCTGCCAGCTGTCTTGGTCTACTTTTGCAAGATTCCCGAAAGTTGCTTGCATCCATCTACCATTTCTCAGGTACCATTATGTTCCTTCTCAGGTCTTTGATGTGGTTGAAGACTAGATAGTCGTAATTTCCTCAGTTATGATAAAAGATAAGTTAGCTATAAAACCTTAAACTCACAAATATAAGATAGATAGGACATCTTTAATATTGTAACTATAATTCTTGCTCGGTAATTGTTTTGTTATATGTAATTTTACCATGTTAAAGTTAAAACCTTCCTTTTTAAAAAAAAGAAGAAAGGGGAAGTGCTGTGGATATCACTCTATGTAAATAAAACACTGATGGCCAATGACCAGGCAGGAGGTAGGTGGGACAAGGAGAGAGGAGAATTCTGGGAAGCGGAAGGCTGGGAGAGAGACACTGCAGCGACCGCCAGGAGAAGAGCATGTAGAGACGCCGGTAAGCCACCAGCCACGTGGCAAGCTATAGATTTATAAAAATGGGTTAATTTAAGATAAAAGAACAGTTAGCGAGAAGCCTGCCACGGCCATACAGTTTATAAGTGATATAAGCGTCTGAGTGATTATTTTATAAGTGGATTGTGGGACTGCGGGGCTTGGGGAACCTGGAGAGAAGCTCTCAAGCTACATGCAACCAATAAAAATGTAGAGATTTGAAGCCTAGTCCCAATGGTTACATCTACAAAACTAGAACCAATCAAAATGTATATCTGTGGAACCTAGTCCCAAAGGATACATCTACAAAATAATCTAAGTCTCAGGGAACATTGCAGAACAGGGGGCAGAAAGATTACAAGAGCCAGAGGATCAGGGAAATTCTCTGTGAGACTGTGTCTCCTAGTAATATAAGAAGCTGCACCCATTAAGTCTCACTAGCATGACTGCCTAACTATGAGCTGAACAATGACAATAGCAATAGACATGTCAAGGGCCTTGGTGGATGGGTGGGTGGAGAGGTGGAAGTCCAGAAGTCCTAAACCATTCACAAAGATAACTAAGGTGTGTTAAGAACTAGAGAAGTAGTCTTCCCCAAGGAAGAGCCCACCAACTGGTTATCCAATACCAAATGGTCACCCCCAAAACAAACATACATATAAGTAACATGAGGACTGAAGAGGTTATATTTATATATTTAGGAGTGTGTGTGTGTGTGTGTGTGTGTGTGTGTGTGTGTGTGTGTGTGTAACAACATTAAATGTAAAAAGAGAACAAATGAAAAAGCATAATGAGAGGTATATGGGAGGTTTAGGAGGGATAAAATTATGTAATTGTATTATGATCTCAACAAATAAAAGGAAAAATTTTAAAAGAACTATTGTATCATTGGAGCTAAAAGACGACAATGAGTAGGCTATATGGGTGCCTCAATGTTTTAGTTTTATCTAAAAAATAAATGTAAATTATTTTTTAAATAAATAATAAAATATTAATACTTAAAACATTAAAATATGAAAAAAGTATTAAAAACACCAAGGTAATTTTCATGTAGTTCAGTTTATTGGACATATGAACACTAGTATACTATGTTCTGCAATCAGCTTACCTGTCTGTTGTGGAATATTCCTTTACACTGTGTGAAGATACTTCACTATGATTGGTTTAAGGAAAAGTGAAATGGCCAATAACTAGGCAGGATTTTTGGAACATAGAGAACAATGGGAAGAAGAAGGTGGAAAAACCAGATAGATACAGAATATTCAGACACAAAAACGGGATAGAAGTAAATGCCACATTTTAGACTGTAGTTCAATAAAAAGGGTTAATTTAAATTGTAAGCACTAGTTAGTAACAAGCCAAAGCCATCTGCCAAGCTTCATAATTAATAAGAAATCTCTGTGTGGTTATTTGAGACAAGGCTGGTGGGACAGAAAAGGTCTCTTATAAATGCTGCCCAATATCTGGCCACATATATCCACATAATACTTGAGAAAGCTAAAAGGTTCTAAACACAAAAAAATGGAGACAAGTGCAGCTCCCTAGTCTCTTGTCTCTCATGCTGGCCTTGGTATAGACACATATCTCCAAGTAGCTGACTGTGTGCTTGGGCCACCAGTGGACCATGAACTAAGCCATGTGGCTGGTTTAAGGTTTTGCACATGCAGACAGAAAATATTACAGATACACAGTAAAGCAGGTTCAGGTGAAAAAAAACTCTAAACGGGTTACAGTGTGTTTAACAATGTGCATAAGCTTTAGAAAAAAATGGGTATAGACAGTCATTAAAAAATAAATAGTTTTAAAATAATAAAGTCTTTAAAGAGAGAGTAAAGTAATAAAAAAATAAGCCACATATGGATGGAAAATACACAGGGAGTCTGGATCCTATATGGTGTCTTCTTAATGTTGAATTTTTAAAATGTTAATGTAAAAGAAACTATAGCTACTGAGAGAAATTGGATTATGGAAACTGCTAAATTAAACCAACCTATATATTTTAAAAATGTCTTAACTTTAAAATGGAAGTTGTACAATATGTTGCTTTTGGGGACAGTTTATGCTTTTGCTTTTGCAGGAAACAAAAGGCTGTGGGTTTATTTCAGATTAAAAGAGATGAGATTTGACTGGGGGAGACCTCCTGAGTATCTTGTCTACAGACATGAGGAAGGAAGCCATAAAAGGCTATAGGACAGTTGAAGTGTAAGCTGATCCCTTGACATGGGAACAGCTCTGACATGAGATGAGACATAATAAATCTTGTTGGCTACAGTCCTCATGACTAATTATTGTATGCCATCCTTTCATATGGCATGAATAGAGATTTATATTGCAGTTTGATTTACAGTCTAAATGGACTTATAAAGTTGATAGATGCCTTTTATCTTCTCAAATATAAAACAAAAAATCATCTTTAACTTACTTGTGCATACCACACATTCCATACCTATGTTAACATAGGTATGTATGTTACCTTTAAAAGCTTATATGTTGTCAGAGAAAGGGGACAAGATATCAATGAAAACAAGTGGCCTCGATGATCCAGCCTCTCACAGTGCCTCTGTTGCAGTTTCCTCAATTCTACATCCAGAACAGCTTCAAGGCTGCTGGGTGAAATTGTTCAGCCTCACAGACTCCTCCAGCCAGGACTTCAGAAAAGCCTTGCATTTTCCCATTACACAGAGACTAGACAAGAAATAATACAGCTAACTCTCCCAAGACTTGACCATTAGCCCAATTTTCCCAGGGTCTCCTAAAGATTCTAGTGTTCCCAGACAACAGGAAGTAAGTATTGTTGTTTAGTTGATCAGCCTCTTGGCAGCTCAGGGCTTGGAGGTAATCCACAGTACTGGTAAAGCTAAGTTTTTTTCTATCTGAGGGGATTACAGAAGAAAACACTCTCACATTTTTTTGATTGTTTTCTTCTTTATTCATCAACCTCTTCTAATAGACTTACTGGGCTGGGCTCAGCTGGCTTGGATTTGGCTGACCTCTCCTGGTGAAGAGCCAAAGAAAAGTATTTACAGATTGTTACATAAAGTATCTCCTCATACCAAGGTCCCTAACCTTAATTTACATGTCTTACTGATGCATCACATGCCTCCATGACTATAGTCCTTCATTAAGCGCTGTGTGCAATACACAATAATACAAAATCCCCAGGTGTGCCTGAGGTGTCTTGTAACCAAGGTCATGGGATGGCCAAAAGGCCTCCTCAGCAAAACAATCATTGTTTTCCACAAGGATTCTTCAAGGTCAAGGTACTGCTAAAAACATCAGTTCATAGTAGTCTATCTCATACAGTGATTTTGCTAAATTCCTATGGAGTTTAGGTAACATGCTTCTCATCTACCTTACATGATTAAAAATAAAGTCATCCCAATATCCAATATACATTTACATCTAAGTAATGTGTTGCAGATCAACAGAGCATAAGCAGACAGAAAGTATCTTTTTATAGCCAACCCCCTTGCTGGCAGCTGTATATCTTGGCTATCAAGAAAGAATCAATCTTTCTGTGTCTATCTAGTAAGTTAATTGTATAAGGAATGCTAAAGGAACCACAAACCTAAACTTTTATTCATAAAAGTCAATCAGCCAGCTATACTTTAGATGGTTAGGGTATACACCCATCTATCTCTAGTTCTTTATATCAGGGGACTGAGGGAAGGAATGGGTACAAGGAGTTAATAATCACCTTTGATCAACAACCACCCTTAACAGTTGGGCTGATTTGTATTTCTTAACCTCAGCTATGTGTCCTAATGGAAATTAGGTTGTTCTCTGTGGTTTTTTTTTTTTTTCCGTCTTAAAGATATTGTCAAGATATCTGCTCTAACTGAAGTTATTATAAAGCTTTGTTTCAGCCAAACTCATGACTGCATCTTTTCTGCATTAAGAGAATTAGAGCCAGTTTGACTCCTGAGGAATTTCAATTGTTCTTAATCATTAATCTGAGCTGTGATCTAAAGCAGCTCCTTAAGTGCATCTCAAGGACCTAGTTTTGAAACATAACCTTGTATATACTTCTATTCATTAAAGCTCTGTACAAGCTAATGTTATTATAATTAGCACAGCCTAGGAAGGAAGTCATCTTCATAATATTTAGCAGGTAAAACAGCCCAGTAGAAAGAGATGTTTCCATGAAATAAACACATTACCTTGCAGGCAGTGGGGAATTGCCCCACACCCAATTCAACCATGCCAGATATCAGAGAGAGAGATATCTCTGGTGGGCCAACACCCTGAACCTCAGTTATCACCTTCTGCCCGCATGATATGGCTATTGGCAAGGAAGCAAGCAGTCTAGATAAAATGATACCCACATTCCCAAGAGGTGGGGTGGATGGTTTTTGGTCATTCAATGGGTTATAAATGTTTGTCGTTATTCAGGGGGTTTGTTACAAGTTGTTCTTGGTCATGGTCATGAAAAAAGCTAAATAAAAGGGTTAGATTCAGGGATCTTTTTCTGAAGGAAAAAAAGGAGATATAGTATAGAAATAATGAGATAAAAACGGTAGATTGTTGAGTCTACTTTTAAACAACCACTAGTCTCAAATATTTTATATCGATACGGATTTTTGTATATTGATACAAATTTAAGGTTACTTTTGTTATACTGTATATATGTTTCTGTTCTTGTTTCAAGTATTGCGCCTATGCAGCTCATTTAAAATGATTATGTAAAGTTTTAGTCTTTGAAAGCTATTTAGGATAATAAATACATGTTAATAGTTAGTCATCTATAACTATTTAATTCATGTTTTGTTTCAGCCAAAGTCGTGACTGCATCTTTTCTGCATTAAGAGAATTAGAGCCAGTTTGGCTCCTGAGGAATTTCAATTATTCTTAATAATTAATCTGAGCTGTGATCTAAAGCAGCTCCTTAGGTGCATCTCAAGGACCTAGTTTTGAAACATAACCTTGTATATACTCCTATTCATTAAAGCTCTGTACAAGCTAATGTTATTATCAATTATATGGCACAGCCTAGGAAGGAAGTCATCTTCATAATAATTAGCAGGTATGCTTTCAAGGTCATATAGAGATATATTTTAGATAGGTGATCTTCAAACACTCCAGAGACCTACAGAATATGGCATTTAAAATGTTTTAAATAATGTAAGACTTTTCATGACAATGATACATGTTTGCTCCTGGCAGCACCAATTTATTTCAAAAAAGGATGATGGGCATCAAACAATCTCCATATGAAGTTTGCTTTCTTAATGGAAAAAGCTAGCCATTTGAGCAAGAAATTGCCTCTGCCTTGACAAACTGGACAGACAGGACACACAGAAAAGCAACTGCTGAACTTTACCAAGACAGGGTAGGGAAATCCTTCAAAACTTTCTGCTTCACAGAAAAGTCTGTCAGTTAGTCTAAGCCCATAGGCCAAAGATGAATACCCCAACAATGCAGAGAAACCTTGGATGACTGTCTAGGCAGCCAGATGTCTGTCATTTCTATAGATATAGAAGTTGCTTTCTCTTCTTTCTTTTCATTTCCTGTTTACTCAGGTTATACTATAATTGATATATTGTGCACCCCAATAAATTTTTCTGGTGGTCAGAGAACAGAACAGCTCCTATATTAAACATAGGTTTAGGCAGTGGTAGTAGCACATGCCTTTAATTCTAGCATTCAGGAGACAGAGATCTGTTTGGATCTCTGTGAGTTCAAAGCCACACTGGAAACAGTCAGGCATGGTGACACACAACTTTAGTCCCAAGAAGTGATGGCAGGAAGCAGAAAGGTATATAAGGCTACAGCTGTGTCCTGTTCTGTCTCTCTGATCTTTCAGCATTCACCCCAATATCTGGCTCTAGGTCTGTTTTTATTAATAAGACCTTTTAAGATTTGTGCTACATTACATTATATTATTAATATATTATAAATTATGAGGGTCACTTTCCCTTTCCCAATGGCACCATTTACAAACTCTGTTCAATTCACATATTCAGGTGCAGCTTCTCCATTCATTCCATGGCTTCCTCTATACAGGGAAACAGCTTGGGAATGGCTACTCCTGAACCAGCACACCTCCATACATTCTACATTGCATGGTGGGCCACGAGGAAGCTGAGTTCAGCCTGGCCTCTTACTCTAGCTAACACATGTCTTGTGGAAGTAGTTATCATTATTCTCTCTGTGGAAGAATAAAAGAATAAAGAATACCAAAATAAGTCTGAAGCCAAAACAACCCTGTCTCTTACTCTGTTTAAGAAAACATTAAATATTGTCCATCATACCTAGTTGATGCAAAAGTTCAGCTCTGATCATACTCCCTTTATTCAATCAATATTTTCTATTTTTGGCAAACTCAATACAATTTCATTTTACTATAAAAATGTATTTGGCAAGATGGTAGAATGGGAAGCACCATCATTTTTTCTCTTTTTAAAAAAGCAATCATATGGAAGATTCTGTCTGATGTGACTATTTGGGGACTTTACAGAGTACTGAAGGTTTTAGAATAGTCAATTACTGGGAACTGCAATGGATTCGCTCAGTGAAATAGCTTAAAATGGGATATTTATTTTGACTCCTGGTCTCCTAGTGATCTCACTTTTATGGAACTACAACAAATTTCTGATTTCCATTTGTTTTCAGTGTTTTTCTTGTTATAAAAATGGAGTGGTGACTTTCTCCTTCTTAGATATGGAGTGGGTCACTGGAAGTGTATCTTAGATTTTTAGCCAGAAGTTTTCCTGTGTCCTGCCCAGCAGCATTGCCCCTTAGCTGCTTATAAAATAATCACTCAGAGGCTTAATATTATTTATAATTGCTCAGCTATTAGCTCAGGCTTATTACTGACTAGCTCTTACACTTAAATTAATCCACAACAATTTTTATCGATGTTTAGCCACATCATTTGGTACCTCTCCTCAGTTCTGCCTTGGAATCTTGCTTCCTCTGTGTCAGGTGGTGACAACTGACTCAGCCTTCCTCTTCCCAGCATTCTCCTCATCTGCTTGCCCCACCTATACTTTCTGCCTGACTATTGGCCAATCAGTGTTTTACTTATTAACCAATCAGAGCAACACATTGTAGTTAGAGTTTTTTTTTGGTCCTACCTGGCCCAGGGTCAGGACAAATCTCTCACCTGCCAGTCCCACAGCTGCTCAGACCCAAACGAGTAAACACACAGAGACTTATATTGATTACAAACTGTATGTCCACAGCAGGTTTCTTGTTATCTAGTTCTTATATCTTAAATTAACCCCAATTTCTATTAGTCTATACCTTGCCACATGGCTCATGGCTTACCAGTATCTTACATGTTGCTTGTCATGGCAGCGGCTGGCATTTTTGCCTCAGCCTTCCACTTCCCAGAATTCTCTTCTCTGCTTGTCCTGCCTATACTTCTTGCCTGGCTACTGGCCAATCAGTATTTTATTTATTAACCAATCAGAGCAACACATTTAACATACAGAACATCCCACAGCAACACATATTACAGCATACAGATTAATATAGATTCACAATAAAACAGATTCAGATGAAATAAATCTCTAAAAGATTTACAATGTGTATAAAATATACATAGACTTGGAAGAAAGAGAAAATGGAATATACACAATTATATAAAAAACAAAGTTTTGAAAAATAAAGTCTTTAAAGAGACAGTAAAGGTAATATAAAAAATAAGCCATGTTAAGATGGAAATCACACAGGACATCTGGATTATATTGTCTGCAGTATATTTAAATGCAGAGAGACATTTGATTGTAAAAGCTGCTGAGTTAAATCAATATGTATATTTTAAAGATAACTTAATTTCAAAATTTATGTCTAAGGATATGTTGCTTTAGAAAGGGGGTTCTGCTTTTGTTTCCACAGAAGGTGAGAATCTTTGATTTGCTTCCAGGGTAATATGGTTTGCTCATAAAAGGCCCACTGAGAGATATCGGATGATCCAACATCCAGAACAGCTTCAAGGCAACTGGCTCAGAGAATACAGTGTCACAGACTATTCAAGTCAGGACTTGATCATAATTCTTAATTTTCTCAGGACTCCCATAAGAAGACAGTACCCTCAATCAGTAGGAAGTTGCCTAGAACACTATGCCCATATTCCCCAAAAATGGATTATGGATATTTGTCTTTGTTTAGAGATTGGTTAAAAATTGTTATTGGTCATAGTCAAATCTTTCTAAAAGAAAAAAGGAGGATAGGATATAGATATGATAGGATGAAAGGGTAGATTATTGAACCTACATTTAAAGAGCAACAACTTGTGTAAAATGTGTTCAATTGCTATAGATTTTAGCTTATTACAAATTTAAAGTTAATTTTGTTATACTGTATGTATATTTCTACTCTTGTTTAAAGTATGTTGTTTGTGTAATTCATTTAAATTGTAATGGATAATTAAGAATACAAATTAATAATTAGTCTTTTATGATAATCAAACTTATGGCCATGTTAGTTAAGTTTTCTAAGTATACATAGATATATTTCAATTAGGTAGATAATCTTTAAACATGTCAAAGACCTACAGAATATGGCATTTAAAATGTTTCAAAAACTTAGACTTTCTGAACAAGGAGACATGTCTGCTCCTGGCAGTACCAATTTATTTCAAAGAGAAAGATGGGCATTGAAGATACTCCATATGGAGTTTATCTTCTTGGCAAAAATAGCCATTTGGGCAAGAAAATGTTCTTGCCTGGATGGCTTGACAAAATGTTGTATTGACTAGACATGCAGGACCCATATGAAGGTAACCACTGAACTTTTCAGGGCAAGATGGTCCTTCAGGTTTCTGCTTTACAGAGGAGACTGCCAGATATTCTATAGGACATAGAGAGAGAAGTGACTGAGAGACTCTAGGCCTATAAGCTAAAAATGGATGCCCCGACATTACAGAGGAACTTTGGATGACTGTCTCGGCAGCCAGCTGCCTCTATCATTCTAGATTTTGGAAGTTGCTTACAATGCTCTTCCTGTTTACTTAGGTAATATTTTATCCTTCTGATGTCTTTGATGTAGTTGAGGACTAGATAGTTATAATTATAGTTTTCCTTGGTTACAATAAGAGATACATTAAATATGAAACTTTAGACTCACAAATATAGGATAGATAGTATATTTTCTTTAATTTTGCAAAATACAAATAAACTAGATATGATAAATGTAATTCTTTCTTGATAACTTTTGTTATATGTAATTTTACTATGTTAAAGTAAAAATCTTCCTTTTTGATTACACAGAAAGGGGGAAGTGCTGTGGGATATCATTCTGTGTGCTGTGAATATGTGTTATACTGATTGGTTGATAAATAAAACGCTGATTGTCCAGTAGCCAGGAAGAAAGTATAGGTGGGGCAAGCAGATGAGAATTCTGGGAAGAGGAGGGTTGAGTCAGGAGTCACCAGCTAGACAGAGAGGGAGCAAAATAACAAGGCAGAACTAAGAAAAGGTACCAAATGATGTGGCTAAACCTAGGTAAGAATTATGGGTTAATTTAAGTGTAAGAGCTAGTCAGTAATAAGCCTGAGCTAATGGCTGAGCAGTTATAAATAATATTAATCCTCTGAGTGATTATTTTATATGTAGCTGAGAGACCGTGTGGCTGGGTGGGGCACAGGAAAACTTCTGGTTATATAGATTCCATCCACTGCCAAAACCAGTTAGAAAAAGGTAAATGAGCCATGTTCAAGTCCCTGCCTCCATCTGAGATTAGTGTTGAGCTCTGTCTTCATCATAGGAGCTCTGTGTTGTGGTGAGTGTCTGCTAATGCAGAAACCCATAACTGACCATGATGTTGAGAATAAGTGACAGTAGAGTGATCTGCCTTAAATGGCAAAACTGTATCACCCACTTCAATGCTCTGGGGACACTGCAGCAGAGGCAGTACAAAGAATGTAAGAGATGGAATGAGATATGCTGGTAAACAGTCCTTCTGGATGTGACAGATGCTGTACTTATGCAGGCATGGCAGCTGTGGTCATTGACATAATCGCTGCATATTACCAAATCCATCAATGTTACATTCTTAGTGTGGGAGTGGTTCAGTAGCCGTCCACTCATGCCCTAGAGTCTATTGGTACTTAATAGTTTCTAGGTTAGGGGATATCATTTTTTCAGTGGTGTAGCAATGATAAGTTGCCTGTGTACTAGTAAATAATCTTCCACCCAATCTCATGCAGGCAGTTCTAATTACACTCAAATGGCCATGCACAAAAAGAAGGTGGAAGTAGGAGTGGGACTTGTTGAGAAGAAGAAAGGCTATTACAAACAATACTGATATGAACATAGCTGAGTAAGTGCTCTTGTGGTATGATTGAGCATTTCTTGGGTATATGCTCAAGAGTGGTATAGCTGGATCTCGGTGGAGATTGATTCCCAATTTTCTAAAAAAGCGCCATATTGATTTCCAAAGTGGTTGTAAAAGCTTGCATTCCCACCAGCAGTGGAGGAGAGTTCCCCTAGTTCCACATCCTCTCCAGCATAAAGTGTCTTCAGTGTTTTTGATCTTAGCCATTCTGACAGGCGTAAGGTGGTATCTCAGAGTTGTTTTGATTTGCATTTCCCTGATGATTAGGGATGTTGAGCAATTCCTTAAATGTCTTTCAGCCATTTGAGTCTCTTCTGTTGAGAATTCTCTGTTCATATCAGCACTGTTTGTAATAGCCAAAACCTGGAAACAACCTAGATGCCCTTCAACTGAAGAATGGATAAAGAAATTGTGGCACATATACACAATGGAATACTACTCAGCAGAGAAAAACAATGACATCAAGAGGTTTACAGGCAAATGAATGGATCTAGAAAAAATCATCCTGAGTGAGGTAACCCAGACTCAGAAAGACAAATATGGTATGTACTCACTCATAGGAGGATACTAGATGTGGAACAAGGATGACTGGACTGCTACTCACATCACCAGTGAGGCTTTCTGGAAAACAGGACCCCAAGAAAGACACGGAGAAATGGATGAGATCTACATGAACAGCCTGGACATCAATGGGAGCAATGAAGGGCAAGGGTAGAGGGAAAGAGAGTGGGAGATCCTAGCTGGATCAAGAACAGAGAGGGAGAATAAGGAATAGGAGACCATGGTAAATGAAGACCACATGAGAAAAGGAAGAAACAAAGAACTAAAGAGGCCCACAGAAATCCACAAAGATACCCCCACAAAAGACTGCTGGCAATGGTTGAGAGACAGCCGGGACTGACCTACTTTGGTGATGGGATGGCCAAACACCCTAATAGTTGTGCCAGAAACCCCATCCAAGGACTGAGGAATCTGGATGCAGACATCCACGGCTAGGCCTCTGGTGGAGCACTGGGAGTCTAATTAGTGAGAAAGAGGAGGGTTTATATGAGTGAGAATTGTTGAAACCAAGGTTGGATAAAGCACAGGGACAAATAACCAAACGAATGGAAACATATGAACTATGAACCAAAGGCTGAGGGGCTCCCAACTGGATCAGGCCTTCTGAATAGGTGAGACAGTTGATTGGCTTGATCTGTTTGGGAGGCATCTAGGCAGTGGTACCAGGTCCTGGGCTCATTGCTTGAGGTAGCTGTTTGAAACCTGGGATTTATGCAGGGACACTTGGCTCAATCTGGGAGGAGGGGACTGGACCTGCCTGGACTGAGTCTATCAGGTCGATCCCAGTGCTTGGGGGAGACCTTGATCTGGAGGAGGTGGGAATGGGGGATGTGTTGGGGGGAAGGGGAGGGGGCAGGAAGGGAGAGAACAAGGGAATCTGTGGCTATTATGTAGAACTGAATAGTATTGTAAAATAAAATTAAAAAAAACTTTCATACACATAAAATAAAAATAAATAAATGTTTTAACAGAAAAAAAAGAAGAAAGGCTTCATCAACAGAAGGAAGAAGTGTGAACAAAGAATGGAGTGAACACAACTTAAGTTCATTATACACATGAATGGAATGGTCAAAAGAATTTTTAAAAGATTTTAAAAGGAAAGGGTAAATGAAAATAAATAAGGAAACTTTTTACCTGCTGACACTATCACTTTCATGAACAGGAAGTATCCAGAAAAGTAAGAAATGTTAGGCTTCATCATATCTGGAAAGATGAAAAAGCAAGGCATAGATTGTCTAGATAGAGTTCTTCATCACTATAAAAAGGGACAAACTTAATGTTCTTTCTTTTATAGAGTAAGGCTTGCCAATACTTGATATAATGTCCCTGCCCCTGCACATGGTTTTGATCAGGAGCCAATTTCTCAATATCTTTATCCCACTGGCTCTAATTCTTCTCTTTTCTTTAGGTTTATGACACAACTTCCTGAGTTATCCATTCCTCCAGCATAGTCTTGTAACACACAGTATGTGTGTATATGCTAAGGGGGGTATTGACTTATTGAAGACTGGGAACAAACTTGCCAGTATATTGACACTCACTTAAATATACATGTTTAGGTAAAAATAGAATTTTAGGTTTCATGTTCTTTCATAATTACCATGAGATTGAATTATAAATGAATTCACATCACTTGTTTCTTTTATATATTATTTTTATTTGTAAATTTTTGTACTTTAAAAATATAATACTTTTCTCACTAACATGCTAAAATTGTGACCTTTATATTCATATGTAAGAAATAAAAGTGGGCAAAGGGGGCCAGTAGGATGACTCAGAAGGTAAAGAAAGCCTTTTCCTTTGAGCCTGATGACTTGAGCCCAATCTCTGAAACCTACATGTCAGAAGGAGGAAGCCAGCTCCCCAAAAGTATCCTGTGACCTCTGTGCATATGTTGTGACATGTGAACACATGTGCATGAGTACAAATACACATATGTAAATAATTGTTTAAAAAATTGGATAAATTACAAATTATTTATCTTATGACAATGCAGAGTTATAATGTCAAGAGGAACTATGAAATTGAGTTTGAAATAAGAATGAACAAAAGAACCATGGCTTATTAGAATTGTTAACCTCTTGAATAATACACAAACTGATAAAGATTTATCTTTAATTTTGAAACAAATTGGTAAATGATGTATGTATGCTAATGTATGAATATAAAAGCCTTGGGGACATCATATAGGAGATAATCACATTCTCTTGAATACTTTCTTCAGGAACACTAATATTCACTAATGAGAAACAATTCTTTCTCTGCTAATAGGAACAGAACCTCTATTTAAATTTCACCCTATATCTAACTACCTTCCCTACATAATTAAAGAATCAAAGCAAGTGTTCATATAATCTTAATGTTTGGATACTTGGGGAAATTTACCAATGCTTATTCCATTTTATGTTGTTATAAAAAATACCTAAAGATGAGTCATTTGAAAAAACAAAATGAAACAAAAGTCTATCTAGTTCATAGTTCTTGAAGCTCAAGAACATGTTATGGCATCTGTTCAGCTTTCATAAGTTCCTTATGTCATGTTATATGAAGGAACTTTGTGCAAGACAATGAACATGTTCCATTACAATGCAGTAAATAAATGTCTTGGCAAGGATAGGCTCATGCTTTTTATATAATCTATATTCACAGGAAATAATAGACTACTGTGAGACCTGGCTCACTATCATGAGATGGCTTTGATCTATTCATGAGTGTTAATGCTACAAAATGACCAGATTGTTTTCTGTTGTTGTTTTTGCTTTTATTCTTTGGCTCTTTTGCTCTTTGGAAGCCCATCCACATAGCTCCCAAATAAATACACATGGAGAGTTATTATTACTTATGAGTGACTGGCCTTAGCTTAGCTTGTTATTATCCAGCTTTTCTTAAGGTATTACATCTACCTTTTGCCTCTGGGCTTTTATGTTTCTCTATTCTGTGGTGATATTTTATTTGTGCTTTAATAAATAAAGTTTGCCTGGAGATCAGAGGAAAAAGCCAGCCATTATAAGTAAACACAGAAGTCAGCCAATGGTAGCACACATCTTTAATCCTCTCACTTGGGAGGCAGGGGTCTGTTTGGATCTCTGTGAGGTCAAGGCCACACTGGGAACAGAGCCAGGTATGATGACACATGCCTTAAATTCCAAAACTAGTTAACCATGGATATCTTGAGGTCTGTACAAACAGACAGGAAGTGACAGAGCTGAGCAGGAAGAGGAAGAGATATATCTGGACAGAGAGAGCAAATCAGATGGCAGAACAGCAAGGCATATAGATGTGTGTAGACAGGAAGTAACTCGCTCTTTTGGAAGCTGTGGAGTTGGTGAGGTAAGGTTAACTGTGTCTTTCCTTATTTCCCTGATCCCTCAGGTTTTCACTCCTATATCTGTCTTCATGTTTTTATTTAATAAGACCACCTAGAAATTCATTTACATTATTCTATATACCTTTCTTTACTCCATGGCTGGCTGTGTTGCTGGCTGGTTGGCCTCTTGCATCCTTCTATTTTTCTTTTCTTGTTCCTTGATCTTTTCCTCAAAGATTTCTCCTCCTATTTGTTCTTTCTTCCTGAAAGCTGCACCTATTCTTTCTCATGCCTTCCTATTGGCCATTCAGCTCTTTATTAGACCAATCAGGTGTTTTAGATAGGCAAAGTAATACAGCTTCACAGAGTTAAACAAATGCAACATAAAAGAATGCAACAATCTTTGCATCATTAAACACATATTCCACAGCATAAACAAATGCAACACATCTTAAAATAATATTCTACAACTGTCTTCTTCTACGCTCCATCTCTTAAAATAGTACAATCTATAGTACTATAGTATATCTCCAGTATAGCACACCAGAGACCTGGGGATCAAGTTTCCAGTATATAAACATTTGCGGAACACAATACATCTAAATCATAGAAAAAGTGTCAGTGGGAATACATGTTTGGCCTAGTATAGTAGCTGAAATGCAAAGGAGGCTAAAATCAAAGAGCTTCAAGGCAGCAGCAGCAGAAAAAGGGAAGGGTAAGGAGGAGAAGAGGGAGCAGGAGGGTGAGGGGGAGGAGAAGAAGGGGAAGAAGAAGACCAAAGAGCAAATGGTTGGAAACTCCCCATAAAGAGATGGGGAGATGACATCCAGGTAAATTTACTGAACATTTAAAAGTTTTTTAGAAAAAAAATCCAATTTGTTAAAATTATCCTCAAGCTGCAGGTGACGGCCTGCAGCAGCCATACAGTGCTTGGTATACAGATGAGAGATGCTGCTGCTCAGCTGGTGCCTCCTCTAGCCCTCACACTCAGCCTGGCAGCTGCCATGGAGAAGCCATTGAGGCAAAGGGTATGGGAGTGATGTGGGATAATGCAAGCTGCAGCATAGAAACAATGTGACATTACCAAATAGAGCTGGTCCTCAGCCTGTGGGCCAGCCTGCAGCCTGTAGCCACCATAGCTGCAGCCTGCATTGCTTACCCTGCTGGGATAAGTAGAGCATGTGGCAGCATCACCACAAGCTGGCTTGTGCAAGCACAACAGTCATGTTCTGTAAGCCTCAGGGCTTCTGGCACTGAGAGACAGGGACAGATGTCTGGTGGCCTGGAGCCCCATATGCCCTGCCTAGGTAGAATCTCACTCAGCAATAGCAAGATATCTGAGAGGAGTTTTAGTCTTAGGTCCACTATTTATGGTGCTCCAAAAACCAGAAATCTTGACCAGTACCAAAAACTTGTTACAATGAGTATTTGCATATAATTCTGTTTGGGAACCAAACCAAACCAAACCAAAAAAACAAACAAACAAAAACCAAAAAAAACCAAAACAAAACAAAGCAAACAAACAAACAAATCATACTGGGGACATATTGCAGTTTTAAATGTCTTTGTGTTGGACACCTAACTATGGGAGCAGAGATTTTTCTCTGGTTCATATGATGGCTTTTGGAATGTATTCCTCAATCTAAGTTGCCTTGTCCATCCTTAGTAGGATGGGAGCTGCCTAGTTTTATTGCAACTTGATATATGAACTTTGGCTGTTATCAATGGGAGGCTAGCCATTTTCTGAAGGGAAATGGAGGAATGGAAGGGTTGCAGAAGAGAAGTTGGGGGATGGGACTAAGGGGAGAGGAGGGAGGGAAAACTGCAATTGGGACGTAAAAATAAATACTAATAATATCATTTAAATAATTTAAAAATTCAATGGGAGGTGGAAAAATTGTAGGAACAGAGCAATTTGTGTGTAGTGGGAAGAGGCAGAACTAGAGATGATATGGTGATACGTGTGGGAAAAGGATGCTGTGGATGGGGAGCATGTCATTGCCAATGAGGGCCATTAAGGTGGTATGCAGCAGTCTGGAACTCAAGCAGGCTATGCCCCTGAATATGCTGCCCAGCTGTGAGCACTATTGTCCTGGCTCTGAGCAATGACAGGATGTCTGAGATGGAGAATGGTTCATTTTCTGGATTTGGCCTCCCCATCAATGCTGTCCCCAGAGGCCATCTTGATATCCATGATTCATGCTACAGCCAGGGTTCATGCTGGTGGTTGTGGTCTACACTGCTGCCCTATGCTATGTTGATACCAGAGCTTAATCTGGATGTCTGTGGTCTGTGCTATTTATAGATTCTATGTGAACACTATGATGTGCACTATTGCTAGGCCATATTGATGTCTGTGGTCTTGCTGCTACCCATTGCCATGTTGAAGTCCATGCCCCATGTTACTACAAAGGCTGTTTAAATAACCATGGTCTGTGCTGCCACCCGAAGTTATGTCATATCTTTAGGCCATGTTGCCAGCAGGGGCCATGATGGTGTCCCTGGTCCTTACTGCAGCTGAGTACTGTGTTTATGTCCATAGTCTGGGCTATCACTGGAGGCCATGTTGTGATAAAGATCCTGAATTATACCTCTTCACAGTTGATGGCTTATGGTGGGATGAGAGTGGGGAAAGACTAATTTTTCTGTAAGTATCTGGCCACTTGGAGTTTTACCACATATCAGTGTATATATGGGAAACACAAATTGGACTTTTATTCTGTTCTTCTTTTTCTTGGTGGAGGTCACAAAAGTTGGGGGTGGACCTGGGAGTATTGGAAAGTGAATGTGATTAGGGCACATTATATGAAACTCCAAAATAATCAATATAAACATTATGATGGAAAACAATTTAAAACATAAAGGGAATTGATTAATATATTTAATGAAGATAACATTCACCTGTACCTAAACAGGACAAAGACACGGTAAAAAGGGAAACTACAGGTCAGTGTATCTTGATTCGTGCTGATGTGGTTTGGATATGCTTTGTACTAACTGAAATCTTGTTGAATTTGATCCCCAATGTGGCAGCATTGGGAGGTGGTGGAAGCTTGAAGAGATAATTGTTATAGATCTTCTACCTCTGTGAATGTATTATATTTCTTGAAAGAGTGAGATAGATAAAACTAGAGACTAGTGTAAGGTTTTACAGTTAGCTGGATCTCACGATAAGGCGTGAGGACTAAAAACTAGGGCTGGTTAGGCATGTGGCTGGTTAAGCATTCAGCTGGTTAAGCTTTCAGGCTTTGAAGCAGCAGAGTTCAGCTGGGATTAGTCTGAGGAAACAGGACCAGCTGAGGAATTGGCAAGGTGAGATAGCTGTGGCTTGTTCTGTCTCTCTGACCTTCCAGTATTCACCCTAATAACTGGCCTCAGGTTTGATTTTATTAATAAGAACTTTTAAGATTTCTGCTACATCTGGTGCCCAATGTTTGTGTTAGGACTTCATGAAAAAGCTGTTTGCCTGTGGCCTTGTGAGCCCCAGCTCAGGCCGAAGCTACATTCAGCCGGTTGTGGTGGCGCACGCCAGTAGGATTTGCTGAAGGAGACAGAGGCAGTAGGATCCTGAGTTTGAGGCTGGCCTAGGAGGCTTGGGAGAAGCTTTGGCCTGGACTGAACCACAAACAGTGGTGGGACCATGGAAGCAGTGGCTATTGCTCCACATTGCCAGCTCCTTCTCATCATGTTGGTGACTGTGGTGATGCTGCTACCTGGGACGAAGGGTTTACTGCTGCTGGTTCAGAGAATAATTACCAGGATCATCGTGTTACAAGAAAGCATCGGCAAAGGTCAGTTTGGAAAAGTTTGGCAAGAAAATGGTGGGGAGAAATTGTTGTGAAGAT
The DNA here is from genome assembly GCF_004664715.2 of Peromyscus leucopus. Taxonomy (NCBI): domain Eukaryota; kingdom Metazoa; phylum Chordata; class Mammalia; order Rodentia; family Cricetidae; genus Peromyscus; species Peromyscus leucopus. The sequence goes on along the minus strand of NC_051064.1, from coordinate 115,650,921 downwards.
TTTCTGTTCTAGGGAAGAATGTTCATGGTTCCGAGAGACAGACATTTATCACACTGTGATTGCTCCAAACCACAGAGGAGGCACACACACACACACACACACACACACACACACACACACACACACACACACACACACAAAGTCTGCATGGAACCTTGACCACACCTAACAGCAACTTTGAAATCTTCAAAAGGACTGTGGTGAAGCCATTAAGCTGATTAATACCATGGAAAGATCTGCTTTGGACTATAAACTGCTTAGGACAATTTTGAGATGGCTAGCTGAGATGATCCAGCCTGACAGAATACTTGAACAAGGACTTGAAACAAGCCCTGAACTTTTCAGACCCAGAGGCTTCTAGTCTGAGGAAACAGGACCAGCTGAGGAATTGGCAAGGTGAGATCGCTGTGGCTTGTTCTGTCTCTCTGACCTTCCAGTATTCACCCCAATAACTGGCCTCGGGTTTGATTTTATTAATAAGAACTTTTAAGATTCCTGCTATTCCTGCTATAATCTCACGGGGTTGTTTAGTTAACACAGAACTGATTTCTTGTGAAAAAGATTGTTTCTTAGGTTTCTTCCCTTCTTCTCATTCTCCAACATGCTTCTACTGTGTGGTGTCACCTGCAATGAAACTTCCACCAAAGCCCAACAGAAGTCAATGTCATGTTTTTGGACATCTGGAATTGTTAGCTGGATTAACTTCACTAGTACCTTTTCTTTATACATCATCCAGCTTCAAATACTTTATTATAATAATTCATAATGAGTAAAACAGATAAACCTCAAAAAATACTCATTAAAACACTAATAACCCAAATCTAATAATATTTTAAAATATACATCATGACCAAATAAGTTTTATACCAGGAATAAAAGGTTGTTTTAAAATCTGAATACCAATTTACATACTAATATCTAGAATAAGAAATTCTAGCATGAGTGGGGAGAAGCAATCAGGCTCCCATTCCAGGCTGGGGAGCTATAGGCAGGTATGATGCCTGCTAGAAGAATGAGAGTCATATTTCAGTGAGGGTGTGGCTATGGGGATGCTGCTCACCCCACTGTAATAGTCCCATACCCATGCACATATGGACAACAATAATAGTACTCAGTTGGTTATAAAATTTTTAAAAAGAAACCACATCCAGGGTCTGTGTTGATGTCAGTAGCTCCTGTTACCATTGAAGGTCATCTGACTGACTGAGTCTGGGGCACCACTTGGGGCCATGTTGGAATCCAAGGACCAGCTGCTGCTGGGCCTATGCTAAATCTTCGAGACCTGTACTGCCACATGGGGCTACGGTGACACCCAGACCCAAGCTGTTGTTGATCTCCTGGTCCTGATGCAGCTGGGGTCTGTGTTGATGTCCATTGCTCATGTTACCACAGGGCCCATGAGAAACATATGTTGAATCATTAATTGAACCAGCTGTTGAAGTAGGAGGGCCTTGCTGAGCTGACCTTTCCTCTTACCAGCCTTGGGATAATGGATCTGGATGAACACAGCATGGGAGAGCTGGTCTCTGTGACTCACCTGAGTCTGGTTCCAGCAGCCCAGACTGACCAACTCAGCTACCACCCAGGCACACATCCAGGGCTTTGAGTTGCCAGTCCACAACATCTAGCCCCCATCTATGACCTGCTGGAACATGTGAAGGAACTGGTCCTGTGGAACCAGAGCTTAAGAATCTCCATGAGTTAGGGCAACAGTAGTATATCTGAAAGGAGTTTCAGATAAGGTCCAGTATTGATGGTACACTAGAAGCCAGAGGCCTTGAACTTGACCAACAACTCATCACACAATGAACATTTGCAAGTAAAGCTGTTTTATCAAAAGGGTATAGTGTGTGATACACAGGAGCTCCCAGTGCCATTAAGATGAATGAACAGGCAAGAAGAGAAGATGGAAAAGGGAAGTAGTTCTTTTGTTTGCTTTTTAATTACTATTATTAGTATTCTTATTAATATTAGTATTTTTACTAAAAAATAAGTTTTTTATTTTTAATTTGTTTTTATTATTTTCTTTGGAGGATGCTATAGGAGTAAATGGTAGAAACAGAAGACTTGAAAAATGAATGGGATTGGGGTGCATGATGTGAAATTCCCAAAGAACCAACAAAAGTTATGTTTAAATAAATAAATAAATAAATAAATAAATAGAAGACACAAAGCCCATAGGGAGATGTGTTGTGTACATGATAGAGAAGTTGGGGAATGGCATAGGTGATGTATATATATTATATACATATGTGGAAATTTTAAAGAATAAAGCAATAATATTAAACAAAATGAAATAAATGCTTATAATTCAATAAATAGTCCAATACCTCTTAATGAACTTAAAGATTATCAAACTAGAATTACATATATAAAACCCCCAACTATTACAGACTGTAGCCTTTAAACAATATGTATACTAAGTATATATTATATGTAACAAATGTGATATATATTAAACAGAAATGTTATAGCAACATTTTTCTAACCAAAGAATTGACAAACAAGCAATAGCTAGCCAAATAATATATACATCAATAAAAAGGAATGGATCATTTCTATAAGTGACAGATAGACCTCTAGAGGATTTGGCAGAATTAAAAGTCAGATGAAATTGGCTCATATGTTATAATTTCAAGTATATGAGCCGCTAGAAAACTCAAATAATTATCATAAAAGCAAATCAGTGATTTCCTAGGAACAAATTATTATAAAAGCAAATCAGTGATTTTCTAGGAACAAAGGAACAGGAAGGAATGATCCTCAAAGCTCACCAAGACACTTTTGCAGTTGCTTTTTAGACTACAGTGACAATTTCTTGACTATACACATATTTTAAAACTTTACAAATCATTTACCCTAAGTATAATGCAGACCATTGCATTTCAGTTAAACTACAATAAATTGCTTTATAAAGATTAAGTTTGAAATAAACAAAGTATTAGTGATAATCTTTTGGTGAATAGTTATGTGTACAAACTTTATCATATGTATCTTACTATATAACTTACAATTATTAGACAGATCTTACTACCTGGAGACACATCTATTGACAGTGGCAATAGAGTGTCAAGACTAAACCATTATCCCAACTATTTTTTCTCCTGGTTCTTTAAAAAAAAAAAAAAAAGAGGCTATGGAAATGGTATAATTTCTGAAATCCACCGGGCAGTGGTGGCACACGCCTTTAATCCCAGCACTTGGGAGGCAGAGCCAGGCGGATCTCTGTGAGTTCGAGGCCAGCCTGGGCTACCAAGTGAGTTCCAGGAAAGGCGCAAAGTTACACAGAGAAACCCTGTCTCAAAAAACCGAAAAAAAAAATAATTTCTGAAATCCAGGGCACATTGGACCTTATCAGTTATCTTAATAATGAAATCTGAAAACAAACTCTCTTTTGAAGGACTTCAGTGACTGTCAGAATTCTAAGCTCCCCATATAATGAAGAATTGTGTATTTATTAGGAAATTAGAGTTAAAACCCTAAGGCTAGACTCACTGAAGCAGAAAATACACTTGTTTCTAACCATTATCCATACAGAAATCATTTACTTGAGCTCCAAAATCCAGAAAGAATTTCTTTCCTGGTCCTTCAAAAACTCTCAATTCTTGCAGGTATTTCAGCAAAGCTTCTTCACCATTAGTTACCAATAGCTCCTCAAGCTCAGAATTGAATTCTCTCTAGGTTCAACCAGTTTTCTCCAAGGTTGTGCTTATCATTTACCCTTCTCAAATTAGTATTTGTTCACAGAAAAAACTGAAATATTTATATTTGTTCACTGTAAAAGACCACGAGCTCACATACACAAGCATCATGCACTTCATCACTCTGTTTTTTACAGTAGACCTGGTCCAACATGACCTGCTTGTCATGTGATGATATCTGAGACAAAGCATATTTTTTCACATTATTTACCCCTAAATTTTGCTTGAGACCACTAGAAGACTAAGAAAAATCTTGCCTGCACTGACGGTCATATACTTTCAAAATTACCATTATAATATATAATTGTTATTCAGTTTTTTCCACTCAAATACTTACCAAATACTTTTTGGTTCTGAGCCTAGCCTTTACCAGCTGAGCCATCTCTCCAGCTCCTTACCAAATACTTTTAAAAGTTCTGGACATCAACTTTATTTCCTTCCTAAATACTTGCAAAGATCAATTTAGTAGAGGGTACAGAACAGGACTGGTAATTGTAGTAGGACTGGCCCATAGGGTTGAGGAAATTACATATTTCAAACCAGTTGCCAAGGCAGACACATAATGTACTTCCTTATAAGCCAACCTGGAGTCTGCCTGGTTGCCTAGCAACAGGTGCCGACAGAGTTCCTGGTCACTATCAGAGTTCTTGATCATGCCCAGCCAATGAGGGATGACCATGCAATGCCACCAGATTGGGACACAACTTGGGAGCTGGGAGGAGGATATATAAGGCCTTCTCTGTAATTGAATAAAGGAGGGTGCTGTTTGTCTTCAACTAATTCCCAGTGTCTCTATCATTGATGCTGTGCCTTCTTACCTCCTCCCACAAGAGAGCTGCTTGGATCCAGCAACATCTGGTGCCTTAACATGGGGCTTCTGCTATTTTCTCTTTCCTGGTGCAGATTCTGATTATCTTCCTCCATTCACTCATGGTGCTTAACAGCACCCTCAAGACAGTGTGTTTTGGTGAGAAGGCCACTCAGTGTTGTGTTCTTTCAGTCCCTTTAGCAGGTAAGCATTGACACACCCATTTTTTCCTTCTTTTGTATCTATCATGTTTGCCTGTCCCATTAGGAAGGCACTTTTTTTTCTGTTTTGGTTTGCTTGTCACCTCCATATAAAGCTTGACTCCCCAGGAGGCAGAACCAAGGCCCAGTTCCCAAACGCCATCCCTCATCTAGAGATACCATTTGAGCATACTGCCATGGCCTAAAAAAACCATGGAAGTCCCCATTAAGCACAAGACATAGGGATCCAATACAAATTTCACACATGTTGATTGTCATCTTCTCTCTGACTGTTGTTTGCTTGCTGTTTCCCTCTAAAAGATGGGTAATCTTTTCATCACTCCCACCACTTTCATATCAACTATCTCTACAATATCCAATGATGAGGAGACAGACAGTTTTGGCTCCACAAAATCTGTCAAGGAGAATGCAGCTATCAGTTTGTGTAAGAAGAATCTTAAGCCGGGCGTTGGTGGTGCACGCCTTTAATCCCAGCACTCGGGAGGCAGAGCCAGGCGGATCTCTGCGAGTTCGAGGCCAGTCTGGGCTACCAAGTGAGCTACACAGAGAAACCCTGTCTCGAAAAACCAAAAAAAAAAAAAAAAAAAAAAAAAAAAGAAGAATCTTAAAAGGTGCTTCCCAAATACTTGGTAGCAAAGGCATGAGATCTCAAGTGCTAAGATTTAAGGCTTGTGCCACCACACCTGGCTGTGTTCCAAGTGTGGCCTTGACCCCACAGAAATCCAGATGAATCTCTGCCTCCTAAATGCTAAAATTTAAGATGTATGCTACCACTGCCTGACCTCTGTATTTAATATAGTGGCTGGATTTTTCCTCTGATTGCCAGGCAAGCTTTATTTGTTAGAGCACAAATAAAATATCACCACAAGTTTGGGCCCTGTGAAATCTGTCAAGGATCATGTAGCTGTCAGTTTGGGCCCTGCAAAATCTGTCAAGGACAAGGCAGTTGTCATTCAGTCATGTGCTGTTACCCCCTTTGTTCCACCACCACCACCACCACAACAGACAACTATGCCTCTGCTGCAGTATACTTGGGGCAATGTACCCCAGTACCTACTTGCCTCAGGAGGTAGCTACTCTCTTGCAGTGCCAGGCATCTTACAACCCTCACAGCCTGCACCACTGTCAGTCTGTAGGCCCATAGAAGCCTTCTCAGTCAATATGGGCCCAAATGCCAAAGCCCAGCCTGGATTCCCACCCCGTAGATGAACTCTCCCTCATCCAGAAGGCAGCCAACGAGTCAGGCCCAATTCCCCCTACTTTCAGAAGGTCCTTGCCAATGGTCCCTGTAGTTACAAACTTATTTTGATTGGTACCATTTGCTTAAAGCCATGTCCCAATCTGGTGGCATTGTGTGGTCATACCTCATTGGCTGGGCATGATTAGGAACTCTGTCAGAACCTGTTGCTTGGCCCTCAGGGAGACTCCAGGTTGACTCATAAGGAAGTACATTATGTGCATGCCTTGGCAACTGGTTTGAGCTAATTTCCTTTACCTTATGGGCTTGTCCTACTACAGGTAATAATTGTGAAAGCCTTTTTAACAAACTAGATAAAAGTATTTGTCCATTGAAAATAAACATTTTTATACAATATATTCTATCAAGCTTCCCCTCCCCCTACTTCTCCTAAATCTTCCCATATCTCCCCTCCCACTTAACTCTACTCCCTCTCTCTTTAGATAATAAGAAAGCAAACAATTAAAAAAATGAGAAAGCACAAGAAACATACACACACATATACACACACACACATAAACCATAAAAACACAAAATTTGAAACTCTAATGCATAATATACAAACAAAAGACCAATGAAACAAAAATGTCCAAACAATGTCCAGACAAAAAGTCTGCCAAAAAAGAAAAAAGAAAAAAAGAAAAAAAGAAAAAAAGAAAAATTCAGATTATTTTGTATTATAATCTACTTCTGGGCATGGTGTCTAACTGTAAGTGTGGTTGATATCACCAGGGAGACTATATTGTATAATTTTTTTCCATTTCAAGCAGATCTCAACTGAAAGTATCTTTAACAGGTTATGGATGGAAGCTTGTGTCCACTTCCCACTTTCAAAACTTGGATTCATCTGGCTTGAACCTGTGCAGGCCCTGTGATGCTGCCACAAGATCAATGATTTATTTCTATATAGAACAGGACTGTTGATTTCTTTGATTCCATTCATCCCCTATGGCTTCTACAATGTTTCTGTCTCCTCTTCTGCATATTTCCCTAAGCCCTGATGGGAGGGCTTGATGACAACATCCATTTAGGACTCATTCCTTTGAAGTCTCTCACTATTTGTACATCATACAGTTGTGGGTCTCTGTGTTAGTTCCCATCTGCTGCAAGAGGAGGCTCTCTTATAATGGTTGAGCAAGGCATTAATTTATTGGTATAGTAGAGTGTAGCTAGAGTTTTCCTGCTTTGTCCACAGTCAGGACAAATCTTTGTCACCCACCAGTCCCACAGCTGCTCAAAACCCAACCAAGTAAACACAGAGACTTATATTGCATACAAACTGTATGGCCATGGCAGGCTTCTTGTTAACTGTTTTTATAGCTTAAATTAATCTATTTCCATAAATCTATACCTTGCCACATGGCTGGTGGCTTACCGGCATCTTCACATGCTGTTGGTCATGGCAGCAGCTGGCAGTGTCTCTCTCACTCAGCCTTCTGCTTCCCAGAATTCTTTTCCTCCTTGTCCTGCCTATGCTTCCTCCTGCCTGGCCACTGGCCAATCAGTGTTTTATTTATTGAACAATCAGAGCAATTTGACATACAGACCATCCCACAGCACTTTCCCTTTTCTTTTTTTTAAAAAGGAAGGTTTTAACTTTTACACATCTCCAAAGCCAGCTTGGTATATTTGGGAATTTGGGCGTTGCATCTCTTACTACTTCCTGCTGGAGGGGGGGGCGCTGTATCTTATGGGGATGCAAAGAAAATTTTAGGCCTATGGGGTAGTCCTTGAGGCTGTATTGTCTGAGCCAGTTGCCTTGAAACGATTCTGGATATTGGATCATCTGGACCATGGTGTCATCAGAGACCTTTCAGGTGGTCTTGGCTGTTCAAACCTGATGTATCTTAATCTGGAACAAATCCATAGCCTCTGGCTTTCTGTAGAAACAAAAACAGAGTCTCCTTTCCAAAGCAACATATCTTTACATCCAAATTTTGAAGTCAAGGTACCTTTAAAATAATACATTTTGGCATAACTCAACAGCTTTTGTAATCAAATGTTTTTCTTTAGTTACAAATATCAAAGAAAACATAATCCAGATTTTCTGTGTGGTAGCCATATTTATGTGGCTTATGTTTTATATTACCTTGAGCCTATTGCTTTAAACTGCAGCCTTCTAAGACTGAAAAGGTGCTGTGGCTGCTGGCTCCACCCACTTCAGCTTTCCAACATGGCGGTGGTACGTTTTTCGCCAGTTTTGGGAGCCATCAATTCTCAGAAATAGTGGGTCTATGCTTCTTATCAATGTAGTGTGTAGACCAGAAACCTCTTTTTGTTTTGTACTAGCAAAGGCTAAATCCACCATGTAGCTTAATGTGCTACTTGCTGAGGTCTCATTCCCGCCATACTGCAGGTCAAGCACACACACCAGGAACCCGCCAGTAACTCAAATGGGCAGCTGCTGTTCATTTGAGAGAGACAATTAGGAAGCTGTTTTTAGCTCCGTTTTAGAATCTTTTCTCAGGTTTTAGGTGGAAACTCTTGCCCCACATTGGGCGCCATTTGTAGCTAGAGTTTTCCTGCTTTGTCCACAGTCAGGACAAATCTTTGTCACCCACCAGTCCCACAGCCGCTCAGACCCAACCAAGTAAACACAGAGACTTATATTGCATACAAACTGTATGGCCATGGCAGGCTTCTTGTTAACTGTTTTTATAGCTTAAATTAATCTATTTCCATAAATCTATACCTTGCCACGTGGCTGGTGGCTTACCGGCATCTTCACATGCTGTTGGTCATGGCAGCAGCTGGCAGTGTCTCTCTCACTCAGCCTTCTGCTTCCCAGAATTCTTTTCCTCCTTGTCCTGCCTATACTTCCTCCTGCCTGGCCACTGGCCAATCAGTGTTTTATTTATTGAACAATCAGAGCAATTTGACATACAGACCATCCCACAGCAGTAGATTATTGTTAGGAGTCATTTTATTACTGTTCCTTTAGCAGAATAATAGCAATTAATTTGCCTCTAAGTCTATGGGCTATCTTGTCTGAGGCTTTTGGCTACCTTGGCAGTATCACGCATGGGTTACATCTCAAGGAGTATCTTCAAACTCAACCAGATGTGTTAGGTTAGTTCCACAGTGTTTGTGTCACTCTTGAATCAGCATATCACACAGGCAATTAACTGTTGTAGAATCACAATGTTTTAAGTGGGATGGTATTAGATGATTCCCTTGGTAGTAAAAGATATCTATTTGATACATCATCTGTCCTATTATTTGGTGACTCCATTTAGATTTCTTTCATATATGTATATATTTGGAGAAACTTCATGGTACTATGTTTTCACATAGCTCCTAATGGATCCATGTTATTTGTCCCTCCACCTTTTCTCTTCTATATTTCTCTTTGCTCCCTCCTGTTTTAATACTCCTGCTCCCATCTTCCACCTGTTTCTTTCCAGCTATATATTCTATTTCCTGTTAATTGGGAAATCATTTCCCCACTCCTGATCCCTTACTCGATATCTGACCTCTGTGGTTATATGGATGGTAGCAAACTTATACAAGTAACACTAAAAGGTTCCATCAATATATAAAAAAATGCATACATCATCTGTCTCTTTGGGTCTCAAAATGAGTTTTTCTATCTCTATCTCTTTGCCTTTGGTTATCAAGATTTCATTTCTTTAAGAGTTGAATATTATTTTATTGTGTAAAAGTACATTTTTATTTTCACCATCTGTTCATCTGTTGATGGACACCTAAGCTGTCTACATTTCTGGCTATTATAACTAGGGACTCAATGAATATGGGCAAACAAATGTCTCTGTAGTAGGATGTAGAGTTCTTTGAGTACATGCCACAATGTGGTACATCTGGATATTGAGGTAGATCTATTCCCAGGTTCCCAAGTATTCTCCACTGTGATTTCCATAGTGGGTACATGAGTATGTACTCCCACCAGCAATGAATAAGTGTTTCCCTTTCCTCACATCTTCACCAGCATAAGCTGTCATTTCTTTTATTGACCTTGGTCATCCTGACTGGAATAAGATGAAATCTCCAAGGAGTTTTGATTTACATCACCTGATGACTAAGAATGTTGAATATTTCTTTAAGTGTAAGTGTTTTTCATCCATTTGTATTTCATCTTTTGAGAACTCTCTTTGTAGCCAAATTTCTAAACCATCTTATTAAATAAGAAACACAGAGCCAAATATAGGGGTGAAAGCCTTAGAGATCAGGGAAATAGTGATAGCTACCAATCATACCTCTCCAGCTCTGCAGCTATCACAAGGTAAGTTACTTCCTATCTACTCGCACCTTTATTGCCTTGCTGTTCTGCCCTCTCATTGGCTCTTAGCCCAGATACCTTACTTCCTTGTCACTGCCTGTCTGTACAGACCTCCAGGTATCTATGGTTGGTACTGGGATTAAAGGTGTGTCACCATGATTGACTGTTCCCTATTATGTCCTTGAACACACAGAGACCCTGCCTAATGTGTGATCAGATTAAGGGCATGTGCTACCACTGCCTGACAGCTACCACAGTTCTATGTTTACTTAAAAATGACTGGCCTTTTCCCCCTTGATCTCCAGGCATGCTTTATTTATTAACATACAAATAAAATATCACATTTCAGCATAAATAAAATATCACCACATCTCTGTTTATTTCTTTACTTTCATTTTAATTGGGTTATTTGATTTCTTGACAACCATTTATTATTTTTAAATCTTTGTTTACTTAAGATATTAGCTCTCTGCCCTGTGGGTGATGCCTGACTATCAAAAGAAAGCTGTAGCCCTCAGGCATCTTGGAAGTGCAGACTTGAGTTGATGCTAAAAGATATACAGTATCTTAGAAATGTTGATGTGGGCTTTGATTAGAGATTTTATGGGGTCTCCTTGCCCAGAAACTTAGCACTCTCCAGATACTTTCTAATTGCAGGGTGTTAGTTCAAAATGTTTACATAGTCATGGGTTCCATATTCATTCACTTAAAACTGAAAGGTAGCCTTTTTATGACTCCTGTATTGCCTGAAAGAGTTTGGGATATATAAGCTGTAAAAAGACATGAGGGAGTGGACCAACAGAGAGAACAACATGAGAATGAACAGCATGATGTGAATAGCATGAGAGAATAAAAAAAGGAAACATGAAGACAATATGTGGCTGTATTCATTTTTCCCTACCCCTCAGATAGAAAAGTCATCATTTTGCCAACACTGTGGAATTCCTTTTGAGAGTAAAGTTAATTAAGAAAAAAAGATATTAGCTCTCTATCAGATTTGTTTTTGGTAAAGAACTTTTTCCATTCTGCAACCTGGTGTTTTGTGTGAATGATGATGTCCTCTATCATACAAAAGCATTTCATTTCCATTAGGTCTCATTTATTAATTGTTGGTTTTAGTACCTGTACTATCAATGTCCTGTTCAGAAAGTCTTTTCTGTGCCAACAAATCCATGACTATTCTGCACTTTCTCTCCCATCAGATTCAGGGTATCTGGCCTAATGTATAAATACTTGTTCCATTTGGAGTTGAATTTCATTCAGGGTGATAAATATGGATGTATTTTAGTTCTTCTAGTTTCAGCTATGCAGTATGACCAATACTGACAAGTTTTTTTTTTAAATAAGTAGAACTAGTCATGGCTTATGCAGTCTTTGCTTAAACCTGTCCATAAATAAATTTAACTGATTATATTCCAATGAGCACTACTACTGTATATGGATTTAAATTCATGAAGGAAAAATTCTTATAGAGATTGGTTGTGAAGCAACCCAATAAGAAGAATTCTTCCATGGCTTTATGATCAGTTTCAACCTCCATGTTTCTGACTTGAATTTCTGCCTTGAATTTCTTCTGTGATGAAGTGTGAATGGATGTCTAAGCCAAATAAATCCTGTCCCCAAAAAAGTTTATTTATAAATAGTTTTTAGTATTTATAATAACTAAAGAAAATGTTCACATCATCCTTCAAGCCTCTAACAATATAACAGAATGGATCTATTCAGATTTTTCCTCCTGCTACCCACCTTGATCTTCATCAGGACTAAATTATTTTTCAACCAAGAGCATAGATTTCACAAAGCCCTAAATTCTCTCTTTTCTCAGTCATATAACTTTAGAATTAGTTTATAATGTAACTACAAACCTATTAAGGTTTGATGAACTGTAATTGATATAATGTAACTTCTAATTCTTGAGCATAGGTATTACTTAACTTATTTAGTAAATCTTTAATTTATCTGGTTACTAGAAAATACATTAAGCATTGAACAGACATCAGTGGTTTCTCATTCTATAAACCACACAATAAAACTTCTCTTATTGAAGTATTTGGGAATTATTCTCTGAGAATTTCATGAAGGTACTTTATTGAGGTAATGTGCATAGTTTAAACACTCATGGTCAAGTGGAAGAATTAGGGGTTAGTTGGAAAAACTATGGGATTGAAATGGTTTTTGGTCTTGTGGGAAGCTAGGAGGACACTGTAGGGTCAGGTCTTTAAATAACCACAAAGAACCATCATTGGTATAAACTGACCTTGAACTTGGAAGAAGATGCCTGAAGATAGTTTGCCTTTTCTGAGTAAAGTTTCCAGAAATATTTTAGCTGAGAAATTGTAATTCTACCAGTCTCTTGGAGAATGGTGCCTCTGTCCTGTAGGGAATATCTACTCTGCAGCACCCAATGCACACACTGTAGAGGAGGTTTATCTTGGGGTCTAGAGTTTATAATTTCCAGTGGCATCACATTAATCCTGAGGCTCCAACTCATCCTTTCCACCCCTCTTCTACCACTTGAATGAATTCTTCCCAGCAACTGCAATTCCCATCACAGTGGCTCTGTGAGTCTGTGTAGCTCAGTTGAAGTGATATCCTAGATTTTTATCCCTTAAATGCCTAAGACCCTCATTACCATAACTTTCACAGGTTAAGTGTCATATGTTTGGCATTTTTCCACCTGATTTGGCAAAAATGGGTGGGAAAATAAACTTCTGGAGTTTGTGAATAGGATAATCACCCTGAATGAAAGAGTAGTTATATGTTGTGCACTTCTCAAAATAAATAAAATCATATATTTTATAGTACATAAATCATGGGGTATCATTTAAAGCCCCAGTGGACCATCTGAATGTCCAACTGAGTAAATTATTCATTAATCTCCTGAAATTGTCAACTGTTGAAAAGATGCAGTTTTTATCCATAAAGCATCTCTATTACAATAGTGTTTGTACAGAATTAACATCAGAAGAACATGCAGTAAATGGGGATTTGAGTTCTTTGAAACTTACTTAGTCTCCCACTACTAGTTTCATAACAAAATATCTATGCTCTCTCTATGTCTTAAACATCATCAATATTTATGGGAAACACCCAGGTCCAGGAAACCACAGACATACTCATGGTGAAGGTCTAACACCAAACTACTCACATAAATATACTCTATCATACAAGGCTTAATCTTTAAATTCTGCTCACTTCAAGGCTCTGTTGAAGTCAAGTGCAAACTCTAAACCCACTTCCAAATGATAGCCAATGCACATAGACTGGTATCTATTGTTCTGAAACAAGTAACAGTCTCATGGTTCCAGCACATCACATATCTTTAGTTCATGGATTCTATATCACTATATGGTCAATAGCTATGGATAAAATCATGCATTGAATCCATGTCAGATGAAATCAGCCTATGCCTCAAGCAAATATGTTTCTCTCTCTCTCTCTCTCTCTCTCTCTCTCTCTCTCTCTCTCTCTCCCTCTCTCTCCATTATATAACCTAATCTCTACCTCCTTCTATGATAAGCACAAATTATTCCTAAAACATATTGACAACTTTCCTCACTTATAATTTGCTTGGCATGAGATGTCATGAAATTCCTGATTCTTCAAATAATGAAGGAACAAAGAACATTGCATCAAAAAATAACTGAAACATAAAACTTTCTTTCAGACTTTAGAAAAATGAAAAAAGTCAAGTAAAAGTAAACGATCACTGTGGATTTTGCAACTTTCTTCTTGGATGGAGATTGTTTATTATGGCCAGGTGAACCAAGAGTACAAATAAATACCAAAATAACGGAGCAAAATTCAGAGGACAATAGACAACAGTGAAGGCAATGGGCCAGAAAATAAAAGGATGAGTTCAGAAGACAGAAACCATTGAGAAGGAGAATTCCTATTTAGAGTTAAGTATTCACCTACTCTTACTCTTTGCTCATTCATCAGTTGTATTGGGTCACCATAGGAATCACATTCTGCTGCAAAAATAGAAGCCTTTCTAATGATAGTTCAGATACACACTAACATATGGGAAACAGCAACTCCTGTGGGTGTTGTGAAATATTAGTTTAAGATGTGTTACATTTGTTTATGTTGTAGGACATTTGTTTAATGATGCAAAGACGTGTTGCATTCTTTTATGTTGCATTTGTTCAACTCTATAAAGCTTTGTTACTTTGTCTGCCTAAAACACCTGATTGGTCTAATAAAGAGCTGAATGGCCAATACCTAGGCAGGAAAGAGAAATAGGTGTGGCTGGCAGACAAAGATAATAAATAGGAGGAGAAATCTAAGGAAGAGGGAGGAGTGAGAGAAAGAGAGGAGAATGCCAGAGACCAGCCACACAGCCACACAGCAGGCCATGGAGTAAGAAGGAATGAAGATATATAGAATAAAGAAAGTCCAGAAACAAAACAGTTAAACAAAAATGAATGGAATAATTCAAGTTAGAAACATGTCAAGCTAAGCCTGGGCATTCATAAGTAAGAATAAGTCTCCATGTGTTTATATATGGAAGTTGAGTAGCAGGCACCCAAAGACTTAAAAAAAAGAAAACCAACTACATTTTAGCATACTAATGTGAGACATGAATATTGATCTAGGGCTTGAGAAAGCTGAAAAAAAAGATGCAGCTTCTTTAATAACCACTACTCTTCATCTAGTGGCACTAAAAGGAAATGGCAAGCTAAGTAAAAGTGCTTTTGGCAGCACAGGCACTGGCTTTCTACAGCTAGGAAGGTTCACATACCTCAGACTGGGCCCAGGAGGTTTAGGTTTGTCTCTTTAAAGACCCAAGAAACTGGCAGAGCCAGGTACCAAAGCCCCAGTAGAGGTCCTAGTTAGCAGTTTAAGTGCTTATATGATCTAAAAAGACTAGAGGTATGCAGTAAAAGAGATCCAGATGGGAAAAAACCTCTAAATAGGCTGTAGTATGTTTAACAATAGCCATAGGCTTAAGAAAGAAAAGAGAAGAATATAGACAGTCATAGAAAAAGTAAGTAGTTTAAAAATAATAAAGTAAATTCTTGAAAGAGAGATGAAAATTAATCTAAAAATGATTAAGTCACATAGAGATGGGAAATACACAGGGAGCCTGGATCCTGTATGGTGTTGTAGCATGGGGCCAAACAACCAGAAACAGAACATAATGGATCTGGGAATTAAATACTCTACTCTTCATTTCTTTTTATTAGGTATTTGGTCACAATGTTGAGAAAAGCAATAGTTTTGATGAATTTTTATTCTCCTATTCTAATGTTTATTTGGGAATATTATCTGCTAACACCTTCATGGAAATAAATTAAAGGAAATACAGTTCAATCTGTGCTGTGAATTGGGGGAATACACATTGTTGAAAGTAAACCACTTGTGGATGCAAAATAGTATAACGTTGCATTTTCTGTATATGTGTCTATGGACTTTCATAATAAAGGGAGGATACTAACTAAATTGCTACTTTTCACTTTTTTATCAAAATGAAACTAAATACATAAAATAGAAAGTATATTCAATAATATGTCTCATTTAACTTGTTACAATGAACATGAACTATATTTTAATATTTTTTTATATATCAAACATAGCTGGATGGTGGTGATTTGAGCCTTTAATCCCAGCACTCAGGAGAGAGAGGCAGGCAGAGCTCTCTATTTGATGCCAGCCTGCTCTACAGAGACAGTTTCAGGAAAGCCAGGACTGCACAGAAAAACCCTGTCTTGGAAAACCAAACTAAAAAGAAAATCAAACATAAAAACAGACATTTCCATTTCTTGAAGAATGCAAATTTTATGCTTACTTCCCAGGCAATCTCTCTTATCTCCTCTTCTCTCCCTTTTCCTCTCTGTCATCATTCCTTCTCTGCAGATGGAACAACAGCAAAAGATATAGCAACATGAAAATATAAAATGAAATTTTTATGAATATTATATTTAAGAACTATTTCATCTACAATTTATATATTAGTGCAATTTTTAGAAATGAAATCTAACAATACAGTCCTTATTGTACTTCTATTTGAGCTTCTACATATGACAAAATAACCTTGTCTTTCTGTTTTTAGATTCACCTATTTACTGTAAATGACAGCATTTAATTCATTTCTGTGCATGAGCAATACTTTGATGTGTATACCCACATTTTCCATACTCATGGATATCTAGGCTGATTCCATATCTTTACTATTTTGAATAATTGTGCAATAAGTTGGCTGAGCAGGTATCTCTTGTTATTAAGCAGAAACTCAGAAGCAGATTGGTCATTACATGCTAATAGTTTGATGAGAAGTGTAGATGTATAAATTAGTAGGGCCTCCACAAGTAAGAGAGATGAGTCTACAAATATAGAAAACTTGGACTTTGGGTAAAGTGCAAAGTCAAATATCTTCAATTCTGAAATTTTAGAAAGTTCTCCACAAGAATATATGAGACAAAATAATTTCGGTAACATTGCACATATTAATAAAAATGTTAAAAATAGAATGACATACAAACTACCACATGATAACACAAAGGAATGCCAATAGAAAACTGTTATCTAATGGGAGACAGAATGGAAGTGTGCCTGCATAGGAGGAGAGGTGGGAAGGAACTGAGAGAAGTAGAGAAAGGAAAAACCATACTCAGGATATAAAATATTAGAATAAAATCTATTTTCTATAAAATGGAAAAAACATATTTTGAGAGATAGATGGGCTGCAGAAGAGAGGAGAGAAGGATGGTCCCATGAACATCTGTTTATTTGTGCATTGAGCTTCGAACTCTCTTGGGTGCCTCTGACCAACCCACCCCTGCTGTTCACTCAGAGGGGAATCTTGACAATTCAGTGTTGCCTTTTCTTGGTGGCACTGCTTTTTGACAGAGTAAAAATTTCAGTAACCCAATTTCTTTCAGTTCAAAATTATTTTTATCAGATCTGGTGATCTCACTTTGTCACCTGCTGGTGGTCATGGCTCTTTGGGCTTCACTTCTAAGTCCTGGCATGTAAAAGGCTAGCAGCATCCACTTCTTGTCCTTCTTTATTTCTTATTGTTGATAAGAAAGAAGAATGAAAATGCTTTAAAATAAATTTGAATATATATATATATATATATATATATATATGAAATATAGATGTATAATAGACATCTATTCCTTGTCCTCCTTTCTCATTGTTGTTAAGAAAGAAGAATTAAAACTCATTAAATTATTAAAAAAACAAAGATAATGTTTTAAAATAAATTAGAATAGATATGTCTATACAACAGCTTCAGAAACTATGTGACAAGTATTGTAATAACTGGACCAGACAATGAAGGACAGTTCCAACGACAATAAAACAGACTATTCACACATAGAGGAGAAACTGGAATTTAATATATATTAAACATACTAATACATTTTCAAATAATTTCAATTTTATTTATGTATTGATAATATGTATTTGAAATATTAATAAAAGAAATATTTTAAAGCTACTCAACACCATGATTTCTTTTTTTTTTCTTCCTGACAGGGTTTCTCTGTGTAACATTGGAGCCTGTCCTCTCTAGCCCAGGCTGTCCTCAAACTCACAGAGATCTGCCTGCCTCTGCCTCCTGAATGCTGGGATTAAAGGCATGCACCACTACCTCCTGGCTCAACACCATGATTTCTTTTTATTCATTAAATGTGTTAGATGAAAAGTAATAGAAAAAATAAAATAGTACTTAAATTATTATATAATGGACAAAGTCAATATATTAATGAGCCATTTTTACTGTTCAAAAGAAATTTTAAAATATTGATGGATATAGCTTTAAATATTTGTTTTAAATTCTCAAATATTTTAGTAGTTCTTCATTAATCTGTTTTATATATATATATATATATATATATATATCTTTTTGAAGCTTGCATAATTTTAACTTTTTATATTTTAATAAGCTTACCAAATAAAAGGTTACTTGTAACATTTTCACTCATGCTTGGTTTTGGTTGACTCTCCCACACCAGTTTTTTTATCCCACATTCCTCACATCATCCCCACTTATACACTTATTATTTCTCCTTCCATTTTCATATTGAATATGCTCTATTACCCAATGCCTCACATAAATAGTCTTTCTCCTCTCATCTCATGTTCACCTTTTTAGTTCCTGTCCTCTGTCCATATATGTTCCCATGTAAATGTGCGTATTTAACAATTAGAAGTCAGGATCTGCAGAGGAGAAAACATAGAATTTGTCCTTTTAAACTTGGGTTTTTTCACTTAATATGGGTCTATCATTTTCTTACAAATTTAGTTTCATTTCTATTTATGGCTGAATAAAATCCCTGTATGCATACAGATCAAGACCCAGTAGCAAAAGCCTGTAATTCTGGTGCTGGAGAGTTGGAGAGAGGAAGATCCTTATGGGTTCCGGGCGCCAATCTGACTGGATGAGAGAATTCCAGATTCAAGGACAGATGCTGTTTGAAAATATAAGGTAGAAAAGGATTGAGGAAGATGCTTGACATTGACATCTTTTGCCCAGAAACATGTATACACACATACCTAACACACATACTTCCACACATGCATATAGCATAGCTTGTTTAACCAGTAGTTATCCTCTTCTACTGAACAAGAAGCAGTGATAATCCCATTACTCTTAGGGCTGCTTTATGAAATTGTCCTTAATATTTTTCCCCCGTCTTAAGTGATCTCTACCCCATTTTTGCTCTACTCAAAAATCTTACTTTTCTCAAATCACTCAAGAGAATATGCTGAATTTATCCTTTTCTCTCTTGCTTGGAAATAGCTTTGTTTAAACTATA
The DNA here is from genome assembly GCF_004664715.2 of Peromyscus leucopus. Classification (NCBI taxonomy): domain Eukaryota; kingdom Metazoa; phylum Chordata; class Mammalia; order Rodentia; family Cricetidae; genus Peromyscus; species Peromyscus leucopus. The sequence goes on along the minus strand of NC_051064.1, from coordinate 115,631,949 downwards.
TGTTTATTTACCATGTTTTATTAGACATAAATGTTATATTTCATTAATGACATACATTTTCTTTTATTTTCAGGCAATTATGTCTATTTGCCATGTGAATTATTACTCTCATTTTTGCTGTTCCTATGACTCATATTTTGACGATATTTCTATCTTTGTATTAGAATTAAAATGATCCCCACAAGACCTAACAGTAGAATGCAAATTTGAAAGGCAAGTGTTTCTTTTCCATCTACAAGCATGTGGACATGTATAAAAATTATAGAACCATATTTTCCTCTGGGATTTTAGCTCATGCTTTCCTGTAGTCTCTGTAACCACAATTCTGGGTGAGAAATCTGATCCTATTTTTAGTCTACTAACTTTTGTAGGAAATCTGTCTAGGTAATAATGTTTGATGTAGGTACTGTTAACTCACATCTTACTAAAATTAAAAATAGTTGAGAACACAGGTGATAACATACTTATGTGCCGTGAAATGCCAGAGATATTTACAAAGGCAAAGGTAACAAATTTGATTTAGTCATTAATTAACTTGAGTTTCCTGGTTTGAATCAATGAAAGAAAAATACATCTAGAGAGAAATCTGCAAGTAAAATGGACATCTTAGAAAAGAGCCTGACAGGACTTGAATATATCTCTATCTATCTATCTATCTATCTATCTATCTATCTATCTATCTATCTATCTATTTATCTATTTATTTATTCATTCTTCTCACATATACTATATCTTGACTGCAGTTTACCCTCCCTCCACTCCTCCCAGCTCCCCTCCCACCTCACCTCTCCACTATATCCATTCCTATTCCTTTCCCTTCAGAGAAGAACAGGCCTCCCAGGCATATTAATGAACACAACATAACAAGATACAATAAGAATAGACACAAACCCTATCAGGGCTGGACAAGGCAATCCAGTAGAAGTAAAAAGGTTCCCAAAGCAGACAAAAAGAGTCAGAGACAACCCTGCCTCCCACTATTAGGAGTCCTTGAAGAACACCAAGGTATACAACCATAACATATATGCAGAGGACCTAGGCTCCTCCATGATTGTTTCTTCAGTTTCTGTGATCCCCTATAAGTCCTTCTCAGTTGTTTCTGTGGGCTGTGTCCTCCTGGTGTCCTCAACCCCTCTGGCTCCTACAATCTTTCTTCCTCATTTCTGTGTACTTCCCTGAGCTCTTCATATTGTTTAGCAGTGAGTCTGTGCATCTGCTCCCATCAGTTGCTGGATTTCACTTCCTAAGACATTAATAAGGCTAGGCTTCAGTCTGTGAGTATAGCAGAATATCATTAGGAATCATTTCACTGACTTTTTCTTTTCTTTTTTTCTTTTTTTGTCTTTGGTTCTATCCTAGGTTTCTGGGCTATCCAGTCTCTGGTTCTTGGCCCTCCAGTGCTATGGGATATCACTCTGTATGCTGTGAATGTGTGTTGTTCTGATTGGTTGATAAATAAAATGCTGAATGGCCAGTAGACAGCCAGGAAGTATAGGCGGGATAAGCAGACAAGAAAAATTCTGAGAAGAGGAAGGCTGAGTCAGAAGTCACCAGCCAGACACAGAGGAAGAAGATGACAAGGCAGAACTGAGAAAAGGTGCCAAGCCATACAACTAAACATAGATAAGAATTATGATTTAATTTAAATGTAAGAGCTAGTCAGTAATAAGCCTGAGCTAATGGCCAAGCAGTTATAAATAATATAAGCTTCTGAGTGATCATTTTATAAAAGGCTGTGGGACTGTGGGTGAGAGATTTGTCCTGACCATGGGCCAGGTGGGACACAAGAAACCTTCCAGCTACAATGAGTACCCAACATGGGGCATTGGTCCATATAGTAAGAAAGCTTAAAGATTCTGAATGCACAGAAACAGAGCCACACTAGGCTTCCTAGTCTCATGGTCTCATGCCAACTGCAGTGCAGACTCATCTCCTGACAGCTGCCTACAAGATGGAGCTAGCCACCAGCCACCATGTGCTAAGTGGCATGACTGCAGATTCCTGCTGCAGTACACAGAGGCATCTCCAAGCCACACAGTGTGGTGTGTGGTAGATTTAACATTTGCTAGTATAGACAAAAAAATTGGTTTCTGGGCTACACACTGTTTTAATGGAGGCATAGACCCACTGCTTCGGAGAGTGGGTGGTATGTGTGGCTTCGAGAGCTGGTGTAAATGTACTACCACCATGGTGAAAAGCTGGGGTGGGTAAAGTCAACAAACAAGGCTGCCACTTCTGTCCTAACCACCCTGTAGCTTAATGCAAGAGATTCACATTAACACAGATTCAGATGAAATAAACCTCTAAACAGTTTACAATATGTATAAAAATATATGTAGGCTTGGAAGAGAGAGGAAAAGGAATATAGACAGTTATATAAAGAAATTTAAAAAATAAAGTCTTTAAAAATAAAAGTAATATTAAAAAAAGCTACATAGATATGGAAATCACACAGAGAGTCTAGATTATATTGTTTGGGATTTTTAACTACAGAGAGACATTTGATTGTAAAAGCTGCTGAGTTAAATCAATATGTATATTTTAAAGATGTCTTGATTTCAAAATTTATGTCTAAAGATATGTTGCTTTAGAAAAGAGGTTCTGCTTTTGTTTCCACAGAAGATGAGAACCTGTGGATTGCTTCCAGGCTAATATGGTTTGCTCATAAAAGACTCCCTGAGAGGTATCCAATTAATCCAACATCTAGAACAGCTTCAAGGCAAACAACTCAGAGAATACAGCATCATAGACTATTCCAGTCAGGACTTGACCACAATTCTTAATTTTTCCACGATCCCCATAAGAATGCAGTGCCCTCAATCAGCAGGAAGCTGCCTAGAATACTACTCCCACATTCCCAAAAATAGATAATGGGTGTTTGTTTTTGTTTAGAGATTGATTATAAATTGTTATTAGTCATAATCAATATCTTTCTAAAGAAAAAAGGATAGACTATAGATATGATAGGATGAAGGGATAGATTATTGAACCTACTTTTAAAGAGCAACTTGTTTAAAATGTTTTATATTGCTATAGATTTTAGATTATTACAAATTTAAAGTTATAACATATGTATACTTCTACTCTTGTTTAAGGTATTATGTTTGTGCAGCTCATTTGAAATTGTAATGGATAATTTAAAAACACAGATTAATAAATAGTCTTCTATAATAGTCAAATTTATAGTCATGTTAGTTAAGTTTTCTAGGTAAAATAGATATAATTCAATTAGGCAGGTAATCTTCAAACACTTCAAAGACCTACAGAATATGGCATTTAAAATGTTTTAAAAACTTAAGACTTTTCTGGACAATGAGACATGTCTGCTCCTGGCAGTACCAATTACTTCAAGGAAGATGATGGGCACCAAAGACACCCCACGTCTTCTTCATGGCAAAAGTTAGCCATTGGGCAAGAAACTGTTCTTGCCTGGACTGCTTGACAAAATGTCATATAATCTGAACATCCAGGACCTATATTAAGGTGACCACTGAAATTTGCAAGGCAAGATGGTCCTTCAGGTTTCTGCTTCACAGAAAAAACTACCAGACATTCTACAGGACACAAAGAAAAAAAGTGACTGACAGACTAGGCCTATGGGCTGAAAATGGATGCCCCAACATTACAGAGGAACTTTGTAGTTTAACTGTCCAGGTAGCCAACTGTCTCTGTCATTCTAGATTGCTCTTCTACAATGCTCTTCCTGTTTACTTAGATAATATTATGTCTTTCTGAGGTCGTTGATGTAATTGAAAACTAGATAGTTATAATTATGGTTTTCCTTGGTTATGACAAGAGATAAAGTAGATATGAAACCTTGGCCTCACAAATATAAGATAAATAGAATATTTTCTTTAAATTTGCCAAATATAAGTAGACTGGATATTATAACTATGATTCTTGCTTGATAGCTGTTTTGTTATATGTAATTTTACTATGTTGAAGTTAAAGCCTTCCTTTTTGATTAGACAGAAAAGTGGAAGTGCTGTGGGATGTCATTCTGTATGGTGTAAATGTGTGTTGCTCTCATTGGTTGATAAATAAAATGCTGATTGGCCAGTAGCCAGTCAGGATGTATAGGTAGGATAAGAAGATGAGGAATATTATGGGAAGAGGAAGGCTGAGCCAGGAGTTGCCAGCCAGATACAGAGGAAATAAGATGTCAAGACAGAACTGAGAAAAGATACCAAATCACATGACTAAACACAAATACAAATTATGGGTTAATTTAAATGTAAGAGCTAGTCAGTAATAAGCCTGAGCTAATGGCCAAGCAGTTATAATTAATATAAGCCTCTGAATGATTATTTTATAAAAGGCTGTGGGACTGTGGGTGAGAGATTTGTCCCGACTGCGGCCAAGGTGAGACACAGGAAACCTTCCAGCTACACTCCAGGTAGCATCAGATATAGGCTCCTTGTGCATGGGTCTCAAGTTGGTCCACTCATTGGCTGGCAACTCCAACAAGTTCTGTGCCATTTTTACCCCAGCATGTATTGGAGATAACACAGAATGTAAGTCGAAGATTTTGGGACTGGGTTGATGTCCCAGTCTTACCACTGGAAGCTTTGCCTGGTTACAGAAGATGACCAATTCAGGCTCCACATCACCAATTACTAAGAGTCTTTGCTAGTGTGACCCTCATGGGCTTCCTATTGCATCAGGTTTCCTTATTGCTCCACAAGTACCCCAAGATTCCAGTAATCTCTCCTAGCACTCTCCCTCTACACCCCATCTTTCCTGTTTCCATCCTCACCAGGCCTCGGTTCACAGGCAAAATCTATTCTGTTTCACCTTTCCAGGCAGATTCACCATCCCTCCTTGAGATCTGATTGTACAAGAGTAAATAGTTTATTGAGAAAAGGAGTCATAGATATTTGCTGTCTTTCTCTTTGTCACTGTGTCTGCCTGTCCTAAATTCTCAGGCCTAAGGTAACAACTAAGAAAAAGATATTACAAAATAAATTGATGCTTATATGAAAGGCACCATAAACTATGCAGGATGTGTGTGCTTTTAAAATATTTTCTAAAACTCCCTACACACCTTTATATATCCTCTTTTGCTGTAACTTCCAAATGTGAGAATTATAGAATTATAATAATTAACCTTTTAGCATAGGAGAAGAACCAAACTGTTTCAGGGAAATGGTACACAGAATTCTGCTACTTAGGAAACCCTAGGATTTATCCCAATGTTCCAATACAAACCTTGTAAAACTGAAAAAAAAGTAGTGCTAGAACTTGGTGTCATGAACCTGTAATCTTAGGACTTGGGAGGCTGTTGTAGGAAAATTGCAAGAGTTAAAAGCAGCTTTGACTACAGAGTAGGTCCCATAGTAGCCTGGACTACATAGCATTATCATACCTAATGAGTATAAAAATCATACAGAACATACACATATTTGGAGATATGTTGTATTTTTTTAAATGTTAATCTAACTATTGCTAATGGATGATTTTATGCTGAAGATTTGAAAGCTAATTGAAGGCATTTGAATCAGCAATGAATTTTAATCAGCTTCAACTTTTGCTTGTCTCATCATTAACATTTTTAAATAAGTCTGTATTAACCATTTGAGAAACATTAGAATAGACTGAAAGCAATTAATAGAAAGATATGTTCTCAGTTCATTGCAGTGTATAACATCTAGTTGAAATCAATGAATATATGGCATTAACTCTCTTTTTACAGAATTCTAAATAAACAAAAATCAATTAATGCAATATTTAAATGGGTACAGGAATGCTAATTTGTATTATAATGGCCCACATCTTGCATTGGTACATTCTAACTGCTGAAACTTGATAAGTACTGCTGGGGCTTAGGGTGCATTCTCATTTTGGCTTATCCACACTCCACACCAGCAACTTCAATAAAAATCCTATAGAAAACCAAGTCAATGGATGAAAATATGAAAGTACAGCACATCGTTTTTGGGGGTTTAATCTATGAGTCTATTTTGTTTAATAACTTATCTGGATCATCCATAAAAACTCATTGAAGCTTTTCATTTTATTTGAGGGGAAAGTTTACTGGCAATAAAAATTATAAATTAATAATGTGCACATTTTTAATGTATTGCTTTTCAGTTGTAGGTTTTTGGTAGATCAAACAAATAGGCATTGAAAATTTCTATTCTGGCTTACCATTTTGATATATCCTTCTGTTTGCATAAGGACAATAAATTGCACAATAAAGACAGGGCATTTAGCTTTGGACATAAATTGGGGAATGTTTCCAAGATATGAATGTAAGGTTGGGAATTTTCTTGGTCCATGCCTTGTGAAAATCTGAATGTTTTTCATAGAGGGATTTATATAATGACATTGTCATTTTAAAATTTGAGAAGAAAAGGGATGAAGCTGTGCAAAGCTTCAGAGAATGGATGAAACATAGCAGTCTTTCCACATTTCCCTGATATATTTGTCACATTGTGCAATCAGACCTGAGTCTGTCTTTATCATGTGAGGCACCAGCATTCATTAGTATAACTGTATTCCCCAGAAGACTTGAGAAGGCTGTAACCTGAAAGTGGTTAGAGCACACATGCCTTCTGCTTTCCTTTAAAAAAAAATACTAAGATATAGTGATTAGGAGTATCAGCTTTTTGATATCTTGACATTGCTCAGAAATACATTCTATGAGTTGAAATACTTCTCATTGCATTTACCTCTCAATCTGAAGTATACATAAGAAATGAGCATGGTGGCAGAAACCATCAGTGCACATAGGATGACGCTTATATCTTCCAACCACAAAGTATCCAATTCAAAATGTGCATCTGAAACAGGAACTAGGGAGAGTTACAAAAATTAGGATGGTTGTATCAGGTGATAAACAAAGCTGGACTACAAACTTAGGATAGATTCACTTCTCAGGTTGTAGTGCTCTGTACCTTCTGAGGGTGTGAGTGTGGGAAGAAGGCTGTAGGCTAAGTAGATGGTGATGAAGATGGGCTTTTCAGGCTAAACCTAAATGTGGTTGTAAGGAGGAGTAACCTCATCCTCTTACTCATCAGCATTGGAGTAGTTTTGGTTTTCCAGAATCTGGAGGACAAATGGATACATTATGCCTTTTTGTCCTTTCTCCAATGCAGAGTATGCTCAGATTTCTTAGGCTTGTAGCATATATAGTGTAGTTGGTATGGTGTTATGTTTTGTAAACTTGACAGAAGCAAAGTTCATTGGGGGAATAGGGAACCTAAATTAAGAAAATGTCTTCATTAGATTGGCTTTTAGGCAATTTTGTTAGGCCATTTCTCATTAATGATTTTTTTTTTTTTTGGTTTTTGGAGACAGGGTTTCTCTGTGTAGCTTTGCGCCTTTCCTGGAACTCACTTGGTAGACCAGGCTGGCCTCGAACTCACAGAGATCCGCCTGGCTCTGCCTCCTGAGTGCTGGGATTAAAGGCGTGCGCCACCACCGCCCGGCCTCATTAATGATTTATATGGGAGGGTGTAGCACACTGGCAGTGGTGCCACCCCTTGCACTAATGGACTTGAGTGGTGTAAGAAAGCAGGCTAAACAATACTTGAGAATTGAGCCAGTAAGAAACATTCCTTCATGGTCTCTGCTTCACTTTTTGCCTTCAGAATCTTGCCTTGATTGCCTGCCCTAATTTTCATCAGTGATAGATGTGACATGAGAGTTTCAAGATGAGATAAATCTATTCCTCCCACTGGCTGGTTTTTTATCATTTTTCATACAGCAACAGAAATCAAACTATGATAAATACTGTTAGATGAGCAGACTATGAAATAGAAGAGTTTTCACAACTTTTAGAACTCATACACAGTAGAACTTCATGTATCTATCCATACCTTTCTTCTACCTGACTTTCCATGTCCAGGCCTAGCTGGGAACTACACCAAGAGACTTTCTTAGAATAAACTCATACACTTCACATTATTCATAAGAAATCCATCACATGGTTACAAGTGGATCACAGTCACCCTAATATCTACAATCAATACTCAACACTGAATATCTGAAAGACTGACTAAGCTTCTCCTTGTACATGACCTGAATTCAACAAAGACTTGGCAACAACAAAAGCAGAACAAAATTTTCTCAATAGGAACATAGGTAGGCTAGCATCTCATATCAGATACACAGCCAATAAAACAAACCATTGAGTCTAGGTCCCACAACAAAAAACAAACAATATGAAAGATCAAGACAATATTTCCTCTCAACAAAGTCTACCAATTCTATAGAAGAATTTTATAGAAAAGTCCTATGCCCTCCAAATGGGAATCAACTACATGAAACTAAGAACACAAGTTTTAACGATCATAAATATGATCAAAGAATATAAAAACTGCAAAGAGAATACAAGCAAACACCTGAATGAACTGATTAGAGGAAAAAACAAACTCCCAACTGAAGTTTAGGAAAATTCAAACCACTGAATAAAATTATGAAGACAAGAGTGTTTTCAAAACCCAATTCCATAAAGAGATAGAAATACTGAGGAGAATTCAAGGGAAAAACTTAGCAAGACATTGAATCAAATAGAAGTCAGAATATCAGTACTTGAAGATAAAGCAGAAGAATTGGACCAGTCAGTGAAAGACAATTGTGGTGGTTTAAAAGAAAGTAGCCCCCAAAGAGAGTGGTATCATTAGGAGGTGTGGTCTTGTTGGAGTAGGTGTGGGCTTTTTTGGAGAAATTGTGTCACCGTGGAGGTGGGATTTGAGATCTCATATATACCCAATATACTGCCTGGTGTCTCAGACCACTTCCTGTTGCCTGCAAGATAAGATGTAGGACACATGGCTACTTCTCCAGCATCATGTCTGCTTGCACACCATCATGTATCACCATAACAATAACAGACTAAATCTCTGAAAATGTAAGCCATCCCTATTAAATGTTTTTCCTTTATAAGAGTTACTGTGCTCATGGTGTCTCTTCATTGCAATAGACACCCTAACTAAGACAACAATTTTTAAAAAACAGAGGAAAGGAATATATAGGAAGATCAGGACACTATAAATGATCAAATTTACAAACTACAAGCATAAGAAAAGAATCCCAGGTCAATGGCATAGATAATATTTTCAACTGAATCAAAAAAGAAAACTTCACCAAGTTAAGAAAAGACATACCATGCAGATTCAAGAAACACATAGAACACCAAATAGACAGGACCAGAAAAGAAACTCTCCATGACGTATTGTAGTTAACAAACTAAATATATTAACAAAAAGAAGGAACTGAAAGTTGAAAAAGAAAAGCACAAGCCATATATAACGGAAAACACATCAGAATAACAGCTGATTTCTCAACTGATACTTTAAAAGCTAGAAGAATCTGCAAAATCATAATTACAAAAGAATACAGGTGTTTACCTGGACTATTATACCCAGAAGAATATGTCATAATTGAAGGAGAAAGATAAAATTTTCATGATTTAACCAGGCTAAAAGAATTCATGCCTCTACTGAAGTTTGAAACTTCAGTTGGGATGCAAAATAAATGAAAGTATTTAATTAATGAAAAATAAAATTCTTGCCTACCAAACCAGCCGTACAAAGAGTACTCAAAGCAATATTTTAAAAAGAAGGGAGGAATTAAGGATAGCAAAGTGAGAAAGCAAAGTTTTAATTACTGAAGTACAAAGTATACTAAGATTACAAACAGCAACCCTCCCAATGACAGCAACCAAATTTTATTAATAACTTCAAATATCAGTGACCTCAACTCCTTAACCAACAGAAACAGAATAGTTGAATGGGCAAAAACCAAAATTCATCTTTTTGCTATCTAAAAGATATTCTTCTTACCTTTAAGAATATGTACCACTCTAAAGTGAAAAGATAGAAAAATATGTTCCAAAATATTCAGACTAAGAATCAAACAAGCAAGCATTGGTATACCAATTTCTTACAAAATAGATGTTAAAACAATTTAATGAAAAGAGATAAAAGGGACACTTCATTCTGACCAAAGAAATTATCTGCTCATCTTTTTATGACTTGATTCTAACATTGTATACAATGTTCTGACAAAATCATAGTGATGAATTTGTGTCTTTACTCTGGTTTGATTTTAGGCTGTGCCCACAAGAGAAAATTAATGAAAAAACTACTGAAAATTCAGGTCAAGTTTGTGACTTCTGCATTGGACTTTGGAGCTACAACTCTGGATTAATATAAAGAATTACTGCATCTTATCATCTTCACCTTGTTTATATAGCTTCCATTCCACCTATAAAGTTGAGGAGGATGCAAACAAAAATGTAGAACAGGTAAGGAAGTTTAGAAGCCTTGTAATCCAAACATGCATCATTCTTGCTTAGACAAATGTCTTACCAGTGACTAGGCATTTGGAAAAAGGAATATTTACTAGAGGTACTTACCTCTTTGTTTCTTATGCAACCATACCACAACTGCTGTAACAACCGACACTGAAAATGTTATTATCAATATTCCAATCACCCAAGGAGCATCCCAGGAGCACAAGCTACCTAAAGAAGGAAATTAATAATTACTGGGTATGGTGTAGAGATTCCCTAGAGTTTGTAAAATATATCAAGAATGCATGAGTTATATAGTCTGATGTCATCTCTCTGGGTTCATTAGAACACAGCATGGCATAGAACTGAAGAACAGAGCTGATGGTGGTTTGAGGAAAGGGCAGAAAGGTTTATAGGATGGAAATAGTTTTGGACTGATAACAAGTCTGCAGAAAGGGGCTCATGTTTATTTTGCCCCCTCTTTTCAGTCAGTCTGTGGAGTGATAATTATCATCATAAAATTAATATCACACCCTTGGAAATGACCCCTTCAACATCTTGTATACAAAAGTTAGCAAAATGTTAGGAGTTCAGAGTACACCAATGAGAAGCAGTTGAATAAAAGGGTCACGTTTTTACAGAACAGACATGTTTAGAAATTTTTTTAATGTAAATCTCTCAAAAGCTCTTTAGAAAACAACATTTAATCCTTGATGGCTGAATAATTGTGAGACATTCAGAAGTAGTGCAGTTCTACATTTTAAAAATTGGTTTTTTTGAGATAATATAATTATATTATTTTCCTCTTCTAAGTTTCCCTCCAAACTTTTGCCTATTTACCCTCCCTCATTGATCTCTTTAAAATACATGGCCTACTTTTTAATTGTTGTTACATATATATATGTATATACATATAAATATATATGCATATGGCAAAAGAGCCCTTAGGCTGCAATACTGGCATGCATGCCTTAGTGGAAATGAACAACTCTGTAACTGAACTTAAGATCTGCTCAAAAAGATAGAATTGTGTCTGGTCCTGGAATCCTAGCCAAGCATCCAAGAGTAGTGAAATCATGGACCTTGAAGGAGAACCTAAAACTTACATTACTAATTAAACCTACATAACCTCTAAAAACATTCTAAATATTTATCCTTATAACTAGACTTTTAAAGAATGTGGTAACAGGCTACAGATGTAGCTCTGTTGATAGAGTGTGTGCTTGCAATATAAAAAGCACTGGGATCCATTCCTTGTATTGTTTAAAATTACGTTTGCAGCACATATTTATAATCCTAGTGTTAGGGAGGTTGAAGAAAACAAAACAAATTCAAGGTCATCCTCAGGAATAATAAATTTGTGGTTAGTCTTGGCCACATGTCTTTCACGTATACTTCCCTATATCCCTTAGATGCAGTGATAGAAAATAAAAGCTACTTGAGTATGCTAGCAAGCTCAGGCTAGAATAGCAGTTTTCAATGTCAGCAGAATTTGAGAAAGACCGCTAAGTGTAAGACCACTAAGACTGAAATCTTTATCTGATGGCTAAACTACTTATATAAGGAGATCTAGGATGCCTAATTGTGTTTTTCCAAAATGAATCTGAATTTAAGGCTTTTTAAATTGAGAGCATCCTTAAATCTAATGAAATGTTTTGTGAAATATATATATATATATATATCCTTCTACTTTCTCCTGAGTGTAGCACAGTTGAGAACAGATGCAAACTTTGTTTTCTATCATAGGTAAACTACCAGATGTCACAATTTGTACCCCTCCTATGTCCTCCATTCTCCCTTTGCTGTGAAAAGGGACCTCTGTGTAGTCATTTTACCATGTACATTTGAGAACATACTATTACTGCAAAAATATCATTGCATCCTTGAAGAAGTGAAGTGACAAATTCATGAAAATGTCATTAAGTTTTAGAAAGTTCTCCAGGTTAATTTGGGTCTCTATCATAATAGGACAAAAAAAATCCCAACAGATTTTTGGGTCTGGAAACCCAAGTTTTAAAAACAGTATTGTTTACAGCTCTGGTAGAACAATAAGACAATCTAGGACCAAGGAATAACTAAAGCCACACATCTAACTGATGACACAAGGCATTACAGTATTCTAAACAGAGAGACTTGGGAATCAATGTTCATTCAGCTTTAGTCACCCCCCACCCACTTTCCCACTTTGCATCTCTCATCCTCCAGCCCTACTTACACTTACTTCTGGGATGTAGCTGAATACTGGAAACCATGATGGAGATCACCATCACAAGTAATATTATAGTCAGAATCATTTTCCAAATCTTATTCCATGAAAAATATGCACCTGAAATAGATGGTGACACATCTTGGAATGTAGGAAATGTCAAGTCTTTGGGTCCATTCAGTAACAACTGATGATGCCTACAGGGCATGTTGCTATTCAAGATCTAATATTGCTGGCATATTATATTATATATAGTACACTTTGGAGAAAGTTATCATGGGCCCAATGAAAAGCATGACAGGTCTGGAGTTAAGTTAAGCCAGGCCTGAATTAGTGTGAGTCAGGTGGAAAGCATATTCCCTATTTATTCCCTCCCACTCCCTCTTAGATGCTGCTTTGGAGAAAGGGAGGAAGCAATGCTAAGTGTTCCTTTCCCCTGGCTATGACTCAAATATAGGTCTTCAAGAACCATGATTAGGTCATTCCTGACTGTCTTCCAGTCCTTGGTTTAAGTTCTCATAGAGTTTGCAGTACAGAATTTACATATGCATGGACCTGAACTCTTGATCCTTTTGTCTCTGCCTCCCTAGTACTGGGACTACTGGAGCTCACCAATAATCCTGGTATATGTTGTGCTTGGGATTCAGTCCATGGCTTTGTGCATTCTACACAAATACTCTACCAACTGTGATATAACTCTAGTCTTCAAAGATGTTTTATAAAACAGCATATCTTCTTTAAGGAAGAATTGAATCATAAAATGTGCTTTTCATGATTTACTCAAGTTGTAAATAAATAACAAGTATCTTCTATTCTCTTTCTTGTTTTAATATAATGCGTGTGTTGTAGATACATTATATATATATGTTATATATGTGTGTGTATATCTATACATAGTATATCATATATATATATATATGTTTGTTTGTGAGAGAGTGTATGTACATATATATGTATAAACACATATGGTATGAACAATGAAAGAGGATAGATTATTTAAAATTTGTTTATATCTTTATATCTTAGAATTATTTATCTTCCTGTTTCTGACACAGCTACAGTACAAAGTTTAACTTTTCTATTTTAGAGAAACTAAATTATATAAAGTGGTAGGTAAGTTATCCCTATAATTCTCTTGAGTTTTCAAAACATTTTCCTTCATCTCAATCTTACATTGGTATCATAAAACATAGAAACACAGACACGTTCATGATTATTGGCAGTTAATAACATACAATTTAAGTTTAATTTCAATTCATTTATATTATTTATTTTTTCTCAAAGATAATCTGATAGGCAATATTTAAAGCAGTTTGTACATAACAGTATATACAACCAACAAATATGGGACTCTTATGCTTTTAATAAATAGGTAAGTAAGGGCCAATAAACGAAGTTATGCAGTGAGTTAAAAGGAAATAATGCTAAAATAATAATAAATGGAAAATAACAGAATACAATGTGTGCAGAAGAAAGAGATCACATGTTTTTAGGTATTTTTATTTAAGTAATCTCCAATAAGGTGGTTGATAGTTAGGTAGAGAACAGTCAAAGAAATAAGGAAAGTGAGTAGAAGTTAGACCATGCTGAAAGTAAAAGACATTCAGAGTGAAGATCTCAGAGCAGGAATTAGTCTTCATGGCTGAGAAGCAGCAGAGTACATGTAAATACATTGGTATGAACAATGGATGCTCTTAAGAGAAGAGATCAGAAGAGGTAATGGGCACATACATTGTAGGACATTGTGAGGCATTTCATTCTGAAAAAATGGGGAAATTTTCAAGGACTTAACAGAGAGTAATGGTTTCTGACTATTGTTTTAATATTTCTTTACTCCTATTGGTTGATTATATCTAATAATGGGCAAGAGTAGCAATGGATAACTTCTAGGAGTCTATTACTAAAATGAACATGCATAATGGTGTCTTAAATTGGATGGCATCAATAATTATGGTCAAAAGTGATGATGAAGCAATCAGTCATCAACTTGACTCAATTTCTCTCTCTGGCCTTTTTTTTTATGAGTTGTTCTATCTCTCAATATATCTTAAGTTCCAGGAGCATAGGTCCAACAAACACCCTATATCATGAGAAGACTGTCCCCCATTCCTTACAAAGCAACAGCTTTCTTGGGTGGTACCAGTACCATGGTGTCTTCCTCAAAAAAACCCTCAACTCTTTTATTTGTTCATTCTCTTTTATATAGTCTGACAACACCTGATGCCACTAGTGTAAGACAGCCATCAGATTTCTCTTTCTACTTTGACTACACAAAAATTAAAATTCCATTCATATATTTCCATAAACATCTTTTACTAAATTTCTTTTCTACTTTTATATTTAGTTACTGATTTATTCATTTAATATTTATATATTTCAATATGCCATAGATAGTAAATAATAAAATAAATACAAAATAAATCTATATTTATTTTATATTTATATATTTGTAAAATAAACATAAACTCATAAGAACTAGTATAGAACCTGCTATTGTTATTTTTCTCAGTGATTGAATTGTCAAATTGTCTTCTAAATAGCTATGTTTACACCTATAGTCCTAGACTCTTTTCAAACTCGGCCAGAGGCCAGAGGCAGTAGTCAATGTTCAATGTCCTGAGAATAAGTAGCTGGATACTCAGGCCCTACACATGATATCTATATTATTTCCAGTATTATTAAAGCTTGAGGAAGATTTCAGAAGTGGGGGCAAAAAGAATATAAGATCCAGAGGATGGGAAGAAATGCTATAAAATGTCATCTGGACATGGCATGGATATTGCATCAATAGCAGCTTTACAAGACCTTCAGAAGATCAAGTCAGTCAAAATCCCAGCACAGATGCAGCCAGTGATCTCCAGGTTCCATCCCCCAAAGAAGAGCTATTTGTGGTAGATAGTTGCTGAGAGAAAGTAATTCATTCTCTTTTGAGGGTGTGATGTCTTACAGGTTTCTCATTGTCCAGTGGATGTCCCTATATCCATACCCATATAGGGAACACTAGTTGGACATAGTGGGTTATCAAAAACAAAAAGGACATGGAGTTTTGAGAGGTGTGTGTTGGGGGGATATGAGTGGTAGAGATGAAAGGGAAAAGGAGAGAGATATGATAGTTTTTTACTATATACATGCATAAGATCCCCCTAAATAAAGAAAAATTTTAAATTGCCATAGAACTCCAATATCAAGAAGGCAGAATCAAATAAGTGAATGTGGAAAAGAGAACTAATGCTTTGATAACCAAATTTAAAAAAATCATTGTTTAGCTTTAAATCATCTTGCAATGGCTGATACTGAAGAACAAGTACTCTGACTAACCTGATAGGACAACACTCGTCCTTCCCCCTTGGCCTGTCAGAGGGTTCTGAAGGCAGCAAATGACTTTCTGGAAGGAGCGGTCTTTAATGAGAAGGGACATGTTCATGTTGAACAATTTGTCTCCATCTTGTGAATGAGATTTTGATGCAGCTTGAATGACCTCTCCTCTGCTGTCTCTCCATTCCATGAGAGGCTGTGGAAACCATCCTCCAGAGTGGCACTCCACTATTAAACCTTTGGTATTAGGAGGGTGAACAAGAATCTCAACCCGGGAACTTTCAGCTGGTTGGGAACACAGGAATAAAACAGTATGTTTTTAAGTGAATGAAAGGGGAAATTATTTTATACTTGCAGGCACCAATAATTCTGGAAAAATGAGCTCACATTAAATAGCCATTGAATTTATTTAAGGAGAGTTGAGAATAAGAATTACCACCAAGTAAACTATTTTAAATTTTAAGTAACTGGTAAAAGTCACATTTTATTAATATGTTGTTAGAAATTGCTGAAAGAGTAAAAAAAAACTTAAAAGTGTTTTGTAGATATCTTAGAAATCTGACAATCTTTGTAAACCTGAAACAGAATTTACTGATAGACTTGATGTGTACACAGCCATAATTTCATTTTTGATCTAGGTGAAAAACAAAATTCATGAAATTGATCTTGGGAATCAAACAATGTAATATTAGACACAGAAACACTGAAAAATTCCCTAGATTTCAAACCCTGATTGATTGAGATTGGGTTCATAGAAACCTCAGAAATACTCATGCTTACCTGTGACCTTGACCTCTGTGATGTGTTCTATAAACTGTTCATCATTTTTGAAGATGCAGTGATAAGGACCACCATCATCAACAGTCACACTAAGGATCCTGAGGGTCACTTTTCCTTCTCCAATGGCATCTTTCAGGAGTTCTGTCCTTCCCAAATACTTAGAGATAATTTCTCCATACAGGTCTTTACCATCCCTGTACAGGTATACTGGCTGTGTATAATGATTCTGGAACCAGCGGATCTCCATGTGCTGTGCAGGTTGTGGTGGAGACAACTGACAACTGAGTTCAAGGGTTCCACCCAGGGGAGCCAAGACTGGCCCCTCTGAGCCGGTCACTGTGAATTCTTCTAGGAAGGAAAACAAGAACCAAAGGTGGTAGTGACAGGACATATCTCACTTAAATCAGCCTAACTCCATCTCCATCTCTCTCTATCCCTCTCTCTTAATGTATCTTAATTTATCCATTTATATATTTACCTGACTTTAAATATTTGATGTACTTTATAATTAACTGCTGTATAAATTTTTGCTTCTTTTTCTGGTAAAATTACACAAAGCTTCTTAAATTACATAATTCTTATCTTTGTTCAATTTTAGTTACTTTTTACTCATTTAATGTTTATCTTTTTGCATCTCTACTATAATCTCTTACCATAGAACTCTATGATATGTTTTCAGAATCATCAGCAAAATATGCTCAAGTACCACAGTCTACCCCTGTAAGCATGCCCTGGTTAAAATATCTTTGATGTTCCCTTTCCTTTTTTGATACAAGGGGATTACAACACATTGTCTATCAGGTAAGAGATTCAGAAATTCTCAACTTTGATATTGAGTCTGTAACTAGAATAAAGTGTGAGAATAGAAGATATTTTATAGTCTCCATTTTTGTCCTATCATACTTACTAAATGAATGAAGAAAAAAAGTTGATTATCTTGTGTTCTGATTTGGCAAACAAGAGACATCCTTACATTTCAACTGCTTCTGTTGTTTTTCTGAGTTGGTCAAGATAATTGCACTAATTTAAGTCTTTCTCTCTCTTGAGGCTTAAAAGGAGCCCAAGGGCTAAAGTATAATAGCTAAATTGATGTTTAGAATAATGAAATTATTTTACATAAAGAATGAAATAGTAAAAGTCTATTTCTTTTTTCAATTTATTTTAAATAATAATTTTTTTCTAGCTTGATCAGAGTTTTGCCTCACTCCCTCTTCTCCTCCCAGCCCCTCCTTCATCTCGTCCCCTCAATCCACTATTCCTCCTTTCTCTTAAAAAAATGACAGACCTCTCATGTATATCAGCCAGCAATGGTATATCAAGTTACATTTAGACTAGGCAACTCCTCTCCTATTGACGCTGGCTGAAGCAACCCAATAGGAGAAAAGGATCCCCAAAGCAGGTAACAGATTCAGAGAGAGAGTCTCTGCTTTCACTGTTAGGAGACCAACAAGAAGATCAAGCTATACACAATTGTATATGTGCAGAGGGCCTAGGTCAGTCACATGAAAGCTCCCTGGCTATTGGTTCAGGCTCTGTGAGGCCCTATGAGCCCCAGATTAGTTGATTCTGTGGTTTGCTTATCCTGTGGAAGAGGGGAAAGGAAGGATTGTGAGAGACAGAAGGGGCAAAGACACCACAGAAAACCACAGAATTAAAAGTCTATTTTAATGGCAATAAAAAATAGAACAGGGCCCCAGATCTCCCATCTGGACAAGAGGTGAGTGTCTAGGCTCAGACCCAGAGAGGCCTGCCCCTAGATCTCATCCCTGGGCACCTGCCATTCCAGAAAAGACCTGCCCAACTTGGCCCCAGGTTCTGGCCATTGGGCAGGATCCCCTTCGCCCCTGCTGGGAAGGCTCCTCTTCTCCAAGACCCCAGCAGACCCTTCAATCTCCACACCTTGCCCCTACACCATCTGCTGAAGACTCCAGCCACTTGCTGAGATTTAGAGACCAGCTCCAAGCTCCTTTCCTGACCCAGACCTCCCATCTGGACAAGAGGTGAGTGTCTGGGCTCAGACCCAGAGAGGCCTGCCCCTAGATCACACCCCTGGGTACCAGCCATTCCGGGGAAGACCTGCCCAACTTGGCCCCAGATTCTGGCCATTGGGCAGGATCCCCTCCACCCGCACTGGGAAGGTTCCCCTTCTCCAAGATCCCCAGCAGACCCTGCAGTCTCCATGCCCTGCTCCTACACCCATCTGCCCAAGACCCTAGCCACTACCGGAGACTTAGAGAACAGCCCCGAGCTCCCTTCCTGCCCTAGAGAACAGCCCTGAGCTACGTTCCTGCCCCGTACCTCCAATCTGGACAAGAGCCCCCAGCTCCCATCCTGCCCTGGAGCTCCCATCTGGACAAGAGACCCCAGCCACTTCCTGAGACTTAGAGACTAGCCCCCAGCTCCCATCCTGCCCTGGGAACTCCCATCTGGACAAGAGATCTCATCTGGAGAAGAGAGAGAGGCTTCCGGAATTTGTCAGTTCTATCTGGACCAAGAGCACTGATAAGACCAAGAACAAATCTACAAGGAGATGGGCAGACGTCAAGGCAGAAGTACATACAACAAAATGAAGAGCAATACAGCATCCCCAGAACCTAGCCCTCCTCCAACAGCTAGACCTGAATATCACAAAATGGAAGAAGCATAAGAAAGCAACCTTATGAATAACATCATGAAGAGGCTATGGCCTTATATAGAAGAAATCAGAAATGAAATTGAGGAAGACAAACAAAAAATGGGGAAAATGCTATAAAAAAAACTAGAGGAAAGGACAAATAAAGCAGAAGAAAACAATAAATCCCTGAAAGAAAACCAAGAAAAAGCAATGAAACAGATGAGAACAGTCCAAGAACTGAAAAGGGAAATAGAAAAAATGAAGAAGACACAAACAGAGGGAATGCTGGAAATAGAAAATCTGAGTAAATGAACGGGAACGTCAGATGCAAGTATAACCAACAGAATGCACAAGATGGAAGAGAGGATCTCTGGCATTGAAGATACAGGAGAAGAAATAGATTCATCAAAGAAAACACTAAAGCCAACAAAGTCTTGACCCAAAATGTCCACGAAATTTGGGATACCATGAAAAGACCAAACCTATGAATAATAGGGATAGAGGAAGGAGAATACCAACTCAAAGGCACAGAAAATATATTCAACAAGATCATAGAAAAAAACTTTCCCAACTTAAAGAAGGAAATGCCTCAGAAGATACAAGAAGCCTATAGGACAAAAAACAGACTAGACCCTCAAAAAAAAGTCCCCTTGCCACATAATAATTAAATAACTAAACGTACAGAATAAAAAAAAGAATATTAAGAGCAGAAAAAGAAAAAAGCCAAGTGACTTATAAAGGCAAACCCATCAGAATAACACCTGAATTCTCAATGGAGACTTTGAAAGCCAGAAGGACCTGGACAGATGTAATGCAGACACTAGGAGACCATGGATGCCAGCCTAGACTAATATATCCAGCAAAACTTTCAATCATAGGCTGAGTGAACAAGAAATCCCAAGACAAAGCCAGATTTAAACAATACTTATCCACAAATCCAACCCTACAGAAAGCACCAGAAGGAAAATTTCAACCGAAGGAAGTAAGATACACCCTCGAAAACACAGGCAATAGATAAAGCCACAGCAGTAAACCCCAAAGAAGAGAAGTACACACACACTACCACCAAAAATAACAGGAATGAACAATCATTGGTCATTAATATCTCTTAATATCAATGGAATTAATTCACCTATAAAAAGACACAGGCTGACAGAATGGATACGAAAGCAGGACCCATTTTTTTCTGCTGCATACAAGAAACACACCTCAAATTCAAAGATTGACACTACCTAAGAATAAAAGCCTGGGAAAAGACTTTCCAATCAAACAGTCTTAAGAAGCAAGCAGGTATAGCCATCCTAATATGTAGCAGGAATCTTAATAATTCTTCTTATTAATAATAGTTCTTATTAATAAAATCAATCCCGAGGCGAGTTATTGGGGTCCATGCTGGTAGATCAGAGAGACAGAACAAGCCACAGCTATCTCACCTCGCCGGATCCTCAGCTGATCTTGTCTCCTCAGACTGGAGGCCTCTGAGTCCTCATCTGGAATGAATCTCAGCTGAACTGAACCAGCCAAATGCCTCGAGTTTCTGGTCCTCACGCCTTATATATCTTTCTGCTTTCTACCACCACTCCCCGGGATTAAAGGCTGGCTTTCTGGGATTAAAGGTGTGTCACCATGCTTGACTGTTTCCAATGTGGCCTTGAACTCACAGAGATCCAGAGGGATTTCTATCTCTGGAATGCCAGGATTAAAGGTGTGAGTGCCACCATTTTCTAGCCTTTGTATTTAGTGGCTGTCTGTTCTCTGACCCCAGATAAATTTATCAGAGTACACAATATTTTGGGGAACACAATACCACCACACTAATATCCAGCAAAATAGACTTCAAACTAAAATCAATCAAAAGAGATCAAGAAGGGCATTACATATTCATCACAGGAAAGATCCACCAAGATGAAGTTTTAATTCTGAACATTTATGCCCCAAACACAAGGGCACCCACGTATGTAAAAGAAACATTACTAAAGCTAAAACAACATCTAAAACCCCATACATTAATAGTGGGAGACTTGAACACACCACTTTCACCACTGGACAGATCTCCCAAATTGAAACTTAACAGAGAAATAAAGGACTTAACTGATGTTATGAATCAAATGGACTTAATCAATATCTACAGAACATTCCATCCTAACAAAAAAGAACATACCTTCTTCTCAACACCCCATGGAACCTTCTCTAAAATCAACCATATACTTGGCCACAAAGCAAATCTCAACAGATACAACATAAGGAGATTAAGGTGATACAAATTGGAAAGGAAGAAGTCAAGCTTTTCCTATTTGCAGATGACATGATAGTATACTTGAGTGACCCCAAAAATTCAACCAAGGAACTGATACAGCATATAAACACCTTCAGCAACATAGCAGGATACAAGATCAACTCAAAAGAAAATCAGTAGCCCTCCTATATACAATTGACAAAGAGGCTGAGAAGGAAATCAGAGATATATCACCCTTTACAATATCTACAAATGATATAAAATACCTTGGGGTAACACTAACCAAGCAAGTGAAGGACCTATATGACAAGAAGTTTAAGTCCCTGAAAAAAGAATTTGAAGATGTCAGAAAATGGAAAGATCTCCCATGCTCATAGATAGGCAGGAATAACATAGTAAAAATTGCAATCTTACCAAAAACAATCTACAGATTCAATGCAATCCCCATCAAAATACCAACACAATTCTTCACAGACCTGGAAAGAATAATACTCAGCTTCATATGGAAAAACAAAAAACCCAGGATAGCCAAAAGAATCCTGTACAATAAAACAACCTCTGGAGGCATCATGATCCCTGACTTCAAGCTCTAATACAGCTACAGTAATAAAAAACAGCTTGGTACTGACATAAAAACTGACATGGAATTGAATTGAAGACCCTGACATTAATCCACACACCTATGAACATATAATTTTTGACAAAGAATCCAAAACTGTACAATGGAAAAAAGAAAGCATCTTCAACAAATGGTGCTTGCATAACTGGATGTCAACATGTAGAAGGCTGCAAATAGATCTATATCTGTCACCGTGCACAAAACTGAGGTCCAAGTGGATCAAAGACCTCAACATAAATCCAGCTACTCTGAACCTGCTAGAAGAGAAAGTAGAAAGTACTCTTGAACGGATTGGCATAGGAGATCACTTCCTAAATATAACACCAGTAGCAAAGACACTGAGAGAAACAATCAATCAATGGGACTTCTTGAAACTGAGAAGCTTTTGTAGAGCAAAGGATAAGGTCAACAAAGCAAAGCGACAGCCTACAGGATGAGAAAAGGCCTTCACCAACCCCACATCTTATAGAGGACTGATATCCAGAATATATAAAGAACTCAAGAAATTAGACATCAAAATGCCCAACAGTCCAATTAAGAAATGGGCTATAGAACTAAATAGAGAATTCTCAACAGAGGAAACTCAAATGGCTGAAAGACATTTAAGAAATTGCTCAACATCCCTAATTATCAGGAAAATGCAAATCAAAACGACTCTGAGATACCACCTTATACCTGTCAGAATGGCTAAGATCAAAAACACTGAAGACACCTTATGCTGGAAATGATGTGGAGCTAGAGGAACTCTCCTCCACTGCTGGTGGGAATGCAAGCTCGTACAGCCACTTTGGAAATCAATATGGGGCTTTCTTAAAAAATTGGGAATCAATCTCCCCCAAAATCCAGCTATACCACTCTTGGGCATATACCCAAGGAGTGCTCAATCATACCACAAGGGCACTTGCTCAGCTATGTTCATATTAGCATTGTTAGTAATAGCCAGAACCTGGAAACAACCTAGATGCCCTTCAACTAAAGAATGGATAAATAAAATGTGGTACCTATACACATTGGAATACTACTCAGCAAAGAAAAGCAATGACATCATGAGGTTTGCAGGCAAATGGATGGATCTAGAAAAAAAATTATCCTGAGTTAGGTAACCCAGACTCAGAAAGACAAACATGGTATGTACTCACTCATAGGAGGATACTAGATGTAAAACAATGATGACTAGACTGCTACTCACAACTCCAGGGAGGCTACCTAGAAAACAGGACCCCAAGAAAGACACAGGTATTGCCCAATGACAAAGAAATGGCTGAGATCTACATGAACAACCTGGACATAAGTGGGGATAAGGAAGGGCAAGTGTCAAGGGAAAGAGAGCTTAGGGAAGCGGGAGATCCCAGCTGGATAAAGAACAGAGAGGGAGAACAAGGAATAAGAGACCATGATAAATGAAGACCACATGAGAATAGGAAGAAGCAAAGTGCTAGAGAGGTCTATGGTGATATTTTATTTGTACCAAAATGTGATTTTATTTGTATGTTAATAAATAAAATTACCCAGGGGTCAGAGCTAATACAAGCCATCCCAGAAGCTGAGTGATGGTGGTGCATGCCTTTAATCCCAGATCTTGTGAGGCAGAGCTAGGCAGAGTTCTGTGTGTTCAAGGATATAGCCAGCATGGAGACACACACCTTTAATCTCATTACCAACCATAGAAGACCTGGAGGTCTGTACAGACAGGCAGTGATGAGGCGGTCATGTGGTTGGGTTTACAACCAATGAGAAGGCTGAACAGAAAGTCTATATAAAGACAAACACACAGGAAGTAGGTCTCTTGACTGAAGTGGACAGCTGCAGCAGTGAAGGGTAAGGCTCTTAGTTCTGACCTCTTGGGCTTTCTTCTTTGCATTGGCTCTGTGTTTCTTATTTAATAAGATGGTTACTTCTACATTTGGCACCCAAATGTGGCAAAAAATCCATTAAAAACCACTTGGCTTAGGTTGGCGGCAGGTCCTGTTTCCCACCTGGGTGGCCTACCTCCCTAGATTGGGCCCAGATCAACCTAGGTCTCAGGCCAGACTGACCCCAAGCAGTTACCCGCAGCTGGAGCTACTTGTTTAAAGCAGGCACTACAAACAACTCAGGCCTGCCTTGCCAAACAGGGCTCCTGCCTGTAAAGCCAATGCACGTGGTCAGAGCTTAAGGAAGCCAGAGCCCAGGCTTGACTTGGCTGAAGCAAGAACATGTGGCTGGATTTAAGCTTTTAGCCAGAACATGGGGCTTCTCTCTCTCTCTCTCTCTCTCTCTCTCTCTCTCTCTCTCTCTCTCTCTCTCTTGTGATTCACACCTCAGACACTAGGTGGCTCTTTTGAAATTCTCTTGGATTTCTACTGTTCTATGCAGACTTGGTAAGTCAATTAAGATATCAGATATTTTAAAGGAAACTATTTAATTTTATGTGTACATTGGAAGAAAATTGGGCTTTGTTTGAAATTTTAGGCAGTCTGACAATGGAACAATTATATGAGAAGATTAATGTTGATCGAATTACGCACTTTATTACTTTTCTTATCCTCATTTTACAATTTAAAAAGATAGTCAATTTAAGTGCCAGGATAAAAGTTTTAGAAAAACCTGTTAAACCTGTTAAAATGAATTATAGAGAAATTCAAATTCAGACAGAAGTAATTAACAGTGAAGCTGTTTCAAGATTGGATCATAAGGTTACAGAAAGAAAGCCTGTTTTCACATAATCACCCTTAATTTATCTGGTAACCATACAGCAGTTACCTGATCAAGTGAATATACAAAATATTTGGACTACAATTGAAGCGTTAGATTTACGAAGGTTTATGGAGGCAATAGTATCTAATGGCATGCATTCTCCATATGTAAAGCAAATGTTAAACACCTGGTCAACTTATAATAGGATGATACCACAGGACTGGCACATGCTGTCCTGGAACCCAGACAAAGACTCCAGTGGCAAATGTGGTTCAAAGAGGAGGCTAAAAACATAGAAAAACATTGGAGGGATAAAGAAATACAAGTGTTCCAGGATCATCTTGTTGGAGAAGGCCAATATGCTGCAGTACAAACACAATGTTTATATGATATCCAAACCTTAATTCTATGTCAAATGGCAGCCTTGAATGCATGGGACAGAGTTGAGGAACCAGGAAAGAAAACTGAGTCATTTACAAAGGTTATACAGGGCCCAAAAGAATCTTTCACAGATTTTTTTTTTTTACAAAGACTGGCTTCAGCAGTAAAGAGAATGGTCCCAGATTCAGAAGCTAGTCAGATAATAATTGAATTTTTGGCTTTTGAGAATGCAAATGAATCATGCAAAAGAATAATTACGCCATTAAAGGCGAGATCTGCACCCTTGGAAGATTAGATCAGAGACTTGGTTACTATTGAGGCTTATGACCATGATGATATGTGGGTAGGAGAAGCAATTTCAAAAGGTTTGAGAAATGGTAGATGTTTTGGATGTGGAAAGTAAGGACATTTGAAAAGGGACTGTAAACAGGTCATTCCCAGAAACAATGTTTCTTCATGAAAAAATGGCAGCAGAATGCCCCTTCCTTCTGGAGTATGCAGAAGGTGTGGTAAGGGGAAACACTGGACCAATGAATGTATATCAACAAGGGACAGGCAAGATAATCCTTTGCCTGGGTCTTTGGGAAACTCCCAGAGGGGCTTCAGGCAGACCCACACAGCAAATCCAGTTCAAACCTTTCCTACAGTTGTAGAGGAAACCCCTACTCAGAGTAATTAAATAACCAAATGCCTATTGGAATAAGTCATGCTGGTCAGGATGATGAAACAGAGAGAATAGAAAATTCAGGAGAAAACATAAAGAACTTTTTTGGCAAACTTCTATTAATGGACAAAGACCAAAATTAACAATAAAAATCATTGGTGTTTTGTTGTCTGGTCTGGTAGACACAGGTGCAGACATTACCATAATTGCACCAGAATTTTGGCATCCAACTTGGCCTCTTCAGGAGGTAAACGTTCAACTGTTAGGAATTGGGACATTATCTCAAGTGAAATAGAGTGAAAGATGGCAGGAATGTATAGGTCCAAAAGGACAGAGAAGAAAATTAAAACCATATGTGGCTAACATAGCTATGAACCTGTGGGGTCTGGGGTCAAGACTTGTTGCAACAATGGAATACTCAGATTAACATCCCTCCAACCTCAGAAACAAATCATAAACTAGCACACGTTTCTGAGAGAAATATTAGAAGATATTGTTCTAATGAGTGGTCACCAGCCATCCAGATTGTACAAGAACAGAGCACAACAACTGATGATCTTCCAAAATCACCAACAGCTCTACCTTTAAAATGGTTAACAGACAAGCCTGTATGGGTTCAGCAATGGCCTTTAACAACAGAGAAACTCCAGGCTTTACAAGAGCTGGTATAAGAACAGTTAAATGCTCAGCATATTGAAGAATCAACCAGCCCTTGGAATTCTGTATTTGTTATTAAAAAGAAATCTGGTAAATGGAGAATGGTAACAGACCTTAGAGCAATTTACAAAGTTATTCAGCCAATGGGCTCTCTACAATCTGGGATGCCTTTGCCTACTCTGTTACCAAAAGGATAGCCTCTTATAGTTATTCATTTAAAAGACTGTTTCTTTTCAATACCCTTACAAGAAAAAGACAGAGAAAGATTTGCCTTCACAGTGCCTAATTACAATAATTCTCAACCAGTTAAAATATTTCAATGGAGAGTACTCCCACAGGGAATGTTGAATAGCCCAACTCTGTGCCAATATTTTGAACAACAGCCATTGGAAGTGATACGTAAAAAATTTACTAAATCTATAATTTATCATTATATGGATGATAATTTACTAGCTGACTCACATGCAGATACTTTAGAAAGAATGTTTGAAGAAGTAAAGAAAATTTTGCCTTGCTAGTGGTTACAAATTGCTCCTGAAAAGATACAAAGAGGGGATTCTATTAATTATTTAGGATATAAAATAGAGCTACAAAAAATTAGACCCCAAAAGGTGCAAATTAGGAGAGAGAGAGACTACAGACTCTTAATGACTTTCAAAGATTATTTGGAGATATTTCTCATCTATGAACTATTGTTGGGGTAAAAAATGATGAACTGAATAATTTGTTCAAAACCTTAGAAGGTGACAAGGACTTAAATAGTCCAAGAGAATTCTCACCTGAAGCTGATAAAGAATTGACCTTGGTAGAAAAGAAAGTACATGAAGGGCACGTGGATCGTATTGATCCAAAGCTGGATTGCATTTTGGTTATTTTACCTTCTAGGCATTCTCCTACTGGAATATTAATGCAGAGGGAAGATATTATATTGGAATGGATATTTTTACCAAATAAACCAAATAAAAAATTAAAAACTTATGTGGAAAAAATCTCTGACTTGATTTGGAAAGGAAAATTGAGACTTCATCAACTAGCAGGAATAGACCCAGCAGAAATTGTCATACCTTTAACTAAAGAGGACATTGAAAAATTATGGACAGAAAGTGAATCTTAGCAAAGAGCTTGCAGTAATTTTTTGGGAGAAATTAACAGCAAATATCCCAAAAGCAATAGAATTGATCTTATAAAGAGAGCTGATTGGATCTTGCCTTGAATTGTACGGCAAAAACCGATATCTGGAGTTCGTACATTTTATACAGATGCCAACAAAGAAGGAAAGGCAGGTTACAAATCAGAAAATTTAAGTAAAGTGGTTAAAAGTCCTTATACTTCAGTTCAAAAATCAGAATTGTATGCTATTCTGTTGGTATTAATGGATTTTTCAGAACCTCTCAACATAGTAACTGACTCTCAGTAAGCTGAAAGAGTGTTATTACATATTGAGACTGCAGAATTTATCCCTGATGCTACAGAATTTATCCCTGATGCTTCAGAATTAACTTTACTATTTATTCAATTACAAGATACAATCAGGAAAAGGAGTCATCCTTTATCTATAACTCACATCTGATCCCATACTGGTCTGCCAGGCCCTCTAGCACAAGGCAATGATGAGATTCATAAATTATTGATAGGAAATGTGCTGGAGGCCTCAGAATTTCATAAAAAACATCTTGTCAATAGTAAAGGTTTAAAAAAGGATTTTTCCTTAACCTGGCAACAAGCCAAAGAAATAGTAAAGAAATGTCCTACTTGTTCCTTCTATAATCAAACACCATTATCATCAGGATGTAACCTAAAGGGTACTCAGAGGAATGAAATCTGGCAGATGGACGTGTTTCACTTTGCAGAATTTGGAAAATTGAAATATGTACACCATACCCTTGATACTTATTCAGGATTTTAATGGGCAACTACTTTGAGTTCTGAAAAAGCTGATTCTGTAATCACTCATTTGCTAGAAGTTATGACCATCATGGGTATACCTGCACAAATTAAAACTGACAATGCTCCATCATATGTCTCTGTTAAAATGAAACAGTTTTTGCTTATTACAATATAAAGCATATTAGAGTTATACCACATAATCCTACAGGTCAAGCAGTTATAGAAAGATCAAACTGCTAAATAAACAGAAAGGGGTAACAAAACCCCCGAGCAATAGACTGCATAATGCTCTATTAACTTTGAATTTTCTCAATGCTAATGAGAAAGGAACAGCTGCAGAGAGGCATTGGATAATAGAAAAAACTACAGAATTAAATCAGCCTATATACTTTAAGGATGTGCTGACCTCAGAATGAAAACCAGGATATTTTTTACGTTGGGGACAAGGTTTTGCTTTTGTTTCTACAGGAGAAGATAAGCTGTGGGTACCATCAAAATTGATAATGGTTCGATTTGTACAAGAGAGATCTCTTAATTAGAGGAGGTGGTAGTTCATCAACCAGCATGAACATCCAATTTAAACTAACTTATACCAGTAACACATGCCTTTTTATTTAATCAGATAGCTTGCCAAAAAGGAACCTCCCCAGAAATAGTCTTGGGGAAAGGTTTTTGTTTTTGTCTTTTAGGAGAATGAAGGCTAAGGAATGTGAAGAACACTGGACAAATGAGACAACTGAAGAAAACGGAAAATCATTTATCCCAGGAAAGAGTGAAATGGCATATAGGTATATCATCTAAAATATGTATAAGTCTTTCTAAATGTTTGTTTCTGCTCTTATCTAAAGATATCTAACACTATTGGTCTTCTTGTTGTCCCAGTTCAATTAAAATTTAAAGCTAACTTTGGAGTTGGAGAATGGCTCTCTCCTTTAAACTGAAGCATGTTGTTAAAAGGAAAATGCAAACTCCGTGTATCATGCCAGAAGAAAAGAGCCATCTTCTGCTATGGGACAGGAGAAAAGCCAAATTAATTAAGGGACTATTCTATTACTAATCTATATATATATATATATATATACACACACACATGTAGACGTAACCAACCAGCTTATTAAATAAGAAACACAGAACCAATGCAAAGCAATGCAAAGAAGAAAGCCAAGAGATCAGAGCTAAGAGCCTTATTGCCTGCTGCAGCTAGCCTCTTAAGCCAAGAGACAACTTTGAAAAAAGACCTACTTCCTGTTTGTCTTTATATAGTCTTTCTGTTCTGCCTTCTCATTGGTTGTAAACCCAAACACATGACTGCCTCATCACTTCCTGTTTGTACAGCCCTCCAGGTCTTCTATGGTATTGAGATTAAAGGCATGTGTCTCCAATGCTGGCTGTATCCTTGACCCCACAGAGATATACCTAGCTCTTCTACCAAGTGCTGGAATTAAAGGCGTGCACCATGAACGCCCAGCTCTGCTATGGCTTGCTATTAGCTCTGACCCCCAAGCAACTTTATTTATTAGCATACAAATAAAATCACATTTCAGTACAAATAAAATACCACCATATATACATTTTAAACTTCGTTAAGATATGAATGGTTATATAGAGTAATAACTAATTCTAGAAAAAAGGCTTCAATTAGCTACACATATATGTTTTTGTGTTCAAGTCTCTTATCAGTTATCTGCAGGAAATCATGGCCAGGCCTAACATCAACTGAGGGCTCCAGGAAGAAGATGGGGCCCCACAACAACAACAATTCCACGTGGACAATAATAATATCACTAAGCTGACAAACATCATCTACAGATCAGCTTTAGACTACAAAGTGCTCAGAGCAATTTTGAGAGGGCTAACTGAGATGATCCAGTCTCAAAGACTACTTGAATAAGGACTTGAGATAAACCCTGAACTTTGGCATTATACACAGACTGGATAGCAAAGGATATAGTTACCTTTCCTAGAATTTGACAATTAACCTAAATTTTTCTTTCAGGATAATGATAACTTTGCCCATACCCAGCAGGAAGAAATTTTAAGAATATAACGCCCACATTCCCAAAAAGGTGGTGGTGGGTGGGTTTTTTTTTTTTTTTGGTCTTTTAATGGGTTTTGGGTCTGGGATAATTTTCATTGTTTAGGAGGGTTGGTTACAAGTTGTTGTCAAGGGTTAGGAAAAGGGCTAAGCAAAGGAGATTAGATTTAAGGTTATTGTTAAAAAAAAAAGAAAAAGAAAAAGACAATTACTAGTTTTAAATACATTGCAGTGGATTGTTTTATATTATATACAAATTATATATATTGAAATTGATATTGTTAGAAAATGCTGTATGTATATTTATAATTGTATTAATACCATTCATTTAACAATGTAATGCAATTTTTTGATCCTTAAATGTTATTATTACCAACTATTAGGATATAAAGAAATGAAAGTTAGTAGTTAGTCATTATAATAGAACTTGTAGTCATATTAGGTATGTTTTCAAGATTGAATAGATATATTTTAGATAGGTCATCTTCAAACCCTTCAGAGATCTACAGCATATGGCATTTAAAATGTTTTAATAACTTAGAAAAAATTTCTTTTTGTTATGACTATGAGACATGTCAACTCCTGGCAGTACCAATCTACTTCAGAGAAAATATGGGCATTGAAGAAACTTCATATGGAGTTAACTTTCATTGTGGCAAAAGTTAGCCACTGGACAACAATTATCCTCAAATCAACTGCTGACAAACAGGACATAGAGGACATGAAACAAAGGACTACCGATTCTTGCCAAATACAAGTGTGATTATGGCTTTATCAAAAGGCATCTTCTGAGGCCAGGGCAATATGGCACCATCCCTGAAGTGGCCTTCACAATCTGGAAAAGGTATAGTGCCCTTTTCTTTGAAGGCAGCTTAACAGGCAGTGGGCCAATGGCTTCTGATGTGCAGTGGAACAGCAGCTGAAACAGTTATTCTTGAAGAGTAACTAAGATCACACCTCTCAATAGTAGACTGGCATTTAATAGAGGGATGTGAAGAAGAACGGGCTGCTGAGATGAAGCCATATATACACAGCCAAGAAGAATGGACAACTGAATTAAAAAAAAATCAACAATTTCCAGAATTTAAAATCCTGAATCATGACATGACACTAGTGGAATTCAGGTGTTTCTGGTCATGGACTCCTCTCACCCAATGTAAAGTCAAACTATTGGCCTTGTGTACATCCTACTTCACAAATGAGTCTATAGGCTGAAGATGATGCCCCAACACTGCAGAGAAACCTCAGGTGACTGTCCAGGCAGCTGGCTGTTTCTGTCACCTCACATTTTTTTGGAGGCTGCTTGCATGCACTTCCTGGTTTTTTTTTTTTATTTTTTATTAGGTAATATTATTTCCTTCTTGGGTCTCTGAGGGAGTTGAAGATTAGTTAGTTAGAATTTAATATTAGTTAGGATAGAAAGTGAATTAGGTACATTTTGGACTTACCAAAATAGGATAGGTAATGGAATTATTTTCTCTGAATTTGTCAAATACAAATGGACTAGACATTGTTTAGGTATTTATTTATATGGTAATATATATACTTTTGTATATAGTTTTTCTTATGTTAGTTATAACCTTTTTCCTTTTTTCTTTTCATTAAAATAGAAAAGGGGAAATATGGTGATATTTTATTTGTACTAAAATGTGGTTTTATTTGTATATTAATAAATAAAGTTGACTGGGGGTCAGAGCTAATAGCAAGCCATTGCTATTGGGTGGTGGTGGTGCATGCCTTTAATCCTAGCTCTTGTGAGGCAGAGCTAGGTGGATCTCTGTGTGTTCAAGTATACAGCCAGCATGGAGACACATGCCTTTAATCTCATTACCAACCATAGAAGACCTGGAGGTCTGTACAGACAGGCAGTGATGAGGCAGTCATGTGGTTGGATTTACAACCAATGAGAAGGCCGAACAGAAAGTCTATATAAAGACAAACACACAGGAAGTAGGTCTCTTGACTGAAGAGGACAGCTGCAGCAGTGAAGGGTAAGGCTCTTAGCTCTGACCTCTTGGGCTTTCATCTTTGCATTGGCTCTGTGTTTCTTATTTAATAAGATGGTTACTTCTACAGAGGTCCCCAGAAATCCACACAGATACCTCCACAATAGACTACTGGCAATGGTCAAGAGACAGCCCAAACTGACCTACTCTAGTGATAAGATGGCCAAACACCCTAATTGTCATGCTAGAAACCTCATCCAATGACTTAGGGAACCAGATGCAGAGATCCACAGCCAGGCCTCAGATGGAGCTCCAGGAGTCCAATTGTTGAGAAAGAGGAGGGTTTGTATGAGCGAGAATTGTTGAGACCAAGGTAGGAAAAAGCACAGGGACAAATAACCAAACGAATGGAAACACATGAACTATGAACCAATAGCTGAGGAGCCCCTAACTGGATCAGGCCCTCTGGATAAGTGAGACAGTTGATTAGCTTGATCTGTTTGGGAGGCATCCAGTCAGTGGGACTGGGACCTGTCCTCAGTGCATGTGCTGGCTGTTTGGAACCTGGGGCTTATGCAGGGACACTTGGTTCAGCCTGGGAGGAGGGGACTGGACCTGCCTGGATTGAATCTACCAAGTTGAACTCAATCCTCAGGGGAGTCTTTGCCATGGAAGAGATGGAAATGAGAGGTGTGCTAGGGGAAGGCAGGGGCTGGGGAAACAAGGGAATCTGTGGCTGATATGTAAGATTAAATTATAAAATAAAATTAAAAAAGAAAGAAAAGCATCAAAAGAATATGATGCTTTCCAACATATAGAATGATGTGAAATTCAAAATAAAATAGAACAGTAAGCTTACATAAATAATCTTCAAAAATAATTTTAAAAGTCTGGACATTGCAAAAAACTAATTTCCTTGAAGAATTAAACTCTAACTAATTATTTGGGATTGTGAATCTCAAATGAAGAGAACATGTGACATTTGTTTTCTGTGTCTGCCTTGCCTCCTTAATATATTTCTATAGGTTCCATCCATATTTCTACAAAGTTCATGATTTATTTTTATAACCAAATAGTATATATTGCTACATATTCATTATCCATTAACTAAATGAAGATCATTTAAGTTGTTTTCACTTTTTTGCTTTTGTGAAGAGAGTAGCAATGAGAACAAATGATCAAGTATGGTAGGATGTCAAGTCTTTGGGGCATACGCCAAGGAGTGATATAAGTGGTTATATGGTAGATTTATTTTTATTTTTCTCAAGATTCTCTCTTCAGATTTCCAGAGTGACTGTAGCAGTTTGCAACCTCACCAACAGTAAATGAAGAAGCCTTTTTCCCCATTTCCCCACAAGCATTCATTGTCAGTTGTTTTCTTGATCTAGGTCATTCTGAGTTGGGTAAAATGAAATCCCAAAGTTGTTCTGCTTTGTGTTCCTCTAATCACTAAGGATGATGAACACTTTTGAGACATGTCTTAGCCATTTTTGTTTCTTCATTTGAGAATCCTGTGTTCAGATCCACAGCCCATTTCTAATTTGGTTACTTTTCTTGATTCTTTGTTTTTTGAATAATTTATACATTCTAAATCACAACTCTCTGTCAGATGTATAGCTGGCCAGGATTCTCTACCACTCCCCAGGCTTCTTTTTTACTCAATTGTTTCCTTGGGTATACAGAAGCTTTTAACTACTACTTCTGCTTTCCTACACAAGTATAATTCCTGACTAAACTGTAAATATTTATGCTTAAACCCAAAGATAAATATTGCTTTCACTCCCATTAAAGAAGCTTCTTTTTTGTGTTTGTTTGTTTTGTTTTTTTGAGACAGGGTTTCTCTGTGTAGCTTTGCACCTTTGCTGGAACTCACTTTGGAGACCAGGCTGGCCTTGAACTCACAGAGATCCACCTGCCTCTGCCTCTGGAGTACTGGGATTAAAGGCATGCACCACCACTGCCCAGTTAAAGAAGTTTTTTTTATGCAGAAGACAGAGACCATGAGCATGCATGCAGAAAGCCATGACTGGTCAAATGCAGAGAACAACTAACCACATGGTGCCCAGATATATCCATAGCATAATCCTACCATTAAGACTCAGGGAACTAGGGACTCATCATTCCTCTCCACATTCTATTCTTTCCCTTATTTTATATATTTAAAAATTTTTATCAGTGGATTCTGCTGGAGTATCTGCTGCAGATAAGCACTGGGAGGACTCCTGTTGCAAATCACCCTCTGGAGCGATGGAAGTATCTTTCTACTTGTACTTGGATGAGACCTGATCTGGTGTTGGTGTGGGCCCAGGGCTCTGTTTATGTCTTTCCTCAGGACAATGAGGTTCCTCTTTGGATTCCTGAGCACTGTGTGACCTGTGGTTGCTGCTGAAGCCCAACATGACAGAGACCTATTGGGTCTTCATGAAAAACTCTCCCCTTCTGATGCCAATGGGGATTGAGAGCCCAATATGGCCAGCTTTGGTAAGCATTAAAGTAAGCCTAGGAACTGTAGCCATGCGGTTGGATTCTCCAGAAGGTAACATATGGTAACTGCTTTTTCAAGTATGTTTGAGAACATGTCACCCAGACACCTTGGAGATTAAGGATAACCGTGAAGGTCACTGACCTCCATTTGTTAACAGTAGCATACCAGCTTAGCCTTTTCATTTTCATAATCCTCCTCAAGCTGGTGTAGTACCTACTTTTCAGGAGTGGCTCTGTGCAACATTTATTGGCCTCCTGAAATTCATTTAGACTCCTTTGAAGATACCTTAAAATTTATAAGCCTGAATGTAGCCATTATAAGACCATTAGTTATGCTCCTTATGAGCTGCCTGTTTTTTCTTTATGGTTCTTAGTTGTTCTTTTGCAGAGCTGCCAGTCTAAGTTGTGCTGGGATCAAGAAAAATGGGCCTTGGCAGTTCGTGTTCTTGGAGTTGTATCCATGCCAGTGGATACCCACACGCTCCAGAAGAGAATTTGACATTGCTGCTGCCATTGTTGCTGTTATAGCAGTGGTGGCCACTGCTGCTACTGTTTCTGGGATTACCATTTCATAATTGCTTACTACAGCTAGCACAGTGGAGACCCTGGCAGCAAAAGAAGCTACCACAGTTAATCTTTCATTCTATTTGGCATAATAAATTTAATTCAATAGTTATATACATTTCGATTGACTTTGAAAATTATAAATTTATAAACTCAAGTTCCATTTGCTTTGGGGATACCATCTTACAAGGACTCCAATTTGCAGTAAGGCTCATTAAGGAAGGGAATGGCTTAGTTGCCTTTAGCCTACTGGCTATGGGTTGGATAGGACTTCTGTTGGTCTTTTCCCATTGTGCTGTAAGCCTGTATTTAAGACTTCTCCCCTCCTTCAATAAATAACATTCAGCATTAAATTAAAAAAAAGACTCAGGGAACATCTGGTTAATGAGGGAAGAAAGATTGTAAGAATCAGAAGACCAGGAAATCTATAAAATTTTGTCAATATATATATATATATATATATATATATAGACAAAATTTTTACAAATATATATATATATATATATATATATATATATATATATATGTATAATGACAAGAAAACCACCCATAAAATCCCAACAATATAGTTGCCTAATCAAGACTGCACCAATTGACATGCAAATATGGACAGAGCAATTTCACTGGGCTCCATTCTTAGATGAAGAGCTACAAGAAATTAGTGACTACTGAGAGAGAAAGAATGAGTCTTCCCACAGATGAACCCCTTTTTTGATCATCCAATACCAAGTAGCCAGCTCTAAAAGCATATAAAATGGACTAAGCAGGATATATATATATATATATATATATATATGTGTGTGTGTGTGTGTGTGTGTGTGTGTGTATGTGTGTGTGTGTGTGTGTGTGTGTAACATGTTAAAGAAAAATAGTTCATGAATTTGAGGGGGTATCAAGGGGGGCATGAGATGTTGGAGGTAGGAGAGGGGTAAATGATGTAATTATATTTTAATTAAAAATGAAAAAAGCTGCTTTCATAGGATATATTTTAAAGAAGTGAATATTTAATATTTTAGTTTGTTGTTGGGCAACTATGTGTTTAATGGTTCTTAGTTTGAGGTTAAAAAGGTATGGTCAGTATACAATTCACTAGGATCTAGGACTCAGAGAATATTACTTCATCAATGAGTTCTAATATAATCTTAAATGTTTGTTAATAATAATCTACCGATAATGACTGAAATGTAATACATGCATCATAGTAACTAGAGATGTTAATAATTACAGAATTTCTGTATATGTGAAATAGATAGAGTTGGGCTATTTAGAAACTATATGTATCTTGTGCAAAATTTTCCTGTAAACTCAAAGATGATAAGGAAAATAAAGTTTATAGAACATATTTGGGGAAAGGGTTTAGAGAGATTGAGAGAGAGACAGAGAGAGAGAGAGAGAGAGAGAAAGAGAGAGAGAAAGAGAGAGAGAGAGAGGAAGAAAGAGAGAGAACATGAAGTGGTGATGGTAAGGAGATGTGGAGGAACTGAGAGGAGTTGGGGAGAGGAAAGAACATAGGCAAAACATATAAATATTTTAATTATAACTTAAGAATTAAGTATTAAATAAGAGAAAATGAAACATATAATACAGATTTTAGGGAAACATTGTTATCAATGAAATAATAAAAAGTCAGAGCAAAAAGATCCTACAAATCTCAATTACATTTAGCAATTCTTTTAAATTTTATTAAGACAGTAATACTTGGATAAGGTAAAAGAGAGAAAGTAATAAATTCTTAATATTAAAGAGTTTTTTAAAAGAAAAAATGAGAAGATTAATAATAAAAAGTAAATAGAACTTTGGAGGAAATTGCTGGTTTTAAAATATAGTTGGCATTACTGATTAACTCAAAAGGAAAGTGTGGTAACAGAGACTCTATTCCCATCTGTAGATGCTGAAAAACAACTTTGATACATGTAAGACCTACCTGACAAGCTTATACATACTATCAGTAAGGATGTGAATTGGCAACAGTGCAGAATAACATTTCCATTATCATAATAAATACTAAAATATAAACATGCACCCGAAGCTCTTACTCACAGTTGTATGCTTACAGCTATATCACAGTTATACTCAAGATTATGTGAAAACACATTGCTGGCAATCTAGTCAAATATGAATCCCAACTAAATATGATCTAAAAAGAATTTTATCACTTAACATGTGGTTTCTACTGGAACATTTTACATCTCTCTGCCATTTGTTGTCTCATTTTTTTTCTTTTATGTGCCCCAAAGAATCTATACATTGTCTACACAAATCCCCTTACAAACTCAAATAGGTACTATAGATCAATGCTTCAACTTTCCTCGTCTTATTGTATTTGATAACTCTCATAGATCCCCACATGAATTCTCAGTGTAAAAGCAGTATAGAAATCATGTTTGCTCAATATGAATACTGGGTTATGAAGAGCAAGTATTTAATGTTATTCACTCATGTTTTCTCCCAAGAAATTGATAAAAGTCTAAATAAAAAAGATTTGCTGGTTGAGAATGATTCATTATTCCTATGTGGTTACTGTGTCTGAATGAAAATATTGCCAAAGTCTCATATGTCTGAATACTTGGTTTCCAGTTGGTGAAACTGTGTGGGAAGAATAAAGTGGTGTGGCCCTGTTAGAAGTTTGTCACTAGAGGTTGGCTTGAGTCCCAGTGTGCACTCTTCTTATCAAGATGTGAAGTTGTTCTAGCCACAAAGCCTTTGTTCCACCATCATGGATGCTATTCCTCTGAAACTCTAAACTCAATTTAATTCTTTCTTTTTGAGGTTGCCTTGGTCATGGTATTTTATCACAGGAGTAGAATAGTAACTAATACAGTTACCTAGAACCTTAGGAATGATATTAAAATCTTGTCTATGTTATTGTTCTTTACTATTCCTTGTACACTTGATATTGCTAGTTATGAGTGAGTGACAGATTTATACCTGAGCTTAATGTGATCATCTGAAGAAGGAACATGACAACACAGTGTCTGTAGAAATGTAATCCTATAGATCCCATTGCACCTGTTAAAAACAAGGAGATAAGTTACAAAGCATAAAAATGTGAATAAGAATTGGTAGAAGTGAAATACAGATGGGGAGAAGAGTAAATAGATTGGTCATTATAGGGGAAGATATTTGTAAAACTTTAGCATTCTTCACAGACCTAGAAAATGGATATAAGAAATAGGGGTAATTCAAAGCTTGGAATAAGCTTTTAAGAAGCCTTTTGGAGAATTAAGCTGTATCTAGCACAGCTCTGAAGAAATTCTTCATATTCTTCATTATTATAGAAGCTATTAGTAAGGCTTGAGTTCAAGGAATGATTTAAAGCGGTGCAGAGTTGTAGCAACGTTTACTTAACTATCCACTGTGCTATCTGTTAATCTAATTTAAGGACACTGAAATGCACCATGAAATTCAGAGACTAGGATAAGGACAACCTAGGATGGAGCCTTACATGCAATCACTAGCATGAATTTCCTGACAGTTGAGATAATTTTCCTATAACTAAGGAGCCTCATGGCTATTTGGTAGAATCTATCATAAATATATACATCACTTTCCTCATTATCAAATACACAAGAAGAATAAAATTAAAGGAAGTAAGTTTTATTTTACCCTACCATTTAAGAGGAATACAGTACATCATATTGTGAAAGACATGGAACTAGCAGTCAGAAAGAAGAGAAAGACCAGGTTATTGAACCACAAAGCCTCTCTTCAGATGACGACCTCATTAAAGTTCCACTTTCTTAAGTTTCCACAACTTTCCAAACCAACTCTTCCATCTGAAAACAAAGTATTCACATACATGGACCTATGGAGACTATAACTGTAAATATTGCTGGTCAACTTGACTGGAAATATCATCACCTAGGAGATAGCTCTCTGTGCATATATGACAGAGTTTTTATACTAGGATATTTGAGGTAGGAAGATGCAGCCTAACTGCAAAAGTACTCCATGCGGTGAGGTAGTGGAATAAATATAGAGGAAAATGTCAGCTGAATAATGTCTTTTTTTATTTTGCTTCCTTGCTAAGACTGACCATCTACCTTGTTTCTATCACCGTTGCTTTTTTGCCATGATGGATTTATTCCTTGAATTTTAAGCTGAAATCAACATAACCACTCTTAAATTGTGTTCTTATCAGGTATTTTGTCACAACAATAAGAAGTGTAACTAAATAGGGGCATTTCAGATTTAAACCACAACAATCCACCCTTGTCCTCACAGCCTCATAGTTATCTCATAATGCCAATTCATTCATTCCAAATCTGAAAGACTACATTTCTAATGGTCTTATTGTTTTTTGTTCTAAAGTTGAAAGTCTTTACTGAGACTCAAGATGTAATCTCTTAATTGTACCACTCTAAAATCCAACAAGAAGCTAATACTGCTAATACACAGTGCCACAGAGCAAACATTCCAATCTCAAAAGTGAGAAGCAATATGATCAATATATTAAGCCAAAAGGCTAAAACCCACCAGAGCAAACATCAAGCAAGCAGTTCCATGCCTGACATCTGGAGCTTATTGTGTAATTATCTGTGCTCCAAACGTAATCTTTCTCCATAAGGTCTGCTAACTGCAATAAATGTAGCCTTTATTTGGTTTCTGACCTACTCTATGCCTACAGCTTTCCTCAGCTGATGTACCCTGCTTCTGGCATCTACAACTTCCTGAGGTCTTCATTGAAGCTTAAGCTTTCCTTTCCCTGATTCATACAATGTTTTCTTGGGGCCTCTTACCAGGAAACCCATATCTGTTTCATAGGGTATCAGTGTCCTTCAAGAACATTCAGACAAGCTTCCATCACCCTTCACTAGTGCACGTTTCATACATTCAAACTTGGTACCATCTAGTTAATGTTGCAAGGTTTTGCTGCCATATTAAAACCCCAATAGAGGAAATATTAACTTTTCCTCAACAGGAAAAAAACTGTATCACTGGACCTTTTCCTATTATGTACAGCTGACTTACTAGAAACTGAAATTGACCCATGTATGATAATAACTCTATGACATAGGACATATACTTTAAACTCAGGGCTAACTATAATACCTTCTAGTGGTAGAATGCACAGGACTTCAAACTAAGGGCTAGGTATATAAGAATCTCCTCTCGCTATGTGGCTTTAGAACCTTCATTACCATATTTTCTTTGCCCTTTATGCAAGGTGTTGGGAGGTTCTATGATATCACCACAAAACCTACTTATGTGTCTGATTTATTGGAAGTTGAGCCTTCCCCCCAGTCATTTGGAGAGTCTAACATCAGTGGACCATGGATCACAGGAGTGGATCACTGCATCCTGTAGAGAGTTACTGAAAGCCAAAATATTGCCTTCACTAAAAGTTATAGTAAATAAAAAATGAAGTGGTTCATAGCTGCCTGTAACTCCAGAGATCTGACACCCTGTTCTGGCCTCTGCAGGTACTTACATTCCTGAACCATATGAACAACCACACTATACACATATAATAAAAATGAAACAAATATTTAAAAAACAATTCAATGTCAAACAGAATGTCCAGGTACTATTAATACACTAGCATTTCATAAATGGCCTATGTTATAACAGCTATTATTCTAAGTAACTGTCATTTCTCCATTTTGGCCAAGGCATTTTAAATAATACTAATAGCAACAGTCTAAATTTCAGGCCTGAAATTTGTCCAAAATAATACAATTAGTTTACTAAAGGAACCCACAAATTTTGTTCTCACTTCAATAAAGATCTTGACCATTCATATTTCTCATTGTGCTAAGTTGTAAAAGTTATCTTAACACTGAGTTGGTGTTTCATGGAGTTAGAATTTCAAACTAGGGAAGCATAAAATGTCTAGAGATAGACCATGATTGTGTCTGCACAGTAATGTGAATACATTTAATGCTACTGAACAATGCATTTAAAATAATAAGTGTAAATTGTATTTTCCATATAATTTATTAAGACAGTTTTAAAAATATTTTATTTATTCTTTGAGACTATCTTACAATATATTTTTATTATCCTATTCATCCCATTTTAAGGAGCCCATATAATCTTGAGTGTGGCACCTTCCACTGTACTATGATCTACCCACCAAGAACCACACCCTCAAATAAGACAGACTCTTCCTTCCTAGGCTTCTACCAATTGCCAATACTCTTCAGGTACCAATGGGACTTGAGGCCTCACCACTCCACGCTTAGATTTTATTTGGCTTGAGTTTAAGGCAGTGGATAACTACAATGGATCAATCAATGTTTTTCAGACATAACTGGGATGCTAAAAATATGGACTCACAGCAGTTGCGACAGCACATAAAACCTGTGCAACTTCAAGCTAGTAAAACTTTTTTTCTTCCCAGTTCTGAAGGTTTTACTGTAACAAACCCAATATACTTACAAGTTAAACAAATTTTTCATGAATAAAATACAGAAATTAATGTCTGGAGATGTAAAACCAGGAAACAAGCACATTGGCAACACCACTGCACTGTAGTACTCAAAAACAAGGTTAATTTCAAGGGATATAAATGCAAATTCTCAGTTCAGTAAGATACAAACATAAGTGATAAGTGCCCCATAGAGAGGAAGTTGTGGACAGATCACCTCTTCTACCCCACACCCATGGCCTCCATCATCATAGTTGTGGCACTTGATTTGTTCATGGTGGGAAGACAGGTGACTGTAGGTAGAAACTGTGCCTCTGCTCCTTTTTGTAGAATCTAGGTAGTTCCCTGTCAAGGTGTGGAAGCAGGTTAATTTGGGTACTT
This sequence comes from Peromyscus leucopus, assembly GCF_004664715.2. Taxonomy (NCBI): domain Eukaryota; kingdom Metazoa; phylum Chordata; class Mammalia; order Rodentia; family Cricetidae; genus Peromyscus; species Peromyscus leucopus. Next base: position 115,589,894 of record NC_051064.1, on the reverse strand, counting down.
TTTTCTTCTTTTGTAAAGTTATGGATTTTCTATTCCTCCAAATTTAAAACATTGAACCTAATTCAACTACAAATGTAAAACCGTATATCATTTCCAATATATGATTTCATATACAGTAGTCTATTTGTTCCCAGAAACAGTGACTATATATTTATTATCCATAAACATATCCCAGCCAAACACTGAAGACAATTCCTTAGACTAGACTACACTGGCTCAGTAGCAAGTCCACCATGAGGTAGTAATATGTTCCAGTACCCACAAACCACTTACCACAATAAGCAGATTTTAGGGACTACACACAGCTCTTTAGTAGATGTATCTGGCACTTATTGTGTTTGCTCATGTGTAGCACTTCCATGTTGCAGCTCTCCAAGCCTACAGACAGCACCACAGGGACAAGATCTGTGAGGTAAAGCCATTCTACTGCAGCTGCTGCTCATAATGCAGGTCCCAGGACCAGAACATTTTGTCCAAAATTCCAGTCCATAGCTTGTGCATCATGAGAAATGAGCTGCTTTATTTGTGTGGTCTAGGTATTGCCTTACCAGAATCTAGCTGTGCAGGTATCATACTTTGATGTTGTTGATGCAACATGTGAAGCAATCATTGGAATCTAGGCTGATGGCTAAAACATAGCAGGCAGGAGCTGAGGACATCAGCTCTGCCTTGATGTGTTGGGTTGAAGTTGCCAGATCCCATATAAACAGGGTCCTGGCTTCCTATCCTACAATGAGAGTTTAGCCACCAGGCATCAATTTACAGGAATGTATGTAATTACTTGTATTCAAACTATCCAGCTGAGACATGAGACTCTGGTTTCCAGAATGGATAATGTCCCAGACCTTGATGCAGCCCTTGCCTCCTGTGTACACATGCCTAATGGGTTGCTGATGGTCACTGCATATAACTTCTCCCCATGGTTGGGAATGTTTATCTGGTGAAGACTAGGGTATCCCATGCCCAGTTAATTTGTATGTGTGTGGATGTGTGTGTGGGGGGGCGGGGGGAGTTTACTAAACAGGTTACATTTGACTGTCAACAGTGATAAGGAAAGTGTTTTGATCTTTTAAGTTGTCAACCAGAAAGCTAATATGCCACTTAGGGAATAAACAAGTAAAATAAATCATATTTGACTTGCCAAGAAAGTGAATGAAAGCATAAAAAGAAAAGTTACATATATTAACTTCATAGGATCCTAGTGATTTTCCCAATTTAAGGGAAATGGTGCCTATCTGTCCCTTTCTTTAATGTATTTTTTTAAGCAAAACCTAAATTAAAGTATTTTTAGTGAGTTTTTAAGTGAGCTGAAATGTTCTCATGGCTCCATGTCAAATGTTTTGGATTTTCTAAAAGTGTTTCATTAAAATGCAGCCATTGTACATTTTGTATAGTACAGTATACAATTCAATGTGCAGTGCTTATGTCAGGGTTACAGACATGGCATCTCCTTGAACAAATGTAATTTGTTTGTTTTGAGAATCTTAAAGCTTTCTTTTCAGTTCTTTAGGATCATCATGAATATCTCACAATAAGCTATTTCTCACTGTATTTTTGTTATTTGCAAGCAGTTATGATGCTCAAATGGTATCCTGGTTGACAAGAATATTATGGAATGAGGTCTATTCTGAAAAATAACATTAATAGGAATGTCTTTCTTTATTCCTTGTCAAACCACACTCCAGAAAACGAGCCCATTATTTTCTGAGAGTTGATGCTACAAGAGTGAGTGTCAGCCATAATTAAAGGGAGTTTTAGAAAAGTTTCTCCCCTCTGGGTGACTATTACTCATCTATCTGACTCCCTAGATATCACTAATCTTAAGATGCAGGTCAAGTGATGGAAAATGTAGTGACAGAGAGCCTCCCTTGAAGTACAAGAGAAGAAAGGATGGAAGGAAAGATCATCTATGGAAAGAGAACATTTCACCAAATCTTGCTAAATGCCCTCACTTACTTGACTCTGGTGATCCTGTATCAGTTCCCTTTTGTTCGTGTAGAGATAGTACAGTTGAATCACCCAGATATCTGATAGTGCTTCAGTGATTGTCCTGTAGCTGCCAGGGTAGGGTATAACAGAGGCACATCAGAGCCAGGAGAAATCATTACCAAAGCTTCTTCTGTGTCATCCCATACTGGATGTAAGTTTCTCCAACTCCGATATTTATATTACTTTCCCAATGAAATTTCCAGTAGATTGATGACCTCAACACATAAATGAAACCAATATTTAGCTCAGTTCCAGCACTTGGTATTACTCAAGTAATTACATGGTTCTTCTCACCGTGGGAGGAGGCAAAACAAAATCTGATTCATAAATGTCATTTAATTAGTTAGCAGTGTGGTCACGAACTGTGATAATTTGTTTTTTAAATCTGTGGCTGTACTTACAAAGAAAGGGGAACAAATAAAGTCCCACAATTAAATTTGATATTTGAGAGGTTTCAGAGAGCTGATGATTGCTGAAAAGTTTTTTGAAACAAAAATACCCACAAGCCCAGTTAAGCAAAGAAATATAGCAGTTATTCTAGGCTGTGAGCAAAGTGAACTTGAGAATATAAAGTAGAAAAGTCACATAAAGAATTTCACTGTGGCAGCAATGGGAGATAAGAGGGGAAAGAATGCTGAGAGGTGAGCTGTAGAGAGAAGTAAATATGAAATAAACAATGAAATTTTAAGAAGGATGATTTCAAATTAAGTTTATGCACATATATGTATATTTAATCTTAATATAATATATAAATGTATACTTTTATATATTGTATAAACAATAAAAAATTTATTTAATTGTATATAAAATGTGTATATAAGCATATAAATATAATGGGTCTTTCTTGTTGGACTTTCTTTGAATTGCCAGTCTCCAAATAATGACAAGGAGATGTATTATTAATTATGATGGCTTAGACTTAGCTTGGGCTTGCTTCCCAATAGCTCTTATAACTTAAATTCACTCATTTCTACTAATTCATATTTTGCCCCATGATCCTTTACCTCTCCTCAGTTCTCTGTGTCTGACTTGCTCCACATCTCTTTGGCAAAATCTGTGTTTATAGAATCATCTGTTGACTTTCTCTCTCTGCCCAAAAGATCCATATCATCTCTCCTGCCTAGTTATTGGCTGTTGAACTTTTTATTAAACTAATTACAATGATACATATTAACACAGTGTACAGATGTGCTGCAACATATATATGTATACATACATACATATAATTACTCATATTTATTTGTGTGTGCTACATATACAGAGTATATATAAATGAATGTGTTTGTATGCACACATATACATTTACATTAATATGTATAGTACATATGTAGGTGGTAATGCATGCATATGTATATTGATATACACAAATGGTAATGTCTACATATGTACAGATATGTGACAGTAAAATTATGTGTGGATATATACTTCTTGATATATAATTCATGAAATATATATAAATGCATATTGAATATACATATCTTTGTGACATACACACACACACACACACACACACACACACACACACACATATACACCTGAGTATTATATTGGGAAAGTGCAATTAGAAGAAAAAATTATAATACTAGCAGAGCATATTATAAACACCTGGGAAGATCTGTGATCTAGTTGGGGTACAGAATTGGTAGAATAATAAAGTAGAGGGAAATAAAGGATTATTTCCCATATTTTAGTGTTTCCATGATAGGATAAATGGAGAGAATACTATGTGAAATATGAATTCATCAATAATAATTTCTAGTAAGGGAGAAAAACTATGTTGTCAGAATGTGAATGCCTGGGGTAAAACATATTGACTTTTGTGAACCCTGTGTAGCCTATGTTATATGCAATGCAACATGACTGGATAGGTCTCATTCGTGTCTCAGATGTACTTTAAGTGCTTCAGTTATGTACAAGAGCTACAATAATTTTTACTGCCAAATCCCCAGAATAGTGCCTTCATCCTTCTTCTTCCCCTGAAGGCTTCAGCTATATTTGTTCCATTCAAACTCCTCATTGGTGTCACTACTTTTTAGAAGAATATCACAATTAGGTTTGTTTTTATATTTCTTAATGCATTCTGAACAAGGTTAACTGACAACTTACTTTAAAATTCTGCCATTTTCTTCAAGGAAGAGATGTAACAATTTCTACAATATTAAAGAGGTGGGGAGAGGGAGTAAAGAGTGGAATAATGAACCAAAAATAAGCTATATGAAAATGCTATAAAGAAACTTATTATTTTATGAGCTGATTAAAAATAAATAAAAATAATTTTAAAAGGCTGGTCTCCAGCACATGTGTCCTGACATGCTTTTTGAAGAGGCTTTTTGTGCCATTATAGAACTCTGAAATTTATTCTCTTCTCTTGAGTTATGGTAGGACAGTAACTAAAGATTTATGAATGGTTTTATTCCTCTTTAATTATGCTATATTTGTGCAGAGTACATATGGAATTGAGTACTATCCATGACTTAAATCCTGACTGAATTTCCTCAGAAGGCAACAGGAGCTCTTGTAAGATGACTTCAATTCCCAGATATTAGGAATGTTGAGTGAGAAAAGTCACAAGTAATAATACACTATGTGTCACCTGGGATGCTGGCTCTACTCTCCTGATGAACTTGTCTAAAGTAAGAGACTCCAGTACATCAAGATTCTGAAGTGTGACCACATATCTAAGTTCTTGAGTCAATGTCTTTAAGTTTTCCTTGAACTTTTGGTAAAGTCCTAATTGTGTCCAGGAACTTTCTACAGTATCTAAGCAGATTCAGCAAATATGGGGCCAAGCAGAATGGATGTCAAGATTAGAGTTCTGAGGGGAGATTTTGAATCATATTATCTATTCCTGCCCAGCATACAGTGACTAAAATATACTTAGAGTGAAATGTCTTGCAATGGAATCAAAATATTCGCTATTAGTTAAAAAATGTTAAGCCAAAGTAACCCACAGGATGAAATGATGCAGACTAAAATTTCTAAGAAGATATGAGTCAAAATAACTAGTTACCCTGGAGGCAGTGTACAGAAAGGAGATGCCTTTGTACAAACTGGGTTGGATACTTCAGCTTAAAATATTAATGATATGCAAGTGCCATGTACGGGTCAGTGTTGGTATATAAATCCACAGAATGTGCATATCCTAAAAGAAATGTGTAATTACTTATATGGAACTCACTGTGAACCTCACTGAATATTCATGATAATGACAGGAGTCAGGGAAGGAAACTGGAGAAACTATTTTTTCTTCTTCAATCCCAAGGCTCAAGTCTGGTCCTGTAGCTAAAACTTAGTATTAAAGTGATCTGTCTCCTGTACGTATGGTGCAAAAGCACCAGGATGCTGGCAAAGAAAAGCAAGCTTTAACTCAGCACCCAGTTGAGACATACACATAGAAAGAAACAAAGACTCTTCATATGTCCAGAAAACTGGGTTCTAGATAGACATAACTCCACAAGAAGCCATTATCACTGAGAAAGCATCAGATCTGAGACCTACACACACAAGACCTATATGAGTTTTAGATAAATCAGAATCATGGGGACCACTAACATCTCCTACTACCAAGAAATCAAGTGTTCAGCAAAAGTAATAGCAGCTTATAACCTACTAAGGGAGACATGAAATCAACAGTTGAAGTCTATGTCTTCTGAGATAGTGATTCTGAGAGAAAGATGAAAAGAAAGACTTCATCAGGAAATAGAACAGAGGCTGTTCTTGTTGTAGTCTTCCAAAGGGTCCATGTTCTATCTTTGTCTTAGTATTTGAGTGAGAATAACTTAGAAGAAATAATAATAAAAATATTTTGTGAAGGAGATTCAAGGCAGCATATTATCCCATTTGTAGAATGGTCATTACTGATAATTTCATCCAGGTTAAAAGCAAGAAAAGATGCTAATATGTAGGACAGAAAGACATAAAATACATGGAATTTGGGAGTACTTGGATGTTTAAAGTTATAGGAAAAGTAAGTGTGCATATAGAGGCTGTATTTATTCAAGATATTACGGCCACATATAACATGCTTTCTTGCCAGTGCACAGGCTTTGTCTTAATCAAAGAGAAAGAAAAAAGGAGTATTTTACATATTTATATTCAGTAAAATATACTCTCTGATTATCTCCCACTTTAAAAACTGTTCCCATCCATTGATACTTAGTGATTAGCTCATGAATATATGTATAGACATCCACTGGTATCCACAAGAGATTAGTTTTAGGATTCCCTTGGATATAAAGATCTGCTAATATTTCAGCTTGAAGGATTGAAAATATTCAATACTTAATATTTAAGTATTGAAAAATACTCTGACATTTGCAGGTAACTGATGAATATCCTACTCAAGGTACTAAAACACCTTCAGATTTACTCATAATACCTAATATAATTCCAATAGTACATAAGCAGTTGGTATGCTGTGTTATTTAGTGATTAATGGAAAAATGCCCCTAAACCTTCAGTACAGAAGCAATATTTTTAAATGAAGTTTTGATCTGCAGTTGGTTGATTCTTTGCATGTGGAGTCTGCAAAGACAGAGGGCCAACTACATTTTTAAATTCTGATATTTTTTTAGTAGTGATTACTTTGAAAGTATACCACAAATAATAATTCTAAACTACTATTTCATTTGATGATTTATTATAAATAATGTGCTTTTTATATATTTTCATGATATTAGGGAAATTTTTAATGATTTTTGTATGCTCAACAGTAACAGTTATTAAGATTTTGTTTATTTGTTGCTCTTATTTATTGTTTTATTAGATTACAGATCTTTATTTTCATGAGGTTCAATTTCTAAATTTAAAATGTAGTATACTTTTTATTTATTCTTCTCTCTACTCCTCCCAGTCCCCCCTCTTTTCCCTTCTCCCTGAGATCCACTGATCCTCTCTTTCACTTCAGAAAAGAGCAGGCCTTTCAGGGATGGCAAACAAACAAGGCATAATCACATGCAATAAGACTAAGCACAGACCCTCATGTCAAGGCTGGGGATAGATGAGGCAACCCAGTAGGAGGAAAAGGTTTCTAAAAGCAGCCAAAAGAGTCAGAGGCCCCTCCACTCCCACTGTTAGAGGTCCCACAGAAACCTCAACCTAAACAATCATAACATATATGCAGAGGACCTAACAAAGACCCATGCAGTCTCTAGTGGTTGCTGCTTCAGTCTCTGAGTACTTATGAGACCTACTTATTTGATTTTGTGGGCTGAGTTATCCTGGTGCCTCAATACCTCTGGCTCCTGCAATCCTACTTTCCCCTCTTCTGTGGGATTCCCCAAGTTCTGCCTAATGTTTGGCTGTGGGTCTCTGTACCTCTTCCCAACAGCTGAGCTCTTATTTAGGAGAAATTATTTGGAAAAATTTGAGTAAATTATGACTTTAAGACATCCTTTCCTTAGAATTTAATAATATTATTTCTAACATACATTGATAGAAATTATATGATCAATGATTACTTAATATTATGTTCATTTAGAGACACTCTATCAAGAAATCAGCAGGAATTTATTATGTCCTTATGATTTACTTTCTTAATACAAAAACTACGGGGATAAGAATTTGTGAGAGACCAGCCACCGATTTCCCTTCTGGGCCAGAGACAAAAGCTCCCATCCTGCCCCAGACTTCCCGTCCAGATAAGAGCTTCCATCCTGCCCTGGAGTTCCCATTTGGACAAGAGAGCTCCCATATGGACAAGAAAGAGAGACTTCCTGAATCTGTCAGCTCTGTCTGAACCAAGTGTGCTGATAGGACCAAGAACGAACCAGATAAGATCAAGAACGAACCACAAGGAGATGGGCAGATGTCAAGGCAGACGTACATACAACAAAATGAAAAGCAATACAGCATCACCAGAACCTAGCCTGCCTCTAACATCTAGACCTGAACATCAAAAATTGGAAGAAGCAGAAGAAAACAGCCTTATGAATAACATCATGAAGAAGGTAGAGGCTTGTGTAGAGGAAAAGACAAAAAATGGGAAGAACGCTATAAACAACTAGAGGAAAGGGCAAACAAATTAGAAGAAAACAATAAAGTCCTGGAAGAAAACAATAAAGTACTGGAAGAAAACAATAAAGTACTGAAAGAAAATCATGAAAAAGCAATGAAACAAATAAAGGAAACAGTTCAAGACCTGAAAATGGAAATAGAAAAAAATGAAGAAGACACAAACAGAGGGAATACTGGAAATAGAAAATCTGAGTAAAAGATCAGGAAATTCAGATGCAAGCATAACCAACAGAATGCAAGAGATGGAACAGAGGATCTCTGGCATTGAATATACAGTAGAATAAATAGTTACATCAGTCAAAGAAAACACGAAATCCAACAAAGTCATGAACCAAAATGTCCAAGAAATTTGGGACACCATGAAAAGACGAAACCTATGAATTATAGGGATAGAAGAAGGTAAAGAATACCAACTCAAAGGCACAGAAAATATATTCAACAAAATCATAGAAGAAAACTTTCCCAACTTAAAGAAGGAAATGCCTATGAAGATACAAGAAGCCTATAGAACACCAAACAGATTAGACCCCCCCAAAAATCCCCTCAACACATAATAATTAAACAACTAAATGTACAGAATAAAGAAAGAATATTAAGAGCAGCAAAGGAAAAAGGCCAAGTGAACTATAAAGGCAAACACATCAGAATAACATCTGATTTCTCAATGGAGACTTTGAAAGCCAGAAGGTCCTGGACAGATGTAATGCAGACACTAAGAGACCATGGATGTCAGCCCAGACTAATATACCCAGCAAAACTTTCAATCATCATAGACGGAAGGAACAAGAAATTCCAAGACAAAGCCAGATTTAAACAATACCTATCCACAAACCCAGCTTCTACAGAAAGCACTAGAAGGAAAATTCCAACCGAGGGAAGTCAGATACACACTCGAAAACACAGGCAATAGATAAAGCCACAACAGTAAACCCCAAAGAAGAGAAGTACACACACACTACCACCAAAAATAACAGGGATGAAGAATCACTGGTCATTAATATCCCTTAATATCAACGGGCTTAATTCACCTATAAAAAGACATAGACTTACAGAATGGATACGAAAGCAGGACCCATCTTTCTGCTGCATACAAGAAACACATCTCAAATTCAAAGACAGACACTACCTAAGAATAAAAGGCTGGGAAAAGACTTTCCAATCAAATGGTCTTAAGAAACAAGCGGGTATAGCCATCCTGATATCCAACAAAATAGACTTCAAACTAAAATCAATCAAAAGAGATCAAGAAGGGCATTACATACTCATCACAGGAAAGATCCACCAAGATGAAGTTTCAATTCTGAACATTTATGCCCCAAACACAAGGGTGCTCACATATGTAAAAGAAACATTACTAAAGCTTAAACTACATATAAAACCCCACACATTGATAGTGGGAGATCTCAACACCCCACTTTCACCACTGGACAGATCTCCCAAATTGAAACTTAACAGAGAAATAAAGGACTTAACTGATGTCATGACCTAATTGGACCTAATAGATATCTATAGAACATTCCATCCCAACAAAAACGAATATACCTTCTTCTCAGCACCCCATGGAACTTTCTCTAAAATCGACCACATACTTGGCCACAAAGCAAATCTCAACAGATACAAAACCATTGGAATAACCTCCTGTGTTCTATCAGACCACCATGGTTTAAAGTTAGATTTCAAAAACAACAAAAAATACAGAAAATTACAAACTCATGGAAACTGAATAATACTCAACTGAATCACCAATGGCTTAAAGAAGAAATAAAGAAAGAAATTAAAGACTTCCTAGAGATCAAGGAAAATGAAGACACCACATACCCAAACTGATGGGACACTATGAAAGCAGTGCTAAGAGGGAAATTCATAGCACTAAATGCCCACATAAAGAAGTTGGAGAAATCTCACACTAGTGACTTAACAGCACACCTGAAACAACACACTCTACAACAAGAAGAAGCAAAAACTCCCAGGAAGAATAGATGCCAGGAAATTATCAAAGTGAGAGGTGAAATTAATAAAATAGAAACTAAAAGAATAATGCAAAAAATTAATGAAACAAAGAGTTGGTTCTTTGAGAAAATCAACAAGATAGACAAGCCCTTATCCAAACTAACCAAAAGACACACAGAGAGAATCCAAATCAACAAAATCAGAAATGAAAAGGAGGACATAACAACAGACATTGAGGAAATCCAGAGAATTATCAGGTCGTATTTCAAAAACCTCTACTCCACAAAACTGGAAAACCTAAAAGAAATGGACAATTTTCTGGATAGGTACCACATACCTAAGTTAAATCAAGACCAGATAAACTATTTAAATAGTCCAATAACTGTGGTGGTATTCTAATTGTACTGAAATGTGATTTTGATTGTATGTTAATAAATAAAGTTGCCCTGGGGTCAGAGCTATTAGAGCCATAGACAGAGTGTGGCGGTGGTGGCACACGCCTTTAATCCCATAGATCTCTGTGTGTTCAGGGATACAGCCAGCATTGGAGACATATGCCTTTAAGACCTAGTGGGTTGTACATTCAGACAGTGATGAGGCAGTCATGTGTTTGGGTTTACAACCAATGAGAAGGCAGAATGACTGGAAAAACAATTTACACACAGGAAATAGCTCTCTTTCGAGAAACTGGGACACAGAGGAGGAAGGGTGAGATTTTAGGTCTGAGCTCTGACCTCTTGGCTTTCTCTTTTACATTGTTTCTGTGTTTCTTATTTAATAAGACGGTTGGTTACATCTACATCTGGCGCCCAACGTGACAAGAATCCATTAAATCATTAAAAACCGCTTGGCTTGGCAGCAGGTCCGCTTTCCCGCAAGGGCGGCCAGCGGCAGCTGGCGGTGGCAGGCGGCAGTCGGCTTCTTAATCCGAGCGGCGACTTCTTAGCCTGGGTCTAGGTCTGCTTGACCTCAGGCTGGACTATCGGTAAGCTGCTTGCTTAAATCCTGCTTGCTTAAAGCCGGTGTTACAGGTGTTACAAACAACTCAGACCTGCCCTGCCGAACAGGGCCCTGCCTGTAAAGCCAACTTACGTGGTCGGAGCTTAAGGAAGCCAGACCCAAGCCTTGACTCGGCACAACAGGGAACACGTGGCTGGATTTAAGCTTTAGCCGGCTACACTTTCTTGTGCGTTCTCTCTCTCTCTCTCTTTTCTCTCTCTCTTTCTCTCTCTCTCTCTCTCTCTCTCTCTCTCTCTCTCTCTCTCTCTCTCTGGATTTACACCTGGGACACTAGGTGGCTGTTTTGAAAATCCCCTCAGATTTCTACTGTTCTACACAGAATTGGTAAGTCATAACATATCAGATATTTTAAAGGAAACTATCTAAAAGAGAATTTTTTTCAACATTTAAAAAAAATGGGTTTTATGTGTTCATTGGAAGAAAATTGGTTTTTGTTCGAAATTTTAGGCAGTCTGACAATGGAACAACTATATAATATTAGTATTGGTGGAATTATGCAGCTTATCACTATGCTAATCCTCATTTTAATATTTAAAAAGATAGTCAATTTAAGTGCCAGGATAACAGCTTTAGAAGAACTTGTTAAACCTGTAAAAATTCCGACAGAAGAAATTAACAGTGAAGTTGTTTCAAGTCTGGATCATAAGGTTACAGAAAGAAAGCCTGTTTTCACAAGTCACCCTTAATTTATCCTGTAATCGTACAGCAGATGCCTGATCAAATGGCTACACAAAATATTTGGGCTCCAATTGAAATGTTGGATTTAAAAAGGTTTAAGGAGGCAATAGTATCTTATGGCATGCATTCCCCATATGTAAAGCAAATGTTAAACTCTTGGTCAACATATAATAGGATAGTACCACAGGACTGGTGGGACCTTGCACAAGCTGTTCTGGAACCCAGCCAGAGACTTCAATTTCTGACCTGGTTTAAGGAGGAGGCTAAAAACATAGAAAAACAATGGAGGGATAAAGGAATACAAGTTTGCCAGGATCAGCTTATTGGAGAAGGCCAATATGCTTCAGTACAAACACAATGTTTATATGATGTCCAAACCCTAATTTTATGTCGAACGGCAGCCTTGAATGCATGGGACAGAGTTGAGGAACCAGGAAAAAAATCTGAGTCATTTACAAAGGTGATGCAAGGCCCAAAAGAGTCTTTTACAGATTTTTTTACAAAGACTGGCTTCAGCAATAAAGAGAATGGTCTCGGATTCAGAAGCTGGTAAGGCAATAATTGAATCTTTGGCCTTTGAGACTGCGAATGCAGCATGAAAAAGAATAATCAGGCCATTAAGGGCAAGATCTGCACCTATGGAAGATTTGATTAGAGAAACAATTAATGTTGAGGCTGATGAGCATGATGATACGTGGGTAGGAGAAGTAATTTCAAAAGGTTTGAGGAGTGTTAGATGTTTTGGATGTGGAAAGCAAGGACATTTGAAAAGGGACTGTAGACAGGTCATTCCGAGAAACAATCTTTCTTCAAGGAATGATGGCAACAGAATGCCCCTTCCTTCTGGAATAAGCAGAAGGTGTGGTAAGGGAAAACACTGGACCAACGAATGTAGATCAACAAAGGACAGACAGGGTAATCCTTTGCCTCAGTCTTCGGGAAACTCCCAGAGGGGCCTTGCGCAGGCCCCCATTGCAAATCCAGTTCAAACCTTTCCTGCAGCCAGAGAGGAAATCCCTGCTCTGAGCGATTAAATAACCAAATGCCTGTTGGAATAAATCATGCTGGTCAGGATGATGAAACAGAGAGAATAGAAAATTCAGGAGAAAACATAAAGAACTTTTTTTTGGCAAACTTCTATTAATGAACAAAGACCAAAATTAACAATAAAAATCATTGGTGTTTTGTTGTCTGGTCTGGTAGACACAGGTGTGGGCATTACCATTATTGCACCAGAATTTTGGCATCCAACTTGGCCTCTTCACGAGGTAAACGTTCAACTGTTAGGAATTGGGACATTATCTCAGGTGAAACAGAGTGCAAGATGGCTCGAATGTATAGGTCCAGAAGGACAGAGAGGAAAATTAAAACCATATGTGGCTAACATAACTATGAACCTGTGGGGTCGAGACTTGTTGCAACAATGGAATACTCAGATTAACATCCCTCCAACCTCAGAAACAAATCATAAACTAGCACACGTTTCTGAGAGAAATATTAGAAGATATTGTTCTAATGAGTGGTCACCAGCCATCCATATTATACAAGAACAGGGCACAATAACTAATGATCTTCCAAAGACACCAACAGCTCTACCTTTAAAACGGTTAACAGACAAGCCTGTATGGGTCCAACAATGGCCTTTAACAACAGAGAAACTCCAGGCTTTAGAAGAGCTGGTAGAAGAACAGTTAAATGCTCAGCATATTGAAGAATCAACCAGCCCTTGGAATTCTCCTGTATTTGTTATTAAAAAGAAATCTGGTAAATGGAGAATGGTAACAGACCTTAGAGCAATTAACAAAGTAATTCAGCCAATGGGCTCTCTACAATCTGGGATGCCTTTGCCTACTCTGTTACCAAAAGGATGGCCTCTCATAGTTATTGATTTAAAAGACTGTTTCTTTTCAATACCCTTACAAGAAAAAGACAGAGAAAGTTTTGCTTTTACAGTACCTACTTATAATAATTCTCAACCGGTTAAAAGATTTCAATGGAGGATCCTCCCACAGGGAATGTTGAATAGCCCAACTCTGTGCCAATACTTTGTACAACAGCCATTGGAAGTGATACGTAAAAAATTTCCTAATTCTATAATTTATCAATATATGGACGATATTTTACTAGCTGACTCAAATGCAGATACTTTAGAAATAATGTTTGAAGAAGTAAAGAAAATTTTGACTTGCTGGGGATTACAAATTGCTCCTGAAAAGATACAAAGAGGAGATTCTATTAATTATTTAGGATATAAAATAGAGCTACAAAAAATTAGACCCCAAAAGGTGCAAATTCGGAGAGATAGACTACAGACTCTGAATGACTTTCAAAGATTATTTGGAGACATTTCTCATCTACGAACTATTGTTGGGGTAAAAAATGATGAACTGACTAATTTGTTCAGAACCTTAGAAGGTGACAAGGACTTAAATAGTCCAAGAGAATTATCACCTGAAGCTGAGAAAGAATTGGCCTTGGTAGAAAAGAAAGTGCATGAAGGACACGTGGATCATATTGATCCAAAGCTGGATTGCATTTTGGTTATTTTACCTTCTAGACGTTCTCCTACTGGAATATTAATGCAGAGGGAAGATATTATCTTGGAATGGATATTTTTACCAAATAAACCAAATAAAAAATTAAAAACTTATGTGGAAAAAATCTCTGACTTGATTTACAAAGGAAAACTGAGACTTCGTCAATTAGCAGGCATAGACCCAGCAGAAATTGTCGTACCATTAACTAAGGAGGACATTGAAAAATTATGGACAGAAAGTGAACCTTGGCAAAGAGCTTGCATTAATTTTTTGGGAGAAATTAACAGCAAATATCCCAAAAGCAATAGAATTGATCTTATAAAGAGAGCTGATTGGATCTTGCCTTGAATTGTACGGCAAAAACCCATATCTGGAGTTCGTACATTTTATACAGATGCCAACAAAGAAGGAAAGGCAGGTTACAAATCAGAAAATTTAAGTAAAGTGGTTAAAAGTCTGTATAATTCAGTTCAAAAATCAGAATTGTATGCTATTCTGTTGGTATTAATGGATTTTTTAGAACCTCTCAACATAGTAACTGACTCTCAGTATGCTGAAAGAGTGGTATTACACATTGAGACTGCAGAATTTATCCCTGATGCTTCAGAATTAACTTCACTATTTATTCAATTACAAGATACAATCAGGAAAAGGAATCATCCTTTATATATAACTCACATTCGATCCCATACTCGTCTGCCAGGCCCTCTAGCACAAGGCAATGATGAGATTGATAAATTATTGATAGGAAATGTGCTGGAGGCCTCAGAATTTCATAAAAAACATCATGTCAATAGTAAAGGTTTAAAAAAGGATTTTTCCATAACCTGACCACAAGCCAAAGAAATAGTAAAGAAATGTCCTACTTGTTCCTTCTACAATCAAACGTCATTACCAGCAGGATGTAACCCAAAGGGTACTCAGAGAAATGAAATCTGGCAGATGGACGTGTTTCACTTTGCAGAATTTGGAAAATTGAAATATGTACACCACACTATCGATACTTATTCAGGATTTCAATGGGCAACTGCTTTGAGTTCTGAAAAAGCTGATTCTGTAATCACTCATTTGCTAGAAGTTATGGCCATCATGGGTATACCTGCACAAATCAAAACTGACAATGCTCCATCATATGTCTCTGTTAAAATGAAACAGTTTTTTGCTTATTACAATATAAAGCATATTACAGGCGTACCACATAATCCTACAGGTCAAGCAGTTATAGAAAGATCAAACAGAACTCTAAAGGATATGCTAAACAAACAGAAATGGGTAACAAAAACCCCAGAAATAGACTGCATAATGCTCTTCTAACTTTGAATTTTCTGAATGCCAATGAGAAAGGAACAACAGCTGCAGAGAGACATTGGATAATAGAAAAAACGACAGAATTAAATCAGCCTATATACTTTAAGGATGTGCTAACCTCAGAATGGAAACCAGGGTATGTATTACATTGGGGACGAGGTTTTGCTTTTGTTTCTACAGGAGAAGATAAGCTGTGGGTACCATCAAAATTGATAAAGGTTCGATTTGAACAAGAGAGACCTCTTAATTGAGGAGGTGATAGTTCATCAACCAGCATGAACATCCAATTTAAACTAACTTGTATCAATAACACATGCCTTTTCATTTAATCAGATAATAACTTGTCAACAGGAAACATCCCCAAAATTAGTCTTGGGGAAAGGTTTTTGTTTTTGTCTTTTAGGAGAATGAAGGTTAAGGAATCTGAAGAACACTGGACAAATGAGACAACTGAAGAAAAGGGACAAATCATCTATCCAAGAAACAGAGTGAAACGGTGTATGGGTATATATTATCTAAAAAATTTTTTATGTCTTCCTAAATGTTTGTTTCTGCTTTTCTCTAAAGATTTAACACTATTGGTTTTCTAATAGTCCCAGTTCAATTAAAATTTAAAGCTGACTTTGGAGTTGGAGAATGGCTCTCTCCTTCTTTAAACTCAAGCATGTTGTTAAAAGGAAAATGCAAACTCCCTGTATCATGCCAGAATAAGAGCCATCTTCTGCTATGGTACAGGACAAAAGCAAAATTAATTAAGGGACTATTCTATTACTAATCTCAACTCTTTGATTCTATTCTGATTCTTTAAACTTTTCTCAAAGTATAAATTTTATATCAAAATTTACAAGATTAATATATATATATATACATTTTAAACTTTGTTAAGATATGAATGGTCACATAGAGTACTAACTAATTCTAGAAAAAAGGCTAGCTGCATATATATGTTTTTGTGTTCGAGTCTCTTATCAGTTTTCTGCAGGAAATCACGACCAGGCCTAACATTAACTGAAGTCTCCAGAAAGAAGATGGGGCCCCACAACAACAACAATTCCACGTGGACAATAATAATATCATTAAGCTGACAAACATCATCCATAGATCAGCTTTGAACTACAAGGTGCTCA